>NC_138372.1:164584248-164616175 GCF_054177405.1 Leptonychotes weddellii
CATAGCCCTTGCTTCCAATCACTACATCCATTTCCACACTGGCTGTGTGAGTTGTGTAATAGTTATCTTCTGCTGAGTACCTACTATTAGTCAGGAAGCCTGGTAGGTACTATATTTATGTTATCTCATTTGAATGCCACAATGACCCTACAAGAAAGGTAAACCATGCCTTTTAAAACAGGTTTAAATTCAAATTAAAACCACATTGAGATACCACTTTACACCAGTTAGAATGGCAAAAATGGACAGGGCAAGAAACAACAAATGTTGGAGAGGTTGTGGAGAAAGGGGAACCCTCTTCCACTGTTGGTGGGAATGCAAGTTGGTACAGCCACTTTGGAAAACAGTGTGGAGGTTCCTCAAAAAGTTAAAAATAGAGCTACCTTATGACCTAGCAATTGCACTCCTGGGTATTTACCACAAAGACACAGAAGTAGTGAAAAGAAGGGCCATATGCATCCCAATGTTCATAGCAGCAATGTCCACAATAGCCAAACTGTGGAAAGAGCCAAGATGCCCTTCAACAGATGAATGGATAAAGAAGATGTGGTCCATATATACAATGGAATATTACTCAGCCATCAGAAAGGGTGAATACCCAACTTTTACATCAACATGGATGGGACTGGAGGAGATTATGCTAAGTGAAATAAGTTAAGCAGAGAAAGTCAATTATCATATGGTTTTACTTATTTGTGGAACATAAGGAATAGCATGGAGGACATTAGGAGAAGGAAGGGAAAAATGAAGGGAGGGAAATCGGAGGGGGAGATGAAACCATGAGAGACTATGGACTCTGAGAAACAAACAGGGTTTTAGAGGGAAGAGGGGAGGGGGGATTGGTTAGCCCGGTGATGGGTATTAAGGAGGGCACGTACTGCATGGAGCACTGGGTGTTATACGAAAACAATGGATCGTGGATCACCACATCAAAAACTAATGATGTATTGTATGGTGACTAACATAACATAATAAAATTAAAAAAAAAATAAAACAGGTTTAAGGCACAGCGGGGCACCTGGGTGGCTAAGTTTGTTAAGTGTCTGACTCTTGGTTTCAGCTCAGGTCATGATCTCAGGGTCTTGAAATCAAGTCCCACGTCAGGCTCTATGCTCAGCTTGGAGTCTGATTAGGATTTTCTCTCTCTCCCTCTCCTTCTGCCCCTCCCCCTGCTTGCTCTCTCAAATAAATAAATAAATAAATAAATAAATAAATAAATAAATAAAGTCTTAAAAAAAAACCTAAGGCACAGAGAAGTTGGGTATTTGTCTAATGTCACACAGCATAATGGGTGATGTGATTGGAATTTAGATCAGGTTTTGTCAACCTAGAGACCACGCCTCCTCTGTTACAGTGTGGTGCCTTCATCCAGGTACCAGCCATGGTTCTGCTTCTCAATAGTTTGACAGCTTTGGATCAATGGCCTTTCTTCTTAGGACTTCAATTGCCCCTTCTATAAAATGGTAGAATTGGACAAGTTAAGTATTCAGGTGCTTCTAAGTCACATTTCTCTGATGGTATCTCTGAGAGGGGCAAAGTTGGGAGTTTTAAGGGATGCCCGAAGCTTCTGAAGGGGCCTGTTTGGTGGGAGAAGTGGAGAAACCTGATTCTTTTAATGCCAACCAGGAAAGTGAAGGAAATACAACCCCTCCACAAAGAGGCCTGAGGCCCACTGAGTGCACCGGAGGTTGCCACCTTTATTTTAAGATCAGCATACATTTGGAATTCAAAGTCAGCTACCTGGCAACTCAGGTGAAGGAAGAATAGTCAAAACCTGGGTAACCAGGAAGCTGATTTTGTTGTCAAAGACTCCTGGGTCCTTCTTAAATTACTCAACTTTTGACTTTGTTGTGACCTAACGTGAACCATGCATCTAATTAGAACTAATTAAGGAGGTGACTCCTTTTTTGAAGAACTAATCCTGCAAAGGAGCAAAATCAAGCTGCTCCTACTCTTCAACAGCCTTGAAGATGCCTCGGCTAATGAGGGGGGAGAACAGAAATTTTCCATCCATTTGCAGACTTGAAGAAGTTTGCATTAAGATGTTTTTATTGATTTCATCAAAGCTGTTTTTGTTTTCCTTAAAAGTAGTATTATGGCATCCTAAGAAGGGCTCTGATTTTGATGTGTGTCAGGTCTGAAACTGGATCCTGGCTCTGTCATCACCATCCGTTTGTGACAGTACTAGTTAAGGTGACACTAGCTGCTTTGCTGTGGGTTGACTGCAGAAATGGCTCAATTCTCAACCTCTCACAATGCGGTCTTGCTGCTCCTCCCATCAAGAGATGACTATCTCCTCACCGCATGAGTATGGCTGGCCTCATGACTTGCTTTGGTCAATAGAATATGGCAGAAGTGATGTTGGGCAATCCCAATCCTGGTCATCAAGAGGCCATACGTGCTTTTGCTGCATCTTTTGGATCTCTGTCACCACCATGAGAACCAACCTGGACTACCTTGCTGGAGTAAGAGCAACCACCTGGGATAAAGTGGAATTATCCCAGCCCAATCCATTCTAGACCATCCAGACCACTGCTGACATGGCAACTGACCTCAGATGAATGAGAGAGCCCAGCTGAGATTAAATAAAGCCACCAAGATAAGCCAAATGCACACATGACCCATTAATTGGTGAGAGAATAGATGGTTATTGTTTCAAGCCACTGTCTTAGTGAGTTTGGGCTGTTACAACAAGATGCCACAGACTGGGTAGGTTATAAATAATACAAATTTATTTCTCATGGCTCTGGAGGCTGGGAAGTCTGAGATCAGGGTACCAGGATGGTCGGGTTCTGGTGATAACATCTTCCTGGTTTGCAGGTGGCTTTGCTGTGTCCTCATGTGTCAGAGAGCAGAGAGAGAGCTCCCTGATGTGCTATTATGAAGTTTCCACACTTTCCATGACCTAATACCATCCTATTGAATTTTGGAGGGGAACAATTTATTCCATAGCAGTCACTAAGTGTGGGAGTGGTTTGTTTCATGCAGCTGATACACACAACAGAAGTAAACTCCTGAAACTCCCTGGTTTGACCACACGTGAATACTTATTTCTTGCTCACATGGAACAACTGGTAGAACTCCCTGTAGTCAGAAGCCCACGTTGAAGACTTCCAAGTTTGCCCTGAGTATTTAGGGCAGAAGATGGGTGTGAGAGATTGAGTGGAGGGGGCATGGGAGTTGTTTATGGTAGCACGTGTATGTGCTCTGCTCGCTTCTTCAACACAATCATATTACCTAGTTTTTACAACACCTATATGAATAAGCACTGTATCCATTTTATAGACAAGGAGACTGAGGCAAAGGGAGCTTAAAATAACCAGCTGGACCACCCATCTACCTGATGCCAAAGACTTGTACCACCATACCTCTCTAAACATAGCTTGACTAGGTTTTGGTCCCCATCCTACATATCTCAAAGAAAGAAGGGAGGAAGGCATTGATTTCTTCCTGCCTACCTCCTCCCCTCTCCCATAAGTAAGGTGGAGTCATCTCACTTGTGTCTACAGGACCAGAGAACGTTGAATCTGTAATGCCTTCTACAGATAGTATACGGAAAGATACTGTTATTAACTGCTGCTCATTCCTAATGAAGGCACTGAGGTGAACTCCATGACTACCTGGGCTTCTAGTCAGACAGATTGCCAGACAACCCCATAACACATCTTAGAACCACAGCCTCCAATCCCAGCAGGGGCAGTTGGGTCTCTTTCCCTTGGGCAGGAAAAGTGATATTGGTGCATGGAGTGTGCAGCCAGCTTGGGATATGGCCAGGATTCAACCCCAGGTGTGCTGGACCCCAAGCCTCTGCTCCTTCACTCCATTGCACTGGACTTGGATAAGTCTGTCCCTTGAGAACTGAGATATGTCTCTTACCATGGCTTCCCCGGGCCTTCAAAGTCATCTTGGTTTCCTCTTTCCAGTCTCCTTAACACTGTCCACCTGATCAAGGGGTGGGTGGCAGGAAAGACCTGCCCCAAGATTCATCATGGATTTTCAGAACGTTGTAAATGTCCTGAGAGCTGGAGGAACCTGGGTCACCTTGGTGACAGAGAGGGACTGGGCGATTAGCCACAAGAATCTTAACTCCCAGATATTTAATGAATTCAGGTGTGCAGTCAGGACAGGACAAATAGCCCTTTGTGGTTTTTCTTCTCCTTATTTCCTATTTCACTTCTTCCTGCACCTTCCATTCAGAGAACAGTCACTTCTGTCACAGTCAGTTGGGACTGGAGTTGAGAGGGGGAGGAATAAGCTAGAAAGTCTCTCTGGACGTTGTCCTAAATTTAGTCTCATCTGTGGCTCATACTGTTCAGTAAGGCCTCTCCGGCAGTGTCCCTGGGAGGCAGGAAGTTTGTAGGTATTTTGCTGCACCATGCAGGTCCAGGTGCTAGCAAAGTGTTGTTCAGAGTTAGGGCAAATTTATAATTTTTTCATCTGAACAGGAACAGAACTTTTTGAAAACAAAAGAGGGCACTATTACAAATGGTACTAGGTCACAGGTATAAACTGGGACTGTCCTGGGCAAATGTATGGTCACCTCCTTCCGTGGGCCCAGAATTGAGACACCTTGCTGAGAAGTGGGAACATACCCTCAGGTTCACAATGAGCTCTATTGGGATGGACTAGAAAAGTTCAGGATTTGGAGTCAGTCCCAATGCCTGCTCAGGTTCTTAGCAAGTCACATACCCCCTATGAACCTTGGTTTCTTCATCTGTCAAATGGGGTTGTGATAATTTCCACATTAAGGCCATTGTCAGGATGAGGAGAGAGGAGTTGAAAAAAATATTTTGTAAATGTAGTTACTCTCCAAATATTCTGTCCCACTTGAAGTCCTCTCTGATAAATTTATTGCTTTTTTTACTTTCTTAAATTCCTTTAGCATTTTCCAACTGGACTACCAGTTAAGGACTTGAATATATATTGGCCCATACTTTGCCATGGTCACCTCACATAATTTTGGCTTCAATAACAACCCTATAAATGTGACAACTCCTTTCTGGAGTTTAGACAGTATCTTAAGCCCTATTATTCTTTATTTAATTTAATTTATTTATTTGAGAGAGAGAATGCGAGAGAGAGCACTTGGGAGTGGGGAGAGAGGCAGAGAGGGAGGGAGAAGGAAAGGGAGAGAATCCCAAGCAGACTCCATGCTGAGTGCAGAGCACGGAGCCTGACGTGGTTTTCGATGCCATGACCCTGAGATCACGGCCTGAGCCAAAACCAAGAATCAGAGGCTTAACTGACTGAGCCACCCAGGTGCCCCATTAAGCCCTATTATTCTGATTAATAGTCCCTGCTGCTTAATAGTGGTATGACTTTCAAAAATTTACTTAATCTCTCTGTGCCACAGTTGCTTCCCACTGGGGAAAACAATAATATGTACCTCTAGGGTTAGAGGGAGGAGTAGATGAATTAATGCATGTAAAGCACTAATCACAGTGTCTGCCACAGGATTCACACTCAAGACATTCCAGCTTTGGTATTTGCTGTGAAAATGGGATATTCTCATCTAGAAGATGTTTATCCCATGGCTTCCAGGATGCCCCTAGCAAGCCACCATGTATATCCAGGGGTTCCCAATTTGAGAATGATCATTCTGCATCATGCCTATGCACTACATAATCTCCTATTAATTTGCATTAACTCCAGGGAGGAGGTCATTTCTTACCAGGAAATATGCCACTGGAACCAAGTGGCAGAGGAATGTCTGCAAAGTCTGTTGCCTCCTCACAAGCCTCGCCATCTTGGTGAGGCACCAAGTTCTTAAGTAAGAAAAGCCAAGTGATGAAGGACATGACATTGGAGGACCGAGTGGGACCTCATAAGAGTGATTTGGTCACCAGCAATTGGGAGGGGGTGCATTGTGATTATTTGGATGCCAAGGCTCAGCATAAGGAACCCATTTGGCTGGTTAATTATCCTTGAAAGAGTAAGAAGGTCAGAGGAGGGCATGGCTGACAAAGTCCATTGAGCCTGCTGGATAGAGGCCACATCAATCCACATTGACCTCCTCTTTCTCCTCTGGAGGTGTCAGTGGCTGTTTAGGGGTTAGGCACCAAGCAAGCATTCTGATGTCTTGGAGAGGCCAGTCTGTGGGGAAAGGGCTCTGAGCTTGGAGCCAGGAGATCCTGGTTCTAATTCTTTCTTTTCTATTCCCTCAGTGCGTGACTTTGAGCAGGTCCTCTCTTGATCCTAGCCTTCTCCCTTAAAAATGAGGGGCTCATCCCAAATGATGCTGGGGGGTCTTCCTGCTCCAACACTCCTTGGCTATTAATTTTGGGAAAGCTGAAGCAGCTCATTATCAACCCTAGGTTTGGGATTCATCTCTTAGAAATCTGCCAAGAAATAAGATTGACCATATGTCGAAAATTATTGGAGCTGGGTGATGGGTACATGGGGGTTCATCATGCTATTTGCTTTATTTTTACATGTGTTTGAAATTTTCTATAATAAGGAAAGTTTTAAGAATCTGCAAAAGCCTTTTAAAGTTAATGGCAAAATGATCAGATTTAATTCATTTGTAAAAGACCAGAATTTCTCATGCATCAAATCTGGTAGAATGTGGTATAATTTAAGGAAAGCCCACTCAATAGAAACTATCTCTACCACCCACTTTCATATTCTCTGGGAGGCTTCCAACATCAAATCCTTCAAGAGTGTAGTTTTGTGGAAAAGAACTTACTTTGGTCTTGTTTGGCCTGGATTTGAATCCTGAGCTTCAGTTTTTAAAATCTGTAAAATGGTAGTAATTGTACTGACTTAGTGGGCATTCGGTGAGGATCAGGAGCAGTATACAAAGTGCTAAGGAAATAGTAGCTCTTGTTATGACATCTTGATTTGCAGGACATTCTTAATAATGCAACCATTGCAGGGAAAGTCCCAGCCTTGTAAATGAACCTAAATGAATGCATTTGCAAGCCCATAAAATGGCACATCTTCGTGAGATTGGGGTCCCTGATTTCTAGGGGTGGGGGGGCAAGGAAAACCAGGCAAGAGGCTAGAGAGGCAGCCAGTGGGTGAGGGAGTAGGGGGGCTTCAGAGACATTTCCCTGCACTGCCACTTACTCATTTTTCCTTACAACAAATATTTTCATACTGAAACTGGGTGTGCCTCTATCCCTTCGATCCCGAAAGATCCTAGAAGGAGCATGACATAGTGTCAAAAGACACGGATTTTGGTGTCAGAGATCTGGGTTCAAATCCTAATCTGCCATTTCTTAGTTCTGTGAGTTTGATCAAAATCATTCAACTCCTCTAAGACTTCCTTCCTCTTCTCTAAAATATGGAAGGGGATGGATTTTTGAGAGCATTAAATGGAAAATGTTATAATATCTGATTTGCAATAGGTGCTCAGTGTTTGTTCCCTTCTTCTTTACCTATAATGGGAAGCTCAAATTGTTCAAATGTTCTTCCTTTTGTATCATGTGACTTGTGCCATTAACTATATAGTTCAGCTGCACCTATTCAGAACATATGCAATTCTTCTTATCCATGATATCTCTTTAAGTTCGTGAAACCAGTGGTCATGTTTTGTTAGCCCCCTATTTCTTCTGCTATCCTCTCCCCACTCCATGACGCAGTCTTCACTTTTGACAATGAAATCTCAGTGAATTTAAACTAATTCCCATGTGTCTAAGTGTGGTATACTGTAACACTGGCCACAAAAATGTCCCTTCCCTGTATCTTCATATTTATATCACTTTTTAAAGCTCCTCCCATCAAGAAGTAGAGATCCTTCTCTGTCCCTTGAATCTGGAGTGGCCAAATGATGCGTTTGGCCAATGGGAAAATAGTACCAAGACACTTGAAAAGCATCTGTTCATTGACACATACTCTCTTGGGATCCCTGTTACCAACATCTGGACACTCCTGGACTCCAGGCACACTCCTGGTCTATGACAGGCCATGTACAACTAAGATGAGCCATTGCAGTCAAACCCCTGAAGATGAGAGAGTCTGGCCAAGGCCAGAGAAACCATCCAGGTACCCTGACCCAATCTGCTGGCCCACAGAGTAATGAGAAAAATAAGTGGTTGTTGATTTAAGCCACTAAATTGTGAAGGGTTTGTTTTGCAGAAAATCTGATACTTCAGGCTTTCGGAACATTTATTCTCCTTTGCCTCCTTGGATATGCCCATTATGCCCCCAATTGTTTTTTTGGCAATTTTGAACCATCCATTTTCTTGGAACTTTCTAAATTACTGGGTACTTGGCATAAGTGGCTCGTTCTGTCTGTTCCTGATTTCTTCCTACTAAATTCAAACCATATGGTATAAAAGTACAGATCAATGTCCAAAAAGTCTTTAGAGCCTCTTTGGAAGCTTAAAAAAATCCCACCCAAAACTTTTGCAAGGAAATCGTGCTTGGCCAAAAAGAAGGAAACTTGAACAGCTTGAGTTCTGCTCAGTTCTTCCTGCAAATGATAAATAATTCTATACTTAGAAGAATTTCTTCTCTTGGTTTGAATTAATAAGGTGGCCTCTGCATGACATTCAATGGGTCTGCATAGAATTTTGGAGCTGGAAGAAGCCTCAGATTTTCTTTGGTCCAACTCTATCTTTTTATATATGGAAAAACTGGGATTATGGTGGTAGACTGTTGGAAGTGCCACTGTAGTGGAAGGACCACAGATTCCCTGAGTCAAAGATCAGTGCTTATAGTGGTCATATTTGAGTTTCTACGGATGTAGCTTCCTGCTTTCTGGAGTATTAGATGCAAGTCTGTATGTAAGGGTTTGGGAATGAAGGCATGGAGGGAGGGATGTGGTGTTGTTGGCATTCTATTGGCCATTCACGAAGCCACTGGACCCAACCATGAGCTGTTTAAGAGCAGGGATGTGGTTCATTTTTCACTGCATCTTCGGGTCTGACAAAGTGCTTGGATCAATAGGTCCTTTCATTTATTATGCTGTAGACCCTTTATAAGTCAGGCGCAGACTCATTCAGATGCAATTATGCTGTGGATGAAGAGATGAATAGGACTTGACTCTTGACACAGAGGAGCTCATAGTCTATGAGGGAAGACAGATGCATAAACAAATGATTAAAAAGGACCCTTTAAGAGGTATTGCATCTGAAACCTTGAGAGTAAAAATCTCAGTGGGACTGGTGGACAGTGGAGAGCTGTTGAGCATCTCTACTATATGTAGCTTCCCCTTATGTCTCTGAGACACCAGTTAGGTCTAGGAGTTTGGATCTGACAGAAGCCACCATAGGCTGGGAAAGCATGAAAAGAATGCGTGAACTCAAAGGCAATCATAATCCCATGATTGTTGTTAAATCCTTATTCCCATAGTGGGTTATAATATCATCCTTGAATTTATTTAAAGCATTACTGGTTTTTGAGACAAACAAGTCTGAATTTGAATCTAGATTTTGGTACCCACTCTCCATCTGAGTTTTCTGAGCCTTGATTCCTTGTTTACTAAAGTGGATATTGATGGTTGGCTTATAGCACTTCTTTAAAAATGTGGTTAATGAACCACCATCTATCTGTTTTAAGACCCAGATTCCTTAAAAATACCTAATAATTAATTAATAAAAAATAAAGATCCTAAGAACGCATTAAAGTTTAAAAATGTAATGGTTTTATTGGCTGAAGGAAAAAGGATAAAGATAGATTAGGTAAGAATGTTTACAAAAGAAAATATTTTTTGGATGGAAGAGGGAAAACTCCTGGAAGAACTACCAATTATATGATGACACATTGTGATGGGATTGGGGTTCATCACCAAGTTGTGAACATGAGAGGGACATGGTGATGTTTATGCTTTAGAAGGAGCACGAGGATGGAAGAATGTGTGACAGAACATTGATGCGCATCAAATATTCATGAGCTGTTCTACACTTCCTAGCCTTCTGTGAAGTTAAGGTTAGGGCCATATAATGGGGTTCTGGCTAAAAAGATGTGGGCAGAGTGTAAGTCACTTCTAAGAGTTACAGTTCTAAAATCCTCTTTCTTCCTCTTCTATGAAGAGCTTGGAGGCCATGTGTTTCAGAGGACACAGACAGAAGATGGAAAAAGCCAGCCGATTCACATCAGATGATGGTATGAGTGAGAACACTCATTTACTGTGTCAGGTTACAGATATTCCAGCCTTCATCTGTGGCCACAGCAGGGCCTCTCCTACCCAACTCAGGGGACCAGACTAGAGACAGAGGGATCAGTTAAGAAGCTGTTGTAATAGCAAAGTCTAGTGATGACAAGGGCCTGGACTGTGATAGAGCCTTGCAGAGGAAGCAGCAGCAAATCCCAAAAACACTGTGGAAATGGCACGGCCGGGTTCCAAATCTCCCAGGAAACTGCCTGGATTAATATACAGCTCCCAGCTTGTACCCTTGCTTCCACCTGTCCTCTCTGACAGTCTATTTTTAACTCAACAATAAGAAATATCTGGCTAAAACGCAAGTCTGATTACGCCATTCTCCTGCACAAAAGGCATCAGTTGTTTTCCAACCCTTGCAGAGTAAAAACCAAGAAAAGCCTATGAGGCCGACATGATCTGCCCTCTTGTTACTTTTCTGACCCAGTCTCTACTCCCGCCCCTTCTCCCAGTAACTGCACTTTGCCCATAGTGATATCCTGATGTTTCTTCAACCCACACACATGCTCAGACCTCAGGACCTATGCGCATCCTGTTTCCTCTACTCAAAATGCTGTTTTTCAGATTTTTGCAGGATTTGCTCCTTCATTTTAAGTCATTACTCAAATGTTGTATTTTTGGTGAGGCCTTTCCTGAGTGTTCTATTTAAGATTACATGCCGCTCCCCTCCAATTCTCCTACCTTCCCTTCATTGCTTTATTTTTCTCCATAACATGTAACACTGCCTAAAATATTATATTTCTACTTATTATTGTGTTTAATGTCTGTTTCCACCAACTAGAATATAAGCTCCAGCAGGATTTCTTCTTATTTATTTATTTATTTTTGCAAACTGCTATATTGATAATGCCTACAATAATGTCTGGTACCCAGTAGGCACTCAACATTTACTGAGTGAATGTTGACTAAATGAATAAATTAAACCTGAAGAATATTGTTGGCATTTAGGCCTTGGTAGAAGAAAAGTGACTTATAAACACAGAATATATAGTGGATAGGAAAGGTGTAGAGGGCACTAGGGGAGCTCGGTTTGCCTACAAGCTTATTGACAGTTTCTGTTTCTCAGCTGAACTTCTCTCGGCCGTTTTGGGCCAAGGGGCCAAGAGAGCAAGCCTGTTACTCCCTTACATCTCTTTCCTCTCTTTCTTATCCTGGCAGCTCCAGAAAGATCATTGCTAATGGGTGGTGGTGGTGGGGCACTCTATATGAGAGAATGTATGGAAGCTCATGCCTCTAATGGTGTATACCCTAGAGCACATGATCCATTAACTTCTGTTCCCTTCCTTCACACTTCCTTCACCATTTCTTCCTCTTCATCGACCTTATTTTAGGTGCTTATTTCAGCCACCTCAATAGTGAATGGCTTGAAGACTATACTTGTTCCCAGGTTAAGAATGGAGGCTGAGAAGAAGGGAGGATGGCAAGGAGGGACAAAGGGGAGAAGAAAGGGTGGGAGGAGTTCTGGGGGCATGGCTCATGATTAAGAGCTATTTGAGTGTCATCTCACTGGGTTTTGCTGAATTTAGGCCATACAGTCATGGTTAAAAAGATTTAATTCCCAACTTTAGGAAGATGGCAGTATATCCCCCAATCACTGTGATACTCGGCCTGCGTAGACTGTTAAGAAACCCCACTGCGTTGTTCATTGAATTATCCCAGTGCTGATAAATTCTGCCACTCCATCCCAGATTCAATTTGGAGGTTGCAGATGCAGAAGAGATGATGAATGTGGGGATGAATCTAATTTCATTAACTGAAGCCTTCATATTCTGCACTTCCAATAAATATCGACATAGGGTGTGATGAAAATGTGGTTAGCTGGTGGCCTTTTCCCAGCTTTGTCTTGCCAGCGCTGTATAGAGAAGCCAGAGAAAGAAGCAGTGTTGGATCTAGCTCGAGAGGCTTTGGGTTCAAGTCTTAGCTCCATCAGTTACTGGCTGGGTGACTTTGGAAGACAGAGCTTTAATTTTTTCATCTATACAATGGGAGATAGTATCAGTTCTTCTGAAGATCCAGGGACAGAAAGTGTGAAAAGTGCCTGAGGACTTGGCCTCATTATATATCTTCACTCTGCCTTCAGTGGTGATTGTGTCATCTTATGTTGGCTCTTTTCTTGGCCCCACAGTGGATGCTCCCACATCTGTGGGCTTCCATTCTTCCTTACGTACCCCCAGCAGGAAAGCAGGATGCTCATTTCCCAGAATTCCAAGGAAAAGTCATATAGTCAAATGCCTAACCTGTCTCAGGGGGGAAGGGGGGTGTTCTGATTTGCTTAGCCTAGCTTACATCTTCCATACCTGGAGCTGGAGTCAGCTTCCTTGGAGCTGCCATAAAGAGGGAGGGGAAAATGGATGCCAGGGAGGCCACCAGAACGTCTTTACTGAAGACATCAAAATTGTTTCCTCATCTCTAAGTACCTGGTTGGGGTACGGGGAGAGGACTCATTACCCTTCTCTATCCCCTCATCCTTTCCCTACCCTCCCATCTGCCTGCTGCAATGAACTGCCAAACAGTGATGTCCAGACAATGAGCATTATGGAAGGTGGTGAGGCTGCCGGTGTGGACCACCTCAATATGCTCTCTACCCTTTGTTGTAGAGTGGAACTTGGCCAGGAGGGAGCTCAGGTGGGAAATTCAAGGGCGGGAGGATAGTGAGGTTGGGCACTCATTGCCCAGGGGCTTTCCCTGTTGCGTTTGCCCTCAGCTCTGTTGGGAAACCCTCTCCATGTAACTACTCTCTCTGGATTCCAGTAACTTCTGCCCTCTTTGCCTCTTTGGACCTGGGGGTGGTAACCACCCCCTGCTTTCATTAGCCCTTAGGTTCTGCACTATCCTTTACTGGTTTTCTTCCCACATATAGTTGTGTTATTAAACCCTCATGTGTCCTCCAGCTTGCACATGCCGTGGCTTCCCCGTCAGAGGCCTGACTGATGCATACCTTCATTATTTTATAGGGATGTCCCAGGGCAGGCGGGACATGTGCTGTTTGTGGCCACATTCTCCCTCTGTCTCAGGTCTTGCTTTCCTATCACTTGGTCTATTCTCTTTGCTTTGTAGTCTCACCAACACCGCAGTCCTACTAACCCGGGATTTTAAGTTATGAGCTGCAAGGACACCACTTTAGAGAATGTGCATCTCACCTCGCTGTGGTTGCTGGAACCCGAGCAGTTATACATGACTGATTTTTAACGACCACGGAAGCTCTGTGGTGGGAGTGGGTTGTCTGTAGTGGCCACATGGGCCCAGGAAATGCACATTTGGCTATTTCCAGTGCAGAGACCTGGCTCAAGCCTGGGCTTAAAGGGAGGGTAAGACAGCCTACGTCAAGAATGAAGCCTCCAGGGCCCTTTGCTTAACTTTTTTAACTGCAAAATGCACATTTAAAAGAGCAAGACCTCCTGGGTGGGGGCGTGAGGGGGTGTGGTGAGAGGGGGATGCCCGGGAAGCTGTCAGACTCATTCAGCAGCCATCCCACGGAGGAACCCCGCAGGCCCAGCCCGAGCACTGGGACAGGTGGCACTTCTCCCTTTGATGCTCGGTCCCTTGTCACCAGAGCTCATTATCTTCTCAGTGTGAGTCACCGTGTCCCACTCAGCGGCCCCCACACCCTTTAGCTGGGAGGCTCTGAGAGCCTTCCTGGTGGGAGGACGTGGAGCAGGGAGGGCCCCGGGCTTAAGCTTCCTGGGACCTAGAAAGAACTTTGGCTTTCTCTTTTCTCCCCTTTGGAGAGACCTGTGGAAGGAGGGAAGGAAGAGGAAGGAGCAGGAGAGCTGAGCTTCCGAGTGGCAGAAAGGGGCTGGGGGAGCAGGTGCCTGGGTCATGGGTCACAGGCCACAGGCCTGTATGGATCCTGTTCACAGTGATCACCACAACCACAGCCTTGTCTCCCACCCTTTGTCCTGGTCAAGTCCTGCTTGGCTGTCCCCAGCATCTATTCCCTCCCCTGCAGCCTGTCACCCCTCTTTCCTCACCAGGCTGCTCTGGATCTTTCTCAAGCCCCACCTGCCTGTCCATCTACACTGCCACTGCGGGACACAGGCCCACGTCCTCTCCTGCCTAATTCCACTGCTTGCCAGTTGTCCACATTAGGCCAATGAAAACACATGTCTAACAGCAGATGCTCCCAAATGCTGGTCACTTCCTGGCGCACACCTGCCTAATGGAAGTATCCATCCTCCCGTCTGTGCCCCTAAACCAGGGAGCTCCTGGGACAGGCCTGTCCCATCCATCTCTGCATCTCAGAATCTGACATATAATTAAACCAGAGCTTCTTAACGGGGACAGTTGTGCCTCCCAGGGACACTGGGTAATTTTGGGAAACATCTTCTGGGTTAGAACTGGGGTGGGGGAGATGGTACTGGCATCTAGTGGGGAGCGCAGGGATGTGTCTGATCCTACAGCGCACAGGGCAGTACCCCCAGCCCACCCACAACAAAGGATTATGCGGCCCCAATGTCAACAGTGCCAAGGTTGAGAAGCCCTGCCTAATCCCATGGTGGTTACTCAAACGATGTTTGCTGGATGAATACATTATGGAAAACGCTGTGAAATATTGGGTGCTTACCATCAGCCACATGCTGAACTGAGCACTTGCCCTGTCTGTCTTAAATCTTCCCTTCACCCCACAAAGTTTTAATTACTGTGAGCATGTGGGTATATCTTCCCTACACCCTGGTCCCCCTGCGTCTGGCACAGTGCCTGGCACATCCAGGGGCTTCATACGTGCTTGAAGAAGGTGAAGCCCGGGGAGGTCATCTGACCGGAGAGTGGCCCGCTGGGGCTCTGACACCCCCATGGTCTTCCCACCACATCACGCCAAATAATAACTGCCTACAATTTCCAATGTCTTTTATACCTGCAGGTTCACCAACCTTCGGAAATGCAGGTAAAGCAAGTTTCATTCAACCCTTTTAGTGATGGCGAAGTTGAAATATGGGAGCCTCAGTGACTTGGTTCAGATGTGGCAGGGAGGGCTGGATGGGTCTTCCTGGACCTCAGTCTTTTCCGATGAAATAACAGGTGGGCGAGTAGGGAGGGGAGAGGGCTTAGCACTTTCTCCTCTGCCAGGGCCCCTTGATGAGAATCTAAAGTAACCCTGTCCGGGTCTGTGGTCGATGTGTAGGGGGGCTTTATCAGCTAACTGGGGTTTTATCACATTTCAAACCTCACAAGTGAGTTAGAAAGACTCTTGAACTTGAGTCAAAGATCTGTGGACAGAAGATCAGGCTTGGTCACTATCTGGGTGATCTTGGCCAAATTCCTTAAACTTGCCTCATCTCATTTTACTCCTTGGCTAAGTGGAGGTAATGCCGTTGGCAGGCATAGAAGAGATGAGGCTTGGAAACGCTTCTCGAGGCAAAGGCCCTGTCCCGTGCCTGGGCTGGGTGTGATGGGTGACCTTTGCTTTAAAACATGCTTTTTGGCTACACTAAGTGAAAGAAGCCAGACACAAAAGGATAAACACTGTAGGATTCCACTTCTGTGTGTCTCTGGTCAAATTCACAAGCCAGGAAGCAAAACGGCTGTCTCCAGGGCCTGGGGCCAAGGGAGAGGATCAGTGTTTAATGGGTACGGATTTTCTGTTTGGGATGATGAAAATTCTGGAAATGGATGGTAGCAATGGTTGTACAATGTTGTGAATATACTTAATGCCACTGAATTGTACACTTAAAAATGGTGAAAATGGTGAATTTTATGTTATTACATTACCACAATAAAAAAAAAAATTAAAAATGGATTCCTGGTTTTTCAAAAGGATTTGTGTGTTTGGTCTCATCAAATCCAGTTTTTTTTTTTTTAAGATTTTATTTATTTATTTGACAGAGAGAGAGATAGTGAGAGCAGGAACACAAGCAGGGGGAGTGGGAGAGGGAGAAGTAGGCTTCCTGCCGAGCAGGGAGTCCAATGCGGGGCTCGATCCCAGGACCAAGGGATCATGACCTGAGCAGAAGGCAGACGCTTAATGACTGAGCCACCCAGGCGCCCCTCAAATCCAGTTCTTAATCCAACTTTTCTTTTACAGATGAGGGTGTCAAGGTAGAGAGAAACCAAATGACTGGCTCAGGGACCCATGGATGGGAGGTTGGACCTTGAGGAAAACGAGATCCAGGATGTGTGAATTCCATCTTGCTGCTTTTTTCTCATTGTCCCAGGTAAAGCCTCTTAGTTTTGGGTGGGTGGCTGGTGGTCAGAGAAGATGCCCTTTTCACTAAAGAGGAATCAGGGCAAAGGTAAAGAATACTCCCAAAGTTCGGAAACCAAGCAGAATCAAGTCTTCGGGGGCATCAGTGCACTTGCTGCAGGAAGTGCACCTGTTCCTGTGTGTGTTGCATCTACACAGGGGTGATTGGATCAGATGAGTGATGGCAAGACAGGGAGCAGCAGTCCCAGAACCACGCGTCTGTCCACCCCAGTATCAGCAGCGCCCAAGGGTTTGTTGAGCAAATGCATAAATAGGCAAGCACATTGCATGGAGGGATCTGGTGTCACATCCAGTGTTGATTCCCAGATTTGCCGCTTCCTGCTGCCAGAGACCTGGCTTCAAGTCACTTTCTCTTTCTAAGCCTCGGTTTCCTCGTCTGTAAATCAGGGATAATAATGTGCTTGACTCACAGGCTTGTCTCGAGAAGTAAGTATAGAATGTGATAAGTGTCCAACAACGTAGTGATTATCATAATATTACCAAGCAGTAATGATGGATGAAACAAGGACTTTACACTCGAGAAAGAGTCTTCTCTGTTAGAGCAGTGTCAAAGCTCCAGGTCTCCAAGGTGCTTCCAGGAGAGGGGGGCTATGTGACATTCAGAGATGGAGCAGGTGGGGACGATCCAGGATCTCATTTGACCGTAACCGTCTGCAGTGGTGCAGAGAGAGAGCCTTCGTGTAATTTCAGGGGTGTCCCTCCTACATAACTCTGCCCGACGTCAGGGTCCTCAGGTGTCAAGCAGGCATGGTGTTCCTCTCCTTCAGACTGTTGAGATTTCCACAGGAGAGACAATTTGCCTAAGGGTTTTGTGAACGGCAAAGTGCTGTGCAGTGAACTAGAGTCACATCAGGCACTGAGTTAGGGGCCAGTCTACAAACTAGTGCCTGTGTGCCTGTGGGGTTCCATGCTCGCCATGGGGAATGGGTGTGTGCTCCCCCAGGAGCCAGGGCCCCAGGTGAGATCATCCCCCGTGAGCCGCTGGCCCCCGACTAGCAAGGTTTCCGAACTTCTCAGAAGAAAGGCTCTGCCTGCTTGCAAGACAAGTCTATAATTATAATTTTTGATTTAGAAAATAGCATGACTCAAGCTTGAAGCGGTGGGCAATGTGGGTAGTCATGCCTGGTTTCCTTCCCAGAAAACCCTCAGCTAGGTACAACACACCTTTGATGGATGTACAGTAGAGTTTTTTCTTTCTGTGATTTCGAAGACCTCATTAATGCATTCAGAATATTAATTAGTTCTATTTTCAGCCATGACAAGCTGAAACTTTTCTGGGTCTTTCCCACTCTTAGTGACTTTCTTTACTGGCCATCTTCAGCTTCGGTCATATTAGCACCAGCAAGGCAATAACACTGGGGGAGGGGAGAGGACAAACAGGGAGTGAGGGCCCACTGGGCATGTTATTTCTTAAACTCGCAAAACAGCCTGGAAGACTGCTGTTATGATCACAGGTTAAAGTCAGCCAGAACTCAGGGAGCTGAAGTAAGCTGCCAGATGTCAGAGGGACTAAGGGCCTGAGGGGCGGGGCGTGGCAAATACAAGCTTGTACCCTTTCCATCGCACTGCAAGGCAGCGGGGGTGGGGAGGGGCTGGAGAGGATGCAGAAAATGGCATGATCTAAATGAATGGCTGGCAACAGAGACAAAGTAGAAAAGCACCCCAGACAGTCTGGGTTCAGCTGCTTAAAATAGGCAAAGAAATTCTTTGGCTAATGTATAATCACCACAGGGATTAATGCAGCTCTGCTCCTTGGGGTTAATTTATACTCCACGAGCCCCTATTAGATGAGATTTCTAAAATGCATAAGAGCACAGGGCTCGTTAGGGACTTTCATAAAAGCCTGGTTCGGGGAGAAGAAAGGGGGCTGGTGCCACGATGCCGGCCCAGAATATTCCCCGGCAAGGCTGCCTCTGGGGGCAGGTGCCGAAGTCAGCTGCTGACCTGTGGGGCTCTGCTTGCCAGTGGGGCCTTCACTCTTGGCCCCGTTTAGCACTGCAGGGAAGCAGCAGGGGTGGAGAGCGAAGACGGTGGGCTGTCCTCAAATCCCAGAATAGTGGAGGCAGAAGGGATCTTGGAGAACCTCTTATCCAATCCTCCTCCACCACCCGCTGCTGGACAGATGGGGAGACTGAGGTCCAGAGGAGTAAAAACTCATGGCCAAGTGAGTTTTTCTTCTTCCCCACTTCTGGATACAACCCAGCCCTCCAGGTTTGTCCAGTGTTCCCAGGCAATGTCTTTTTACTCCTGTTTTCCTTAGTCAGCACTGATCCTAAGTTCTCGCTCTGGAAAGGAAGATTTCACTCAATACCTCCTCTCTGCCTCAGAATGAACACAATGCCCACCTTCTTGCTTGGTGCTGTGTTCAGTTCTGGAAAATGCAGCTGCGGATCAGGCTGTGTGTCCCTTCAGAGGACTGTCGGGTGCAAGGCAACATTAGAAGCAATGACTCTTAAGCCTTCTTCAAGCTCTTGCTCTTCAATAATGAAGGGATGTCCCGATTGGTTTGCCTCCTTCTGTCCCTATCTGTCAGTTCAGGAAACATGCACCTGCAGATTAATCTCCCAGAAAACAGCTCTGATCACCCAAAGCCCTCAGTTGTTCCCATCGCCTTGACAAACCCCACGCGCCTAAACCCCATTTGGATTGCTTATCACTCACATCCAGACAATGTAGATCTCAAGGTTGGTTCTGGAGCCTGCAGTCTGCTTTTACACCCTTGACAGGAGCAGTGGATTCCTGTTGTCACCCGCCTGGCCTTCCTTCCCCCTGTCTGCTGGGAGAGTCACACTCACTTTTTAAAGCTCTCCTGTCACGTCACCACCTCCAAGAAGACTTCTCTGAATGCTTTCCAGAGAGACGGTTCCTCACATCCCTGAACTCAGAGCTCTTTCCGACTGTTGGTTTTATAACTCCTGCAAGTTTTAGTTCATGCTTTAGCCCCAGGTACTGCAGTTTACTCATCTGTAAAGTGGGACATTAACAATGCTCAGCTCACCCTTTGTGAAGACTGAGTTATGTAGTTTCGTAAGCTAGCAGATCCACCCGGTCAATAGCCGACTGTTTCTAGCATTGTCATGGCACCGTTTGATGGAGTATTATCTCCATTTATTGTTAGACTCCACAGCACCCGGAGCTGTTCCTTCTATGTAAGTGAGACCTGCTACCTGATTGTACAGGGAACTGTATTACTCGTACATTGAGCAGAGCTGTATGGTTGCTTCTAAGGTACCGGGTTCTGAGAACACAGGGGTGGGGGCACAGGCCTGCCCTCCCGCAGCCCGTGGTCTGCTGGGGAGACAAACACACGGCACGGATCAGGCTGCAGCTGCAGCGGGGTCAGAGAAGGGACAGAAGCCAGGGGCCCCACGAGTTCATTGTGTTCTGGCTCACCTCATGGGAACCTCAACAGTATTTTTCTTCCCTAAACAGTGTTTTTCTTCCCTAGATTTTGGCCAAGACTCCAAAGTTGAGAACAAAGGGCATTAAGTGTTCACGGATTCTAAACGATGAAGGTGAAGAGCCCAGGAAGAACTGCTAAGGCTTGGCCCTCAAGTCAGTCCAAAGGCCCTGGCCCTTCACTCCCCTGGAGGCTATAAAAGAGCCTGGCAGGAGGTCAACAGGGAGAGGGTGGAAGGTGGCATTCTCTGCGGAGGAGAATGCCAGCATGCTGGGGTGTGTGGTGCCCTCCCCATGGGTAGGCAGTGTGGTTGAGGGACGGTGGGCTTTTCTGAGTATCTGAGTGCTTGGCCTGGGACATTCATGGGGAGGTAGGGTGGCACTGGGGTGTGGGATGAGTGACACATGGAGCCTGCAGGGCAGGGAAGCCAGCCATGAGCTGTCTGGCCACAGGCCTAGAGTGTGTGGGATGGTCAGCTATAAGCCATGGGCTAAGGGGACCTTATAAGCCGCAAGCCAGAGATGGTATCATCCAAGCTAGGGGACTGCAGTCAGAGGCCCCCAGTGGATGTACTTCCATGGGAATCCCAAAAGAGCTGCACATGGGACCTCTAGTGTTGGATGACAACTCCAGGAATTGGACAGTTCCTGCCCTTCACTTCTCCCCAGTGGAGTCCCCTTGCTCCTCCCACCCCACACTGGAGGACCCAGAGACAGCCTGGAAGGAGGAGGAGGAGAGAAGGAGAGATAACACGAGCCCTTTCTCCGCAGTGGGCATCTCAGCCCGGGACAGGAGGATGCTGGCAAGAAGAGGTTTTATTTTTATTTATTTATTTTTTAAAAGACACTTTTTTTTTTAAAGATTTTATTTATTTGACAGAGAGAGACACAGTGAGAGAGGGAACACAAGCAGGGGAAGGGGGAGAGGGAGAAGCAGGCTTCCCACCAAGCAGGGAGCCCGATGCAGGGCTTGATCCCAGGACCCTGGGATCATGACCTGAGCCAAAGGCAGACGCTTAATGACTGAGCCACCCAGGCGCCCCAAAAAAAGGTTTTAAATAAGGTGAAGTTTTAGGCTTTGGTATTAGGTTGAACTGCTAAGTTTTAAAACTGCAAAGTGGAACTACTTGGTAACACCTAAAAGTAGTCTGGAAAGTTGGAGTCCTTCCTTCTCCAAAACTGGGGAAGTGAGATTCAATCCAGCAGGGTCGAGGCATTGATGGGGAAGAATAAAGCTGCCTTCTGTGCCAGGGCCAAGGATCTCTACAGAATGATTGAGTACACAGACACTCAGAGAGGTTCAGTGACTTGCTCAAGTGGACACAGCAAGGAGGTATGAAGCAGGGTCATGAAGCCAAGACAGAATTCTAAATTCTACTGTCCATGGTAAGGAGACAGGACCACACAACTCCCAGGGGGAACCACTTGCTTCTGCCAGGCTCAGCATAGAATCTGGTGTTGACATCAGGCATTGGAGCAGAGAGGGATTGCAAGGTGTCTAAAGGGCAGAATGCAGTGGGTGCAAAGTTTGGAATGTGCTTTGAACGGAGAGTCCTGCAGCCCTTGGCCTCTGAGGTCTGCAGGATCCCTGCCCAGAGGAGGGCCCCTCGGGGACTCATGCCCCCGTAGTGGCCTTTCCTCTTCAAGGCAAGGAGCTGGGTGGGGGTGGCAGCTTCTGGGGAGCGATTTCCTTTTCCAACACTTCACTCAAGTGCTTTCTGGCACAGCAGGACCTGTTGACCTGATAACTGTAAGAGCTCAGTGCTCGAAAGCCCAAGTGTCAGAGTCTGGGAGAGCAGAAAAAGAAGGAAAAATGCCCACGAAAGATGTAGCTGAGGGATCTAATCATCTTGGCAGCACTGAGTCAAGGGCCACGAGTAGAGGTGGCTGGGAAACAAGGCTTCAGAGAGGTTGGGCAGGAGGGGGGATGAGGGGAGCAGCTCCCAGCCTGGGGGACCAAAGCTACTACACAGGTGTTCAAGCCAAGCTGTGGGGGGAGCTCCCTGGGGGAAGACAGGTGAGTGCAGGCCTTAAGGATGAGGTGGGGAGGCTGGAAACTGAGCAGAAAGGACAGTACAGAGGAAGCCCAGAGGAGTGTAATTAAAACAGAGGAATACAAACAGGTCCCAGCCCAGGCAGCATGTTAAAATCACCGGGGGAGCTTTTAAAAAAATAGTAATGTCCAGGTCCTATCCTAGATCAGTTAATTCAGTGTTTCTGGTGGTGGGACCCAAGTGTCAGTATTTTTATTTTTAAAGCTCCCCAGGAGATTTTGCTTTGCAGCAAAGATTGGGAACCAGATTGGACTAGGGATCTGGGAAAGCTTCTCAGGAGGACAGAGTGGGTCTTGGGCAGGAGCAGGAGCTGGGTGAGGCTTTCCTGGAGGAAAGGTGAGGCAGAGTCCAGAGGGCATGGCAGGATGTGTAGAGAGAGGACAGGCTCTTCTGTGTGGAACAAGAGTTTGTGGTGGGGGCCGTGGTGGGGGCCCATGGGCGGCTGGGGCTACACCCAGAGAAGCCTCATGTGCCCAGTCCAAGGTGAAAGCTTCTGGGAAGTCATGGGGATGTGCTACAGCCTTTAAAGCTAGCTAGGGATGACATCCTTAGGGTGTTGTGGGGGAGAGAAAATGGTGGGTAAACACTCCTTCTCCATGTCCCTCAGAGGGAAGGTTCTGGAAGGAGTTCTGAACACCTCAAATCCAGCTCCTGTTTGCCACAGCAACACCCTTGAAATGCACCCCGACATTGGCTTTCCCCTATCTTTGTCTCATTCTCCCTGAATCCATACTCCTCCTTCCTGGAATCATCTCCTAAACAAACTTCCTGCACCCCAGACTTTATTTCAGGCTTTTTTGGGGGAGGGGAATTCCACACCAAGATGAGCCTCAGGCAGCTTCCAAACATTGTTCTCAAGGAGCTTGTGGTCCCGGATGGAGAAGTCGATGAGCACAGAGGTAAACACGACACAATACATAAGACACATCCAGGGATCAGCCTCGAGGAAACAAGGAGGGGTGCTTGGGGCATTATGGAAGGCTTCCTGGAGGAAGTATTATCTACGGTGAGACCTGGAAATCAGGACGATACTGGCCTGGCAATGAGCATGTGTGGTTGTAGGGTGAGGCAGAGGGGGTAAGGATGAACGTCAGTGCACACAGAGTAGGAGATACCCCAAGACTGTCTGCACCCAGTGTGGCATCGACAGGGAACTGGGAAGATTTATGTGGGCCTGCAGTGCAGAGCAGGAGGGCACAAATGGCCCAGGGAGGGTGCTGTGCAGAGCTCGGCAGGGCCAGCTCATGCGTGGCTTTCTTGGCCACGGGAGGGTCATTACACCATGTATGCTGGATGCCACGGGGAATGCAGGCAAGACAACAGTCCCGCATACGAGCTGTTCGTGGCATGTGAGTTTCAGGTGTCTGGTACAGGGCCTGCCCCAGAAATTGCCTCTAACACAAACATTACTTGTCATTATTCATCTTGAGGGTCTTTTCCCCTGTTCCCTGTGCCTAACCCCCCCTTCCTCCTTTACAATTTTGTCTTCATCCTTCATCTCTTTTTTTCTGCTCTCTGAAAATGCCCAGCTGCCTCCAAGTACTTAGCAAAGAGAAAAAATCTTCTTGCCTAAAGAGAGAGCATGTAGATTCTGCCACCTGGTTCCTGGCTCCTTCAAAAGCAGGGAGGGATTGGCGGAGAGAAAGGTCTGTCTTCTGAGAGGGGGCTGACATTTTATGGGGAATAATAAGAGGATTTCTGTCAAGCAGTCATGATGGGTCCTAACAATGTTTGGGTGTTTATAGTTGGGTGAGTATAGGTCATGGCAGAGTCCCCAGGCATATAAAATTTCTAGCTGGCGACGGGGGATGGCGGGGATTTCTAGGGCAGGACACTTGGATTTTCTTAATGGGTGTGATGCACTGGCAACTAGGGTTTCCAGGCGGACCCCAAAGATGATACTGATAGTGGACTGCCCGACACCCACAGGTGCTCATCGAGGGTTACTATAATAATTAGTCTATCAGTTCTTTCTCTTTCTCCTCATCCTTCTCACCCATTCACCATGACTTTGCCCAATCTAGAACCTCAATGGCACCTCCTTAGCTGGTTAGGATTTTCTCCTCATGCTGGCTTTTGGGGCCTTCGGTACACACCTGGTTCCCCCCCACCTCCTCTGCTCAAGGCAAGAGGGACAGCCCCTCCCCCACCCCGGGGGGAGGGGCACCAGGTTCCTTCTTAACTCTGCGCCTCCAGGCCTCCACCATGGCTGACATACTTTCCCCCCAAGTAGTCAGAGCCACAGGATCCCCTCCCATTAAGGTGGGCTTGCACTGGCTGTTTAGGGCTGATGACGATGCCGTGGAAGACCCAGGTGTTGACTGCTTCTCCATCCACTTTCCCCGGGGTTGGCTCCATCTTTACATCAGGAGCCAGATGGCTACACAAGTTTCAGGTGTCGCATTCTGACAAGACACTGTTCAGAGAAAGAAGAAAGATGGTTCCCATGGCTCTCTCCCACGAAAGAGGAAGCTTCCCACAGCCCCCTTCATTTCTCCGTGGGCGGAACTGGGTCCTGGGCTCACCCCCGCACCTGTGGCTGGCAAGAGGGAGGGGGTGATCGGGACGACTTGGGCCGGCTCTGCTCAGAGGTCAGTCTGCTGGGAACTGTCGCCAGAAATTCAGGTGCTCAGGCTCCAGCCGGGCCGGCTGGAGTCAGAATCTCCGGGATGGGGCCAGATCCGCCTGGTTATTAGCTAACCGGCGACTCGGGTGATAACTGGAGCCACGTGCCGGTGCTGGCCTCCTAGGCTGAAAGGTCCACTGGGGAGGGAGCCACGGGGAATGGTGCCGCTAGCCGTTCTCCCGAACCAGCTGCAGTAAAGGCAAGGATGCTGTACCGAGTTCCGCCAGAGCCAACTTTGGCCAACTTTGTTCTCACTCGAACACTCAGCCAGTGTCTGAACTTCACTGCTTCTTAAACCTTTTGAAGTTCACTTTTTGGCATCAGCCCTTAATAGTTCACGTTCATAGACATCGTCGCTTTTCATTCAACACTTTTTTATCAAGGCCCTGGAAGAAGGGGTTCTGGGTTCACGACTGGGAACAAGGGACACAGGGAGGCCGGGTGAGGGAGCTTTGCAACATTCTGAAGGTGAAGATTCATTTCATCATTTTATAGATGAGAAAAGCAAGGATCTGAGAATTAAGTGACTTGCTGACGGCCACGGGGCCAGAAGGGCAGAGCCGGGGCTGGCGCGGCTGGGCTTCTCTGCTCCAGCCCTGTTTACTATGCGCCCACTCCCTTTCTCTGAGCTTCCCTAAAATCCAAAGATCTCGTTCCTTCTTCCTGACACCCAGCTGCTGAACTGAAAGGGAACTGGGAGAAAAAGGAAATGAGGGAGATGACATTTTTAGAGGCAAGACAGTTTTCAGAAAAAGAGGTTTTTTTTTTTCCCTCTCCATTTTCAGAGGAGGTAAAGCAAGTTAAAGGCTCTGTGGGGAAATGATTAAGAATCAGTTAAGAATACCTTCCTGACTTTTTCCATTCTCCAGATGTCTGTGTACCAGGGGAAAAATGATCTGTTAAAAAACAACAATAACAAATAAAAGAAAAAAAAACTTTTAGCTTCAGTCAGAGCTATGAAATGCTTGTGCTCAGTAGCTCCAGGAAACTGGAGATCTCTCTAGAAATAAACTTGAGGCCACTCAGTCTTAGGAAACTGGGGCTTGGTCAGGTTGATCTTTCTTGTTTATGAAAGTTCTTGAACTGTTGTAGAAACTTGGTAATTCCTTGATTCAAAATGTGAATTTTCATTCACTGCCTATCTGAGTCTGGGATGTTGTGAACCTGAATTTTCACCTTATCTCCTGTGGGGCTGGATGCATCATGGGGGTGAGCATATTGTAAATGGGCTGGAAACATTTCCTAGGAAAGCAGATAGAAGAGGATGGAGGTGGGTGGTTGCTCTGGACCCCAGCCCCTCACACATTCCCAGTTCACTGGCACCTTCCTTAAGCCCTTCCAAGGTTCTCTGTCCTCTGCCCCACCACCCCTCCCCCTGCCCAGCCCTGCTCACAGCCCCATTGGAAAGGTGTACTTCACCATGGATTCAGAACCATTTCACTTAAAAGTATAAACGGCTGGATGTAGCTCATGGTTGTCCCTCCCACGGCAGTTTGCAGAGCTACTGTGAGAGGCTTGTTCTGTGAACTCTGGGAAGCGGCTGCTGGGTCACCAGGGCATACCCTGGGGAGGGAACATGGGCTCCACACTGATCTGGGTGTGAGCTGTGAGGTTATGGCCAGGTCACCCTTTTCTCAAAGTCGGTGCTTTCCCTCTCCCGAATTACTGCCCTACGCGGGTTTCCTTCATTCCCCAAAGAAGCTAGTTGCCCTCAAATCTTTGCTTCAGGGCCTGCCTCTGGGTGAATGCAAATGAAGACCCCTCAGGCTGTTGCTGATGCAGGCCAATATGCTGTGCTGTTCCGGTGACGTCTTGATCCGGTTTCAAGGCCTGGTGTGAGTGAGAGGCAACATGGAGCAGGAGAAAGACCATACCTCTCTGCTCTGTCCCCACATTGCTGGGTCATTTTTGCTCAGCCTCCTAAGCCCGTAGGATTCATGTTGAAGCCCCCTCCTCCAAGGGGTTTGCTTGTGTTGGTGAGTTCTGGGAAGGAAATATCCAGAAAGCCTTTGGTGGAGTGAGGCAAATCCTTCTGCTCCTAGGTGGTAGCTCCGGGACTAAGCTCGTGGGAAGGACAAGGGACATTGTGTGCTGAGAAGAGCCTCCGGAGGGTGAGCCAGAGTGGAGGCCAAGCAAAGAAATCCAGCCTCCTCCCCCTGCCCCCCGACCTTCTACCACTGTCCTAACTGGGACAGACCAGGGCACATTGGGGTCTCCACCCGGCCGCTGTCAGGGAGGGAGAAGAAGGAAGCCAGACTTCAGGGCCGACGGGGAAGCAGGGCAGAAAATGCTGCCTTGAAGGGAGGGCAAGCAGAGGAATGTCCAAACAGCTGTTCAGGAAGACAGAGAGAAACACCCACTAGACAAGTGAGCAAACAAATTAATCTGTAATTACAAATTATGATGTGGTCTGTGAACAGGAACGGGGGGCTTCACAGAGGAAGTTACACTAGAGCTAGGGCACCAAGGACAAGAAGGAGCAATCCGCACACAGGCTTTTCCGCACACATTCACCGAGATCCTGCGCCTGGGTGGGAATTTCCCGGTTTGTGCAATGAGCAAACTGAGCCCGGATGCTGGGGCTACAGAGCCGATGGGTGTTAGAGCCAGACTTTGTCTTTGGGTTTCCTGTTCTTCTCACCCTCCCTGCGCTTCCTCTAGAAAGTGTACTGCGGACAGATGCAGGCACGGAGGCTCCACGCCTCCAGTCTGATAGTACCGCGAGGCTCATTAGCGGCTTCTCATCATGGCTTTCTCACACATCCTACCTGCTTCTTCGCCAGGGGCCCGGCTTTCTTACCCACCGCCTGCTCTCCTGTTACTATCTCCTCTCACCTCCCAGAGCTGTTTCCTCTTTGGTTCTCTGGAGTCCGAAGTCGGAAAGGGGTAGAGGGGGACCAAGATGTGCGGTACCGGGAAGCCCTGCAGGGGGCGCTCTACCTCAGGTACGGCTCCTTGCCTTCTGCACCACCTGCAGGTGGAGGAAGATGAGTAATATCTTGACAAGGGAGGGCGTGGTTCACATAGGCTTTATCTCTGGCCTTTGAGAAAGGGGAGGAAGATCCCCCCCCCGCCCCGTCCCAGGAACAAAGCGCTAACCATCGCTGGCAGCCAATGAGATACCACCACGACCTCAGCTCTTGTTCGGCTCCAGTGAACTTCTGTTCAAAATAATCCTCCCCAATTTCCTCCTAAACCAGTAAAAGCTGACCTTCCCTTTGTCCCTTCGGCCTTGCCCATGGTTCACCATGGTCTGCTTGTCCTGAATTGCAGTTCTTCTAGTCCTGAGTGAACTCATTTTGCTGATATAATAACTGGCTGTTTTATTTTTAAGGTTGACAGATGTCACAGAGATAATAATAACCGTCCCTTCCCAAGAGCCTGCTCGGAGTCCCCTTGAGTATATCTTCTCACTGAATCCTCAAAGAACCTGGATGGGGAGTTATTGACTCCATGTGTTAGCTTTATCTCCTGCACATGCACATTGAGGAAGTGAAGTCAAACTAATTTAAACCCCAGAAAATGGGGCGGGGTTATTATGGAGATAAACGAGTGTCCTATACAGCCCAGGAGCGAGAAGTACCAAACTTCAGGGAGGGTCTCAAACCACAGCCTGCAAAGCTGAGCGCATTTTCTCCCTGTTGCACCATCTTTGCTCTTCTTGATCTTCTCCTTGTGTGCCTTATTTCTCTCTCTCCCTCCCCCCCGCTTTCACCTACCCTGCACCCCACTGCAATAAACATAGTAACAACACAGCTGTCCTGAGCTACCACATCCCACATTCAGTAACTCAACAGACCCTTTTCTCTGTTCCAATTCCGAACACCCAGGGGAAGGGAGCGACCAGCCGCAACTGAGGGAAAAGGTCATGCACCAACTGCGTGACTGCTGCAAACCTCCTGTGGGGGTTGGGGTGGCAGGAAGGGGGAGGCACACAGTCATTCCCTGAGAGTGGACCAGGCAGAAATGGCAATAGGCATCTATCACGTTCATTATACAGGTGAGGGAACTGAGCCCCAGACAGGCCACGTTTATAATGTCATACAGGTGGTCTGCCAGTGGGATGGGGATTTGAACACATGACTATCCGATTTCCCAGAATACTTCCTTTGTGTCGTCCCAGAGTTTCTCACAGTGTGGGACACATGCCAAAGGTGGTATTTGAGGTAAGCTTTGGTGCTACATGAATGGACATTTCAACTTTAATGTACATTAGAAAAATAATAACCAGCACATAAAACCATAATATAAAATTGCTTTTATAAAAAGATTTTAAATGATAAAAAAGAGCCAATTAAAATATACATTAAGTAAATCATAGTATAGGTTGCATAGTACATAGATATGACAAAAATTGTGATGGTCATTTGCAAAGGACAAAATAGCAGCAGGGGTATTATCATTCTGCTACTGAGATATTTTTTTCCTGAAAGTCCAAGGATCTCACCATATTATTCTCTATTTCTCCTGTCCCATCTTCTGTCCTCAGTAGGAACAAAGTGTAGGGACTCAGTTATCATTTCTGCTCATGTTTCCAAAGCAAAACAACAGAAATCTATTGAGTGTCTCTGCTCGCCTGTCACAGATAGCACATCCCCACAGGACAAACCTTATGCATATCCATTCGTCACAGGAAAGGTTTGGCTTATATTGCCAGCTGGAGTGCAAATACAACCCCTTATGTTTTCAAGTGAATTAAGCATGAGATCCTCCACACTTCTCAGAAAGTCCAGAGTCCCTTATGAGGTCTTCAGAATCAACCCTGCACTGATCCATGAGGCCAGGTCTGCCCATGAACTGTAGGGAGAGGGAGATCTGGGAAGGTGGACCTCCATCTGCTTCTCCTGTCACCATCAGAAGGTGCTGCCAACAGGAACTTGTATTTCTTGTCCTCATGACTCCCTGACTGGTCCAGGTCTCCATGGGAGTCACTTGGGCAAACACCCCAGGGGAGCCAGAGGCGGTTGTTGGGGAAGTGGGCAGTGGTGACAGATCTGGAGTAGCTTCCATGTGTAGCTCTACTGTGGCCCCAGACAAGCATCTCTCTTCTTCCCCTTTCCAGGTTCTTGTTCAGGACGCTAGTCTAGTCCTTCCTGCTGTCATCCTCAGAAGGAGAATCCTTGGTGTCCTTATCGGTCAGAAGACTTTGGCTGGGACTATCCCATTTCAACCCAACAAATTTCTTTAACTTTTTATTTCTAAATGGGGTGAGAGTTTAAGGTATTTTCCTCCTAGCTCGTTGTGCAAAATGGCCACTTCTACCCAAGATCGCTGTAAACTTCAAAGTCTTTAAAGGGGGCTCTAGTTCAACTCAGTGAAAATCCATTCACTGAAACCCAATTCAATGGTTGATCACTTTAGTAAATTACCAAATCTCCTGATTAATCAAATGCTCGTTTTAATGATGTGTCAGTTTGAAGTGTTTTCTGGTGTGAGTGTGTGTGTGTGTGTGTGTGTGTGTGTGTTTGAGGGGGAGCGTGGGGGGTTCTCAGAAGCTTGTTTCTTGGGAACCTTGGTTGACTGGTCTCCATCTTCTCAGAGCAGCATTTCAAGAAATATTTTATTGAAGGGGCTTAAGAGGTACAAACTTTATATAACATAAATAAATCATGGGGATAAAAAGTACAACACAGGGAATGTGATCAATAATATTGTAATACACTTATCGCGATGGACATTTCATAATGTTTAGAACTGTTGAATCAGTATGTTGTACATCTGAAACTAATTTAATAGCTTATGTCAACTATACTTCAAAAATTAAAAAAAAAAAAAAAGAAATGTTGCATTCATCCAAAATTCAGAGCTAGTGAGCAGTCCAGTCTTCCTATAGGCACATTCACTCCATCGCCCTTTCAACAATTTGCTTTAACTTCTAAATAAAGCTGAACCAATTTGCTAGGTTATAAATAAAAGAAACCCCTCAGCTGGATGGAGACTTAATAAACCCAAACCATGGAATGAAAACTGTGTACTCTACAGTTTTCTCACAGAAACATGATCCTATGTTTGAAAGGGTATTCATATACATAAAGCTGGATGACAATTGACCCAAATGTCAATTTTTTTTTTTTAATGAGTTTGAGTAGGACCCATTCATTTTGTAAAGCTAACACAAGTAAGCACCTTGGCCATGTGAAAAGAATATAATAGTCATTTATTTTCTGTGTTTTATAGTACACATTTCCAATCACCATGGAATACTGATCCCTGGGAAGGGGTGAATCCACCTGCTGAGAGGGTCTGAAACCAGCATTTCCCCCTTGTGGCCAGCAGCAGCAGGTATTGCTAATAGGTCACAGACCCCTTTCCTGGCAAGCCCAGAGCACCTTTACAATCTTTCTCAAGGCTTTGTTCCAAGCACTGCAGACCAAATGGTGAGTTTTGGGATGGGATAAAATCTATCTGCCATCTTAACTCTCGTTCTGCTGGATTATAAATTTTCATTGACCTGGTTCTGTTTGCTGACATTCTTCCCCACTGTTCCACACTCCATTTTTCACGCTGCTCTAATGGTTGCTTTCTGGCTTCAGAATACGTATACCTATCAGAGAGAATTATCCATCATTTGGCTAGCCTTTGCTCGTCTTTCTGAATTTACCTACAGAGAGTCTATAGCTCTATTTCCCCGTCTTCCTAGCTTGCTCCTGAAAAAGCAGACCTGTCCTCCTCTTCCAGTCCAGTGTGGGAGCAGCCTGGTGCAGAAAGCTCCCCTCCTTTGGTTTTACGAAATGTCCATTACCAGTATGTCTTAGCAACCCCCAACACCTGAGGTCTTGGATACTGCTAAGCTCTTTCCTTAGCCATAGCCTACACCTTGGATTCCATTGTGCTCCAGGCTCTAGACCTTTGGTATTTCCATTTACCAAGAAGCTGAAGTAGCAGAATTACCTGCCTCTATGTCCAAAGAGTCCCCTTAGGGGTAAACAATCTTAGGAGACAGGAATTTATTTTCTGGTCCTGTAGAACTACCCACGTGCCCTGGGCAATCTCTCCTGGAAAGCTCATGAAAGTCTTCAAAGCTACATTCAAGGTTATTTCTTTATAAAATCCCAATGCTTTATACATACCTCCAATTTGGCCTTTCTTGTGCTATATTTTAATTATATGTATGAGTATCTTGTCTCCATGCTCTCATACAGACTGGGAGATCCATTAGGGAAGAGATAGTTTTGTTCACCCCTATGTCCTGAGGGTAAGTCACAGTGCCTATTAAATAGTAGGGAACAAAGTGTACAGGAAAGAGTCAGACTTAAGCATAAAGTAGCTCCAGGTTCCAATCCCAGTATTGACACTTACTGGTTGTGTAGTTGTCTGTGAATTACCTTTCAAATAATCTGAATAGGTCAGATGGATTTAAGAAATTAAGTAGACTAAAACATTTTTATAATAGAGCAGCCATCACCTGCTCTCCCTGTCTCTGTCCTGATTTTTACAGGCACTTTTAACTCTTTGGACTGTTTCTTCTGGTGTTTGTCTCTATATCACTAAAGAATGTGCTTATGTTGCTCTTTTTGCATTACATATTTAGATAGTATCTA
>NC_138372.1:164616675-164687004 GCF_054177405.1 Leptonychotes weddellii
TTTCCTTTTGTTTCACTAGCTTTTGGAGATGTATCTTGAAAGAAGTTGCTGTGGCCGATGTCCAAGAGGTTACTGCCTATATTGTCCTCTAGGATTTTGATGGATTCCTGTCTCACATTGAGGTCTTTCATCCATTTTGAGTTTATCTTTGTGTATGGTGTTAGAGAATGGTTGAGTTTCATTCTTCTGCATGTGGGTGTCCAATTTTCCCAGCACCATTTATTGAAGAGACCGTCTTTTTTCCATTGCATGTTTTTTCCTGCTTTGTCAAAGATTATTTGAGCATAGAGTTGAGGGTCCATATCTGGGTTCTCTATTCTGTTCCATTGGTCTATATGTCTGTTATTTCACTTATCAGCATCATTTTGCACAGATGATCTCTCATTAATTCCTCAGTAAAATACTTTAACTTGGCTTCTAGGACACCAAACTCTCTTGGATTTCTTCCTGCATCAATGACTGCTCCTTCTTGATCATCTTTTTTAGTTCCTTCTCTTTTCCTAAACATTGAGTATCCAAGGATCAGTTTCTGGACCTCTTTTATTCTTTAACTATACTTATATTCTTTTCATGATCTCATCTAGTCTCAGAGTTTTAAATATCATCTATCCACTGACAACCTCCCCTGAACTCCAAATTTATATACTACTAGACATCTCATTTGAATGCCTAAGAGACATCTTAATTTAACATGTCTAAAACCAGATCTTCCCCCAACAAACCTGTTCATCCTCCAGACTTTCCAAACTTAGTAAATGTATTCTCGGTAAAAGTCCTTCTATTTGCTCAGACCAAAACCCTTACAGTCATCTTGACACCTCCTTTCAGATCCCACATCCAGTCCATCAGCACATCTTGACTATATCTTCAACATACATCCATAACTAATCACTTCTCACAATCTCCACTATTACCACCCTCATCAATGCTGCAATCATCTTTGGCCTTGACTATAATATTAGAAGTCTGGTTTTTTCCCTTGTATTCATTCCCTATCTAGTCTATTACTACTATAGTCAGCAAGAAGGCAAGCAATGGCAATTATAACTAGTAATGTGATATTGGGCAAGTCACAACCTTTCTATGTCTCATTTTCTCATTTGCAAAATAAAAATGTGGGCAGAATTCTAAAGATGTCCTCCCAAAATATCAGGTTCCTGGTTATTCAATCAAACGTTAGTCTAGGTATTGTTGTGAAGGGACTTTGCAGATGGAATTAGTGTTCCAAATCAGCTGACCTTAAGATATGGATATTAACTGGATGGGCCTTACTAAATCAGTTAGGCCCTTTAAAAGCAGCAAGTTTTCTTCAGCTGATAGCAGAGGAATCATTCAGAGATTTGAAGCATGGGGAGAATTTGATGTGTCGTTGCTGGCTTTGAAGATGGAAGGGGCCACACACAGAGCAATGCTTGCAGTCTTTAGGAGCTGAGAGTTAGTCTGCAAGAAAATGAGGACCTCAGTCTGACAGCCACAAGGAACCAAATCAGCCAATAACGTAAATGAACTTGGAAGCAACTTCTTTCCTTGAGCCTCTAGATAAGATCCTGGCATGGCCCATGCCTTGATTTCACCCTCACAAGACCCTGGAATTATGACCCACAGAACTGTGAGATAATGAAAGAGTGTTGTTTTAAGCCACTGCATTTGAGGTAATTGTTATGCAACAGTAGACAACTGATGCTGGGAATGAGAAACTTGTTCTTTTTGTCTTCATTGCTCATTTTCAGAGATCAGTCAGATCATGCCTGTCTTCTTCTTTTAAGAAATGGTTCACCATATCATATTGAATAAAAGCCAAAGATGTTACAGGATTCTGTAAAGCCCTTCTTGCTCTCTCACCTACTTGACCTAATTTATTACTTTCCCTCCTGTTCACTCATCTCCAGCCAGATTGAAATCCATACCTTAGGATGTTTGCACTTGCCATTTCCTATGCCCAGAGCATTCTTCCTCTAGATATTTTCATGGTTCCTCCCTCAGCTATCTCAAGTTTTTGCTCAGGAATCTGTGGCTTGATATGTTTTATTAGCTCATTAGTTGTCAAATATCTGCAGTCACAATCTCTACAAATACTGCCGTTAGCCAATTTTCTCTGTTCTCTCTTTTTTTTTTTTTAAAGATTTTATTTATTTATTTGAGAGAGAGAATGAGATAGAGAGAGCATGAGAGTGGGGAGGGTCAGGGGGAGAAGCAGACTCCCTGCTGAGCAGAGAGCCCGATGTGGGACTCGATCCCAGGGCTCCAGGATCATGACCTGAGCCGAAGGCAGTCGCTTAACCAACTGAGCCACCCAGGCGCCCTGTTCTCTCTTTCTGAGACTTTAATTACTGTTAAATCTTTTGGTCATGTGTCAAATGTATTCTATCCTTACTTCTGTGCTTTCCACCTTTTGATCTCAAAAATGATTTAATCTGAATATTTTCTACTGACCTAACTTGTAGTTCATTAATCTTTTCTTTTGCCTCATTTTCTGTTAAACCAATCCATTAGCACTTAAGTTCATATACTGCATTTTCAGTTTTAGAGTTCCCATTGATTCTTTTTAAAAAATACTTTTTGGGGTGCCTGGGCAGCTCAGTTAAGCATTTGCCTTCGGCTTAGGTCATGATCCCAGGGTCCCCAGATCAAACCCCACATCAGGCTCCCTGTCAGTGGGAAGTCTGCTTCTCCCTCTGCCTCTCACCCCGCTTGTGCTCTCTCTCTCTTTTGCTCTCTCTCAAATAAAATAAATAAAATCTTAAAAAATACTTCTCAATTTTCTGGTCAAATTTCCTATCTATTCATTTATTTTCTTATACACATTAATCAGTTATTAAAAAATTCACTTTTGGATCTCTTTCAGTTCTGTTTCTATTGCCTGCTTTTTTCCCTCTTGGTTTTGGTTATTTGGTTCTGTCTCCTGGTCTGCCTAGTAAATTTCATTGAATTCTAGCCATTATTTATGAAAAAAATCTAGAACTAACTTGAGACTCTGGGATGAAGTTATCTTCTGGCAGGAATTTAGGATTTGGGAGGATAAAAATGAACCAGCCTGGAATTGAGCTGGATTGAAGCTGTGACTTCAATCTGTGTGGAATTGATGAATTTCCAGTTTGCCCTTATTTTTTTGGGGGGGGGGTTTGAACATCAGTGGTCCCAACTGAAAGCCTGTGGTATTTACCATGTCCTTTCCTCTGTGACATGATCTGAATTGCGATTTATGTCTCCACAGCCCTTTGAGATGGCTGAAATCTCAGTCTCTCACCAGTTTCTTCTTGGCTTCTTAGCCTCTGGTCACCATTTACTAATTGGTAAATACTTAGAGAAGACAGAATATAAGACTCACGATGCTGTGCTTCTCTTCTCCTTGAGTTCTTGATCCTTTAAGTTAAGTAGTTCCCTAATTCCTTCAAACAGAATATTTAAAAGACATTTACCTGGCTTTTTCTTGTCTTCAGGGAGAAGTTTGGTATGATCTAAGCTAGCTGTCACCTTCTTTATGACACCTTTCCTGACACCCTGTAGAAACTGCAACCTATCACCTCCCTTCCTCTATTCCGACACTTTAGTTTCTCTTCTCTGCATTTTTTTCCTGTTCAACATTTATAAGTATTTTATACACAATGTTTGTTTATTATTTATGTGTAATCTCCACAAAATATAAGCTTTAAGAGAGAAGGGATTTATATATATATATTTTTTCTTCCATTGTGCCCTTCCTAGCCCCTAGAACAATGCTTGCAATGGAGGTTAATTAATCAACCAAATTAAACATTTCGTTAATGAGTGAGAAAATGAATGAATGAATGAATGAATAACATTTTTGAGTCACTTAAGATTAAATTTGGTTTAGACACTTTATGGTGGTAGAGACAAAAGAGAAAATCTGATGGATTAAAATGCTCTTATTATCTGTTACAAGAAAGGATGCCAGTTATTAAAGAAGTATGAACTTATTTCCTGCCACAACATTCTTAAGGGAATTTGTTACCTGATACTGTATATAAAAACCCGTAATTATATAATAAATAATACATTAAATAGTACTTTCATAGTAAATGCAGAAGTGATTTTATATGATTCTTTTGGTTCAATTATCAATAAAAATTGAGAAAAGCTAATTTAAGCCAGAAAGGTAAGGGCTGAAAAAAAAAGAAAACCCAAGGTAATTACAATGACGACACTTGTGTTTTATAGGTAATTCTCAGAAATGTAATGATTGAATCCAGTAACATCAGCAACAGGAACAACCACAAAATTTAGCAGTGACAAAGGGCAGGTTAATTGCCCATCTGAACATCAGTTTTCCTTTTTGTAAGAGGGTAAAAATAGGAACCCTATTCATTCCAGAAGAACTGCAGTGAATATTAAAGATGAATTCAAAATGCTGGCTGAGAAACAGCTGAATCAATTTTTCACTATTGACAAAATGGTGAAATATTTTGTGGGCATTTCACATTGACATAATCAGCTTCTGTGATGCGAATATTATCATCACTCTGTTTTCCAGATGAGGAAACCAAATCCTAGAGGCCCAGTTGGCATAGCCAGTGAGCAGCTGAGATGTAAATCATCCCTTTGTCTTTTGATTCATGTGCTCTGTCTCCAGAACCACATTGTCTCTCCAAAGGAAGGATTCTCAAGTGGTAGAAACTCAGACATTAAGGCAGACATTTGAGGATCTAGTGGCCTTTCTGATGCTCCTGTGGTTACTCCACATAGACTCAGCTCATCTACTGTTGCCGATGTGGAAGCAAATAAAAATCCCAAAAGCTGGTTCCATGTTAACACCAAACCCCTAGGTCTTGGGACCAGATGAATTCCCCCAAGTTATGAGAAATCTACACAACTTCAATTTTTTCTTAGGCAAGAGGAAAAACATTTCATTTTTCCCCCTTAAAAATCAATATTTGGTCTTTATTTGGAGCTGCATATAAATCCCCTCCTAATGTCAGATTCAATAAATTGACTCTATCCTTCTAACTTTGCAATTGCCTCAGGCTACCTGAGTATGTGAAATGCCTTCACAAATATCAAAGGCATAGTAATTGTATCTCTCTAAATGTTAAGACTAAAATAGCTGGTACTCTGGGGGAACAGACCTCCTTGCTCTCCTGGTCTCCTTGCTAGAGGCTGTGGTGCTACCTTGGGCTAATGGAGCCCTCTTTGGAGGTTATGTGGGCCTGGAGCCTTCCAGGAAGCTTTTGAGCTTAGGACCTGGGACAGCACATACTTAGGATTTTCTGTAACACTTATGACCTCATCCATTGGCATTTTATCTCTAGTCCTAAGGTCTAAGGAACTGGGAGCAGATGAAGCATTTATTTTATGGTCTAACAGATTGGCTAGTATCTTAGACAAGCCAATTCTTTAGGAAAAAATATGCCAAGAAAATGCAATTACATTTAGCTGGAGCTAAAACCCCACACAATGCAATAATGATGCCATCATTTATTTTTCATCTGTCTTTGTGCCAAATACCATATGTGCATTTCATATCCATTATTTCACTTATGTCACGTAGTTTCTATACAAAATGCAGTATCACCCTCTGTTTGCAAATTAGGAACAGAGCCTTTAGAGGGTAAGTGACTTGTACTATGGTTCCATGTTAGATGGATTGTAGAGTTGAGATTTGAATCCTCTTCTTTCTGATGCCAAAAGTAGCCCTCTTTCCCTTCACTGTTATTATCATTATTTATTAGTAGGAGTGATGGTTAGTACTGTATCATTTGTGATAGGTGGCCCCAATCATTTCTGCCTCATGTTGACTGTGGGCTGGACCTAATGACTAACTTTTAACAAGTAGAATACAGCAAAATAATGGGATGTCACTTCTGAAATTGGGTTGCAAGGAGGCAGCAGCTTCTGTCATGGGTGTTTGCTTCCTCACTTTGGATGAAGCAAGATGCATGTTGGAGAAGCCCATGTGACAAGTAACTGAAGTCTTAAACAGACAGCTGGTGAGGCAATGACCAGCCAATAGCCACAGGAGTGGGCTGGGAAGGAGGTACTCCCCGAGATGAGCCTTGTGGCGAATACAGCCACAACTAAGCACTCCATTGTAGTCTTGTGAGAGACCCAGAATCAGAATGCTCCAGCTAAGCCATGCCCAGATTCCTGACCCACAGACACTGTCAAATAAATAAATATGTTATTTTTGGCCACTAAGTTTTGGAGTGATTTGTTATACAGCAATAGGCAGATAATACGTCATTTATCACATACTCCTAATACTAATACTACTGTAACAATAGTCATTACTTTTTAATATTTTACAACATAAAAAGCACATTCTAAGTGTTTTATATGTAGCAAATCATATTATCCTTTCCACTATGCTGTTAGGTACCCACATTTTATAGATGAGGAGCAGACACACAGAGAAATTAGGGCAATGGGCCCAGGGACTCATGCATCTGAGCTCCATTTCCAAGAGTGAACTCATAGGTGGTCTGCAAGAAGGGCCATAGTGAGAGGAGCCAATTGTGTCCCAGAAGCCACTCGGTCATCACTTGGCTGTGCTGTGCTGTGCTGGGTTGGGCCCTAAGCTCTGGGTTCTAGGCTTCAGGCTGTAGTTGTGGCCAGGTCTTCTCCATGGGTCACTCATCCTCCCTGGAATGAACAGTGGCCGCTTAGGGAAGACAGCTTCCTTTATGTATCTCTTTCTCAGGCCAAGCTGAATGGGTAGCAGAATATGTGCTTCCAAGGCAGGAATTTGAAGTTGCCAGAAGGGCAAGAGGAAACACATGAGATCTCATACTGTCTGGCCTTGTTGCTGGCACACTGCCATTTCTGTCCAGGTTTCATTGCCCAAAGCCAGGTCCTGAAGGATGTGATGTGATTCAAGCAGAGAGCAGTGGAATGAGATTTCTAAGAGGAGGGTCAGCATTGCTAAGGCAGGAACTTCCATGGATCATTCTGGGAGCTGCATGGCAGATGGGGAGTGTGCACATGGAGTGATGAGAAATTCTGCAGGGGAGCTCACAATCCACCCGAATGATTAAACCAATCCTCCTACTCATCCCTCTCCCTCACCCCTGCAATCTGGGAAGTCAGAAGGAAGAGTCTAGGAGGAATCATTTCAAAGAAAGACAACTTCGTTGAGTTCGATGGTCATGCTTAAAGAATTCACTCATTCTTTACTTTATTCTCTCAACACACAGTTTTGAGCCCCTATCATATACTAGGTAATTAGCTAACATGTTGGGAGCCCAAAATCAAGTGAGGGAGATGTATGCAAGCGAACAGTAGAATGCACGGTCCTGGAACAGAGGTGAGTACAGAGTGCTGGGGAGGAGTGAGGGAGAAGTGAGCGAGGGGTGCTGGAGGAATCCTAGAGGACGTGACCAACAGAGAGCACTTGCAAGATGAAGAAGGATGTGCAGGAACCAGAGAGGGTGTGAAGGGGCGGGCATTATAGCCAGACAAGGCTGTGTGCAGAGGTTTGGAGGCACGAGAGGTCACAGTGTGTCGTGAGAGTGACAAGCCCAGGGATCCTGGCCAGGAGACTGGGTCAGCAAATGAGTGGCAGGAATAGCAGGAGTAGGTGGGAAGGACAACCATATCCCCCTCTGGCTTCCTAGCCCTCCACCCCAGGGTTCTTCTTGCGGCCAGTGTTCCTTGCTTTCCCTTTTGTCTGTGAGTTTTGTGATTGTAACTGAGTCCCTGGATTCCTGTTGCACATTATTGTTGATGATCAGCTTTGATCTGATATTCCTTCCCACGCTTTAAGGCAGTTATGAGGCCCACTGAAGCCCTCTCTCTATCAGGTTAAGTAAAGCCAATTCTTCTCATTTTTCCTTGGGGTTTTGGTTTTATTAGAAACATTAATGAAAAAATACAGGTTTTTTTTAAAACGCAAATGTCCTCTTCCCTGGGCCTTATGACTCTTTTGACAGTAAGGTTTTATTCTCATCTCCAACATGTAAGGTCTGCCTGAGGGGGTGTTAGGAGGCCTGAATGAATCAGGGAAGGGGAGCCTGGAGGCAAGGGAAGGTCATCTGCCAGGCTCTTTGCAAGATGCTTGCAATGTGTGATTCTCCATAATCTTCCCCGGTATCTTTGAGAGTGGGGGACCACTCTCCCAGTTTGCAGAGAAGGAAATACAGGCTTGGGAAGGTTTATGTGATTTCCTCAAGGTCACATAGTTAAGAAGAGACAAAATTGGGATCTGAACCGATGTCTGTCTGAACTCAGAGCTCAAATTCTCCTCCTTAAACCTTGTTGACTCTCCTTCATTTGTCCAACAAAAGCTGATGTACTTTCAGGTAACTGGTTGCTGTCAGAAGCTCCCACGTATGGGCCAAAAAATTGTCCGACAGCAATCATCACGATGACAACAAAATACATCCAAGGCCATCACGACCTATCTTGCTTTTCTTTTGACAAGAGACTACCCAAACCTCTTTCATTTTGGATTCTCCCGACTCTCTGCAAGGATAGCAGGGCTGTGATTAGTATCTTCATTTTACAGAGGAGAAAACTACTAGCATATCAGGAAAATGACTTTTGTAGTTGGTGTGCTTTTCAAAATTAGGTTGATAATTCTGGGGTCATAGGAGCTAGAGAAGGGAGCCTATTGAAAGCAGTGTGGGTTAACGGAGAGCAAAGGTTTAGGAGCTGTGTGACCTGTGGTATGTTACTAACCTCTCTGATCCTCAAATTCCACATCTTGTAAAGTGAGTATAAAAATCATTCCTACTTTGTATTGTAACACATTTAAACAGACTTGTGAGACCAGCAGAGAAAGCTCAGCCAGTCTTGGACCAGAGAAGGAACAAAGCCTTGAGGCTTTCTATCAATGGACTGTACATAAGCATCTACCTTCTCCGCTTCCCCAAACTGTTCTAAAATGAAAGAAATAAAATCCACATAAACCCACAGAAAGGAAGATCAGGACAGGCGATGACATGGGATGAGAGATGACAACAAATGTCCAGACATTTAAGTTGGTGGAAGAATTAGTAAAAACAAAGAAAGTCAAGCAGTAGGAGCCTTGCAAAAAAGAGTAAGTTGGATTGCTTCCACGAGACTCAGAAGGGCTCTGGAATTAGAGAAACAAGGTGCAGAGAAAGGTGAGGCTGAGCACAAGGGACTTGTGAATATATATGAGGAACAGAGACCACCCTTCTCAGATTCCATCCCACCCACACGGCCAGGTCGCCGCTGCCCCTTCCCCTGGAAAAGAGAGGTCTAGTCTGCAGGAGCCACTCTAGACTCCAGCCACCAGGAAAAGCAGTGGAGGGAATACGGAGGCAAACTTCCACACCCCTTCCATTGTTGGACTCCAAGAAGTGGGAGAATCTAACCATCCCCAAAGGAAATGCCTGTGGACACTAGCATCCTCATTCCCCCAAGGAACTTCTGGAGCCCTATGCAATCATCCTGAAGCCGAGAAACACAGCTGTTAAGCAAGCCCTGCCCACCCCCCTAAGAGAAGGGCCTCGGCTCTGCAGTGGCTTCCTTTTTAAATATGAACAGACAAGACAGAATCACTGCGTGCTCCAAGAAAACCTCCAAAGAGAAAGAGGAGCTAAAACACAGAAAAAAAAAGTAACTCAGGGGAAATGGAAACAATACAAGAAATTGTGTCAAACAAAAGAAACTCCCCAGAAAAGTCCAGCTAAAGCAGAAGGTTTGGCTGTGCATTGGAATCTCCTGAGGTTTAAAAGCCCCTGATGCCTGGTCTTATCCCAGACCCACTGCATCTTGGTGGTGGTAGTGGAAGGGTATCCAGGAATCAGTGTTCCCCAGAGCACCCCAAGTGATACTCATTTGCAGGCAAGGTTGAGACCCATTGGCCCCCAAAAACCAGACTGACAAGAAATGCAGAGCTAAGTAATTTCCAATCATGATGAGTATAACGAAGGGAACTTAGCTGCAGGGACAGAGTATTAGAGAGAGGTCATGACCAGCCCCAGCCAGGAGGGCTTCTCGGAGGAAGTGATATTGAATTTAGTACCTGAAGAGTAAGGATCTAAGAAGAGCATTTGAGGAGGAGAGAGGAAGGAACCTCCATGAGGCCCAGAGAGGAGAGCTCTTGCCTGTGCCTGGTCGGGGAGGCTGCAGGGTCCTGGGCCTCTGTCTTAGGTACGCAAGGGGCTCCTCTGGGGATTGCAGAGATGGCTTTACACATGAAAACCAGGAAACTTGGTTTACGCTCTTGAGAAGGGGAAGGAAGAACTGTGAGGGAAGGAAAGACAAAAAAGAGAAGGAAACACACTGAAGGAATGTGAAGCCAAAGCAGTGGAAAAGGCTGAGTGACTTCCCCTCCCCCGCCAACATTCCCTCCTTCTCCTCCCCTCCCTCCTCTTCCTTCTTTTTCTTTCTTTCTTTCTTTCTTTCTTTCTTTCTTTCTTTCTTTCTTTCTTTCTTTCTTTCTTTCTTTCTCTTTCTTTCTTTCTTTCTTTCTTTCTTTCTTTCTTTCTTTCTTTCTTCTTCCTTCCTTCCTTCCTTCCTTTCTTTCTTTCTTTCTTTCTTTCTTTTCTTTCTTTCTTTTTCCTTCCTTCCTTCTTTCTTTTTCTTTCTTTCTCTTTCTTTCTTTTCTTTTCTTTCTTTTCTTTTTCTTTCAATAATTAGCATGTCCAGTGTGAAATTTTAAGGGATTTGGGCTGCTGTGGCGCTGATCCCCTAACTCCACTGGACCTTCAGCGCTAGCATGCCTGGATGGGCTTTGGCTGCAGCTGGGCACTGACTCGGTAGAGATTCAGGAGAGGTCAGTGCCAAGTGACAGAGCCAAGCCCTCAGGTGAGCTAACCCCAATAGCACAGGGGTTTGTTGTGGACGTGGCCAGCAGAGCATGAGCCTTTTGGAAATACACAGGATTTGGGATCCAAGATTTACAAAAGCCCGTGCCCCCCACGGAAGGGCTCATCCTTCCCCTCTTGCTCCCCTGGGGCTCTGACTTCTCTCTCACTCAGCTGTCTGTGCCCATTCTTGCTCAGTCTCCAAATGGCAGCCAGACCATCTTCTAAAAAGATCAACAAGATCGTGTCTGTCCCCTGTGGAAAATCCTTCAGTGACTTCTCAGTGTTGGGCAGGTGAGAGTCACACTCCCTTTCTGGTCAGCAAGCCCAGGCCAGCAGGTACGTCTGTCTCTGCCCATGCCTTGCCGGCCTCCCACCCCCCTCCCTCCAGTTCTCCGCTCCTCACCTGCAGTCCCTACAAGGCACATGTGGGATGCTTGGGTGAGTCCAATAGTGCTCCTGGTGTCAGTTTCCTGGTCTATGAACTGGAAGTGGTAACAGTCCTTACCTCTTGGGCTGCCATGAAGCCTAAGACAATGTCCAGAAACGTGTGGAGGGATCCAGAAAGGGGAGGTACTATTGGTAGTATTGTTGTAAATTATCTGGCCCTTCCTCAACTCTGCTGTGAAACCCTAAACCAATGCCCTGTCCAGCTGGGCTGCCATATTGGGCTACAGAGCAGAGTCACGTCTTAGGCAAGCTTCTAATTTCTCTGAAAGGGAGGAAGGAGAACAGCAATTCTTAAAAATAAAATAGTCTTATCTACTCTAAAAGTAATAGAGTGCCATCATTAAGATGTTTGACACCTTAAAAAATTCAAAGGAAGACATCACAAAAAGCAACCCATGATCCCACCTGCAATAGGTAACCACTGTTACGACATGGGCTGTATTCGTTCTAGTTGCTTTTTAGTGCATAGACTTTTAGTTTCCCATTTTCTTTGTTAGTTTTCAATAGTGATGATCAAACTGTCTAAAAAATGTTAGCAGACCTGTAACTCTGAAACAAATAATACATTATATGTTTAAAAAAAAAAGAAGATAGTAGGAAGGGAAAAATGACGGGGGGGAAATCGGAGGGGGAGACGAACAATGAGAGACTATGGACTCTGAGAAACAAACTGAGGGTTCTGGGGGGAGTGGGGCGATGGGCTAGCCTGGTGATGGGTATTAAAGAGGGCACATATTGAATGGAGCACTGGGTGTTATATGCAAACAATGAATCATGGAACACTACATCAAAAACTAATGATGTAATGTATGGTGATTAGTATAACATAATAAAATTAAATTTAAAAAAATGTTAGCCTGATTTTTTTTCTTCATTTAATATTATAAGCCTAGTGCTTCTGTGTATTTGATGGTACTAATAACTAATATTTATAAGATGCTCACTATTGGCCAGGAACTACCTTGAGAATATTACATAAATCATCTCGTCTCATTTCAGAATCATCCTACAAGGTCTGTGGATGTTATCTGCATTTTGGAGTGGATTAGGTTGAGGCTCAGAGAGGCTCAGTGACATGCCAGTGGTTTCACAACTTGTAGGTCAGGGCAGGGTTTGGAGAAAGGTCTGTTTGACGGAAACCCTGTGTGCTCATTCCCCACCACCCACTCCCTGCTCACGTCTCTTGTATGCAGGGTCTCATGGTTCGGATCCAGAATGGTGCATAGGAAGCCAGGTTTTGTAGAATTCCAGAGAAGGGTTTCATTTAGTTTCCCTGGCCAGCAGCTCTTTCTTTCCTTCTACATTCCCTCTGGATAAATTCCAAAAGGAAACATCCCTTTATGGCTCTCCTTTTCTTCTGCCTGTATTGAAAATTAGAGCTCAATTAAAGCTAGGTAGTACTGCTGATTCAACAGCGTGATGCTTTTACAATGATTGCTTTTCTGAGAGTTACTCTTGAAAATGTCACTCCAGAAATGCTTAGAAATTTCCTGGATCTCTCGTGGCCCAGGCAGTGCCTTCGATATGACCGTGTCACCTGTTGGTGTCTGTTTCCCCTGGTCTTTAAAATCTGTCTGGCTCTTTTCAACCCGATTGCAAAGGATCAGGGACAAAAGTCAGCCTCAAGGAAAAGTACTTGTCTCGGTGTTCAGGACACCCCCAGGACAGGTGGCTTGTACCTACTCTCTAATGATCTTGGTTTATTAGTCAGGGCTCCTTTTGTCGAAAGTGACAGTAAAAAACAACCCAAATGAGCGTAAGCTGACAAGCAACTTATCAGACTACGTAACAGTTAAAATACAAAACCAACTTCAGGCACAGCTGGATCCAGGATATCAGACAGTGTTCTCAGGGTCTATGTTTCTCCATCTATTTGTTCTGCTCTCTTCTCTGGACTGGCTTCAACTCTGGACAGGCTGTTCTGAGGGTCTATGTAGCTTAAGTCATCCCAGTTCTGAGTCCAAGAGGAAAGAGAGAGGGCCCTTGCCCAAATTAGGATGAGGGACTCTTTCCCTCTTTGTAGTAAGAACTTGGGTTATGTAAACTTAGCTGTTCTCTGTAACTCTACTGCTATTTTCAGAAAGTACTAGAATTTGCTTAAGCTATGGCTAGGACCTTCCCTAAAATGTTCTGGACTTCTCACCTATGGTATCATAAGTTTGGGATCTCAAGGAGCTTTCTAGTTTGATCTCAGTTCCTCTGAGGAAAGAAGGAAAGAGAGTCAGAAAGGATGAGGGGTAGGAAGAGAGGAAGAGTTTGGGGGAAGAGAGAGAGAGACCCAGAGAGACTGAGCTTGTATTCTGCCAGGCTCTGTACCAGGTACCTGACTTGGGCGCTTACATTGAACCCTTCTGGTAACTGTGAGGGGGAAGCATCATCATCTCCACTTTTCATCGAGGAAATGTGGCTTGGCCACAAAGCAGAAGAACCTAGATTTGGACCCAGAACTGCTGAGGCTGAAGCCTATGCTCTGAATCACTGATTTCCTGCTACATGGGAGACTCTTGGCTTGAAGAGAAGACTCAGCAGAAAGGTGGTTACTAGCTTCAAAAACGTGACGGTGGGATGAAGATGTGTGGACCCAAAGTGGGCTGACCACATAATCTACTCTCCAAGCTTGAGCAGCTTTGGGGCTGCAAGGTGGTGCTATTCATGATGTTCCCAGGATAACGGGCATCTACTGGGACTCTCATGAGCAAAACTGGGGACAGGGACATTCTAACCAAAGGCAAATGTTGAAACATAGGAGGGCTGTCTTGGGCTCATTTTTACAGGTGAGAAAGCAGAGGCCTCAAATCACAGAGCTGGTAGCGGAGCAGCTGGGATTCTCACCCAAATATGTATGATTCTGAAGTTCATGCCCTCTTCCCATCACAACATCCTGCCTTCTGAAGACTTTGGATTCCACTTCTTGAAAGTACAGCTCTCCGTGGGGGCTGGCGGGCGGAGCTGGGCATTGCCAACAGCAGCCTGCTGCCAGCACATTAGGGACACCACTTTCTCAAATCTGTTATTCCCAGAGACATCTTGTCCTCACTTCCCCATATGGAGGCTCTCTCTGCTCCCAGCCCTGGGAACTGGGCAGGAGGAGAGGTGCTTTCCTTTTGCCAAATGCAAGAAACTCAGCAGGTCTCAGGGTTCTTGTTCCCATCTAACTGCCCTATGTCTCTTCCTCCTTCAGCCAGATCTCTGTTTTCCCATTCATATGTCCATCTGTTCAGTTAACAGTTTATTAGTTGCTGCTTAAATTCATTGCACATTAATTGAGCAATAACTCTGAGCTAAGACCTCTGTTAAGTGTTGGGATTAAGCAAAAAGGCACATATTTTCTGTCTTCAAAGAGCTCACAGACCACTGTAGAAGGCCAAGAGTCCCCATTATCCAATCAAGATAGCTTTGGGAGCACAAGAAAGTCATGCCTACTGCCTCCTGGAAATTGAAGGCCAGTGATATTGTCTTGGATGAAGAGGTAGCAGTATTGGGCAGTTTATCCATTTATCTGTCCGTGACCCATTTGTCTATGCATCCAACAATTGTGCCTAAATCTATCTGTGCCTAATGAGCCCTGACTGTTCAATGTAACGATCTCCCTAATATTTAGGGTTTTCTGCGGATCAGCCTCTGTGCCAGGCGCTTGGTGTAGGACTGAGCATGTCCTCTTGGAACTTGGAGTCTACTGAAGTCGGGTCCCTCATGGTGTTGAGCATAATAGTCATCTGGGGGTTAACAATGCAGATTCTCAAGCTCCCTTCTAGAAATCTGGATAACTGAGTCAGGAGAGCAACCTCAGAACCTCCACTGTTACAAAGCACCCAGGTGAATTCGGACAGTTCATACCTTCAGAAACATTGCTCTAATCGATGTCTAGTGGTCTTGAAAGGTGAGAAGTTAAGAGTAAGTCTAGACATTCCAAGTAGCGATGTGGCATTAAAAGGACAAAGAAGAAACTCAGGAGTGCAGATATGGGGAGAGGGTGTTTGGGGAGGGGGAATGCTTTGGTGACCAAATAGTAGGGTGAATGGGATTGGGGCAGGCAGTGGGCAGTGTGCCTTGAAAATGCTGGAAGGTAGATGGAAGCTAGATTCATCTGCAGGAGTGATGATGAGAAGGTTTGGCTTTATCTTACAGGCAACTGGAAGTTGTAGAAGGTACTTGAAGGATCAGTATTTTAAAATCCCCAGGAAGTTACAGAGCTGGGACCTCATAGTCCCCATTTCCTAACTTTGATGAGTTTTAGTGTCTTCATCTGTGAACGGCAGTTTTCTTTATCCAGGAGAAGTAATGACTGCTTTAAAGGGGAATGTGAGGAACTCCACGAGATGAAGTGGCCAGAACAGTGCTCAGTAAACAGCAGTGGCTTTATTGGTACTGTTACTTGGGTGGGCACAGCAGCCGTGATCACTCCCACTGGACTTGTGTAAAGATGAAGGAGGGGCTCAAGGCATCAAGTGTAGTCACGGGAGCTAGAAACCTGGGGGCACCCATTCTTGCTCCCAGGGCACGTTGGTGTGAAGATGAGGAAATAGAAGAAAAGAGAATCGGAATTTGGGGGCACCTATTCCACCCTTGGCTGTACACAGGCTCAGTCCGTCTCCCTGACATGACTTTAGACTTCATAAGGATGAGCATTCCTGAGAAGAACAGCCCCAATAAAAAAGAGATCTGCTCACAACGCTGGCCTTTACACTGCCACTTCCTCTTTGTCTGCGCTCCCTCTGCCCCGTTTTCCTCCCCTCCTTCCAAATCTCCACTCCAGCCTGCCTCTCCTGGCAGCAGACCTGTTTTAGCCGAGGCCCCCCGGGAGAGCGGGCAGGTGCATGCAGGCAGTCTCTGAGCCCTGGGTGGGCGGGACAGGCATCCTGGGCACCTTCCCTGCCATTTGGCTTCCAGGAGCCCTACCTTTCCAGCCTTGGCCACCTCTTCCTGGCAAATGCCCCAGGCTCTCCTTCCCTGGTGACAGGGTTCTGGGATCTGGGAACAGCATCCTCGCTTACAGGGTCTGCTTCTCTCACTAATGAATGAGTTGGGTGGGTGCCTAGAAGTCTATTAAAGTTGTTGACTCATTAATTTATTTCCCTTTCCCTTGACCTAAAGACTCCAGAATAATCACATTATGATTTGGTGGCTGCCCCTGGGTGATTCAGCAAGAGGGGGAAATCTGGATATAGGGGGTAGGGGTGGGGGAGGGGAGCTCTGGCAGCTGGACCCTCAGTGAAATCACCCTTCTGCCTTTCCTTTCTCTGGGTTCAGAGGGCATCTGTGATGGGCCCAGCAAAGCAGGTTCAGTAATGGGACGTGGTCCTTGCTCCCATGGAATCCACAGCCCCGTGGGGAGGAGGGAATGGGTGCATGAATGCAGGTGTGACTGAATACCTACCACAGGACACTGTCATTGGCACCTGGATGCCCCGGGTGTGCTCCCCTCCCTCAGTCTGAACCTGTGACTCTTCAGAGAACCGCCCTTGGGCTACTGGAGGTGTTTTGCTTCCTCATGCTCAGGGGACCAGAAAGGCTGTGCATTTAGCTGCCCTTAGTCTGTGACCGCTCCCTTGTCTCAGGCTGGGACAACTCTGAGCCCACCCTCTTCAGCCCCTGGCCTGGAATCACACCCTTGTTCACTCGCTCAGCTCTTTCCACTCCCTGTCATGCCTCCCTTACCTCCCACCCATCTCCCCTCAGAGCAAGTTTATAAACCATCCCTCACACGCAAGTTCTTATCTCAGGGTCTGCGTTAGGGGAGGCCAGCCTAAGACAGACACCCAGCAGCATACAGACCCAAGCCCATAAATATGAAGGAAGGAAAAAAATTCAGAAGATGTGGCATCATAGCCACATCTTGGGGAATGATTCATATCCCCAAAAGGAAAGAGCCTATGAAGCAGATTACTATTTCCAACTGTGCATTTTTAATATTTTCCAAACTGAGTCCTACCTTCTTGAGGTCAACACCACAGGTCACCCTCTGAGGCTCCCTTGAAGCCTGGCCACAGGTGATCTAGATGTGGCCAGTCTATCCAACCCATCTGTGCTGGACTTTCCCAGGAGCAGGGGCCACTGGAGGCAGGGATGGGGTCTCCTTCCCTCTGGCTGAGCTGGCAGCCACCATGGTCTAGTCAACAGACCAGTCCTGCTGGCATAGGGCTGCTCCCACAAGCTGAACCTGGAGCCCATATCTTCAACTGTCCTGTGATTCATTTGCATCGATTCTTTTTCCACTCAGTTATGTAGCTTTCATTATCTGCAACCAGGTTCGGAGGGAGAGAAGGAAGGAGGGAATCCAGACAGGAAACAGTGTGTGCAAAACCAAGGAGGTATGAAAGAAAGAGCTGGGAACACAGAAGGCAGCTCAGAATTGCCCCAGCCAGGGATGCATGTCCAGGGACCAGATTACTGTTCATGATTCATGCTTGTCCCTGACTCAGCCATCGACTCCCTCAGTGACCATGGACAAGGCACATCTCCGTAGCTTCCAAAGCAGCACATAGCAGGACTCCCTGCATGTTCCTTCTCCAGAGCAATCCCCCACTGAGTTGTGAGTTGTGAATCTCAGCCCTCACCTGTGTCCTCAGTGCTGGAAGGGCAAGAAGGCTCGCTCTGTGGCCAGAGGAAGTCCCATTGTTCGGTGATCAGGTGGGACACACCCAGTCCAGGGACACTGCAAAGAGTCCTTCATTCCTCCCTCATGTTTCCCCTCTCTATCCATGTGTTGGTTGGGTCCTGGAGTCATCTTCCTCTGTCTTTCTCCTCTCTACCATCCCCAACTCATGTTATTGCTCTGTGCTCCCCTGGTGTCCCACATCTGCACTCTATCACTCATTTTCTGTCAACCAGTTTCCTCCAGTCTCCTCTCAGTGGAGCTGGTGGCAGGTGAGTCATGGGGGAGATTCAAGTCCTTCAGCTCCCTCCTAGGAGGAGAGTGGATGGGCAGGACTGGTTCAGCAGCATGTGAGAAAGCCAAGGGGATAGGGACTCTAATATGGGAGCTCACTTCTCTCTCATGGGAGTGTGTCCTGCAGAGGTCACTGCAGAGCCCATGTGTAGCAACCTGACCATCAGAGACTGGGTTCTTGTTGGACCCCTGTTCCTCCAAGCTTGGCTTGCAGCTTCATGGTTAGAGAGCTCCTCGGGCTCCAGCCATCATGTTTGCATTCTTGCCTGCATAAAGAAGGAGGAACTTAGAAGGTATACCTTCTTCCTTTGAAGACACTTATGGGAAGCTCCAGAAGACACCTACCTCTGTGGTCAGAATTTAATCACATGACCACATGGCAAAGGGTCTGGGAAATGTAGTCTTTATGTTGGGCACCCTGTGCCCACCTAAAAATCAGGGGTACTCGTAAGGCAGGAATAAAGAGTGAGATTTGGGGCCAATTCAGTCTCTGCCACAGTGGGGAGGAAGGAAAATCGTCTTTGCTGGTCTAGCCTCAGAGTGAAATGTCAACACAACAGAGAAGTTTTTTCTTGCTCATGCTGACCAACTCTTGCTGTGCACCTGGCAGTATGGTGACATCCTAGGTCTCTCCTCCGATGATTCGAAACTCATCCCATCAGCTTAGCTCGGTGTTGGCCAGGTTCTCTACTGGGGTTGGAGGCAGGTGATAAGCGTCCTGCGCCAAGAAGGGTTGAGAAAGGAAGAGGCAAGAAAAAATCTCATCATCTTGAGACGTGATAACCATAATCTTTCCACACATCAGCCCAACCTGCCCTCATTGGGCTTCTGGGCACCTTGACTCTACATACAAAAAGCCAAGGGCACTTTTCCCTGCTCCAACCCAAATCCCTGACTGTTATTTTTTTAAATCTGAGTGAGTGGGATGGCTTCACCTTCCTCTAAGTCATAAATGTAGGCACCCCTTTCCTCCTCTCTCTCCAGGAGTCCTCTGTCCACTCAACTCCCATCCCATTGGGTGCCAGGTGATATCTGTGCTCTCTCCCTTTATTAGCTTCCTGGGGCCACCATAAGAAAGCACCACAAACTGGGAGGCTTCAAACAACAGAATGCTATTGGCTTTCAGTTCTGGAATCCAGAAGTCCAAAACCAGAGTGTTTGCAAGATTGGTTCCTTCTGGAACCTTCTGGAGGTCTGAAAGGAAGGTCTACAATTACAGCATAGGTTCTGACTATGGGGTGTTAATATAATTTGTTACCACTTTCATTACTTTATTCAGTATATAATCATTACACACAGGTCCAGTAGACCCCAAAGTAGAAAAGTTGAATTCACGTCTTTCCAAGACACAAGGTGACAGTCTTGGGCAGCTCAGTGAGAGTAAAGATGGCCTGAAATTCCAGCCACTTCTCGTTCACTCGGAACAATATGAACAGGGCCCAGGAGCCAGGGTGATTTGGAAGCTCCTGGGATTCACTGATGAGAAGTTCTGGAAACCTCCCAAGGATGAGTGATGCAAAGTTTGAGTACTCTCTACCTCGTGGAGTTAATTGATTCAAAGTCCTAAAAACCTCAGGAGGCTAATTTCTGGCAAAAGCCATGTTCACTTCCAGCCTTCAGAGGTCCAATGAGCAAGGGGAAATATTCATGACCAAAAGTGTTCATGAGAGAAGTAATGGATTGATTGAAGGGAAGGGAGGATAATTAAGGGGTTGGAATAGTCGTCAGTAAAAGGCTTGGAATTCAGTTCGAGTGAGATCAAGGAATCAGGGAGACTAGAGATAGATATACCTTCCAGGCCCTGCATGCCAAGAGCAGAGGTCACCTGATGAAGTTTAGAAGGGAAAATTGGAGTTTATTAAGAGGGAAGTTTTCTCAACTTCACAAGCCCCTGGAGATCCCCCAGAAGAGAATATTTCAAATTGAAATTACATTTTTTTCCTTTATGAACATGACTCCTTCTGTTTAATATTCTCCCTCCTCCTCCAATAGCTAACTTTAATTTTGGGTTTTCCTAGGAACATTTACAGATATTTTTAGATTCTGTCCCCATGAAGAAGCTAAGGTACAGAGGTGACCCAGCCAGGGGGCACACAGGCGGTTTGCAGACTGCACTATTCCTGTTGGCCAATCAAGTCTCTTTCAAGTTATTATCAATGAAACTGTCATTCTCAAAATGATTTTGCTCCAGACAGGAATATGTCTTTTAGTAGTGTCTTATTGAAATGCAATATACATACAGAAAAAGGAATATATAAGTGTAAAATCTGGATGGATTCCACAACCTGAACATACCTCTGCAAGCAGCACTGAACATAACAACACAAAGAAACATCTTGGTGGCCCTGCCATAGTGACCAATGTCCTGATTTCTAACCGCTTAAACTAGTTTTTCTGCCTTAGATATATGGAACAAGACAAGCCCTTTTGCTCGACATTATGTCTGTGAATTTCATGCATGTGGTTGTAAGTTGTTCCTTTTCATTGCCGATAGCATTCTATTATATGAATATGCCACCATGTATTCATTCTACACCAATGGGCATTTAGGTTGTTTCCAGTTTGTGGTTATTACACATCGTGCTCTATGGACACTTTAATATTTCTTTGGGTAAATATATGTATGCGGGTCTGTGGGATTCACACTTAGTGGGATTGTTGGGTCGTGGGGTGAGCACATATCTCCCTGTAGTAGACACTGACAGATTTCCAAGGTGGTTGGACTAATATGTCCCCACCAGCAGCGCATGACCATTCCCATTGCTCGACCACTTTCCTAACATTTGCTATTTTCCATCATTTCAGTTTTAGCCATTTTTGTAGGTTGTAGTGGTATCATGTGGTCATTTTAATTTGGATCTCCTTATGACATTTCATATCTTTATTATGTCTTTGGTAAGTGTCTTATCAGCGGAGGCTGCTGTAACAAAATACCACAGATGGGGGGGCGGAGCTTACACAACAATTTATTTCTCACAGTTCTGGAGGCTAGACATCCAAGATCAGGGTGCTGGCAGACTCAGTGTCTGGTGAGAGCCCTCTTCCTGGCTTGCAGATGGTCACCTTCTTGCTGTGTCCTCATATGGTAGGGCGAGCGAGAGTGAGAGCAAGAGAGAGAGAGAGAAGTCTAGTCTCTTCCTCTTCTTCAAGGGCACTCATCTCATTATGAGGCCCGACCCTTACAACCTCATTGAAACCTAATTACCTCCCAAAGGCCCCACCCCCCCATATATCATCACACTGGGGGTTAGGGGTTCAGCACACGAATTTGGGGGGACACAAACACTCATCCCATAACAGTCAGGAAAGGGCCTCCTCTACCCTCTCTGGGCACCAGAGTCTTCACTGCGACTGTCAGTGGGAACCACCTCTTCCATTAGTAATCCATAAGTGAACTTGTAGGAATTCTTCAACAGAGGAACATAAAAATAAAATAATTTATCCAATTACCTTTATTTCCATCAAACTCATCAAATTACCTTAACTCAATTTGCTCTTTGACTACCAGGTGCTGTGTGGGAGCCTTTATTTTCAACCATACTATGAAATGGACTCAATGAAGCCTGTTAAACTTGGAACAGGTATCCAGGCCTGTGTCCACATGCAGCAGCAAGTGCCCGCACGCATGCACTCCACTGCGTGTCCCTCTCATCTGTGACCCCATTCAGCCTCTCCCCTTCATTCTTTCAACATCTGTTTGTTGGGCATTGTCTAGTGCTAAGTGGGATGCAACAATGAACAATGCAGGCAAGGTCCCACCCCCACTGACCTTGGAACCTACATCGTTGTAACTGTAAGAAAAACAAGGGTACACAGTGCATCAGACTTTTTTGGGAAAGAGTAAATCTGTAAACAGGCAACTCCCAAATGAAGCCAGATTTAATCTCATTTTCACGGTGTAGAAGGTAACTCATTCTCTATCCCTCCTCCCATGCCTCGTCCCACAAAGCCAGGGCTCCCCTGTGCAGGGGAAGTGGACATATGTCTTTTGTGACTCTAAATTCCTGTGCTTTTGGTCACAGAAAGGAAGTAAATTTTGGAGTGAAATACTGTTTTAAAGTGAAGCTGTGTTTGCAGAAAGAGAAGTGACTGATTGCAGGGAAACAAATCTAAATGTTCTGTGAGGACATGCATGCAATTATTTATGGAGTTCTTGGAAACCTTCCTTCACTAATGAACAGCACGAAGAGGAAACTCACATAGCTCAACTCCAGTGCAAGGTAACATCATATTTTCTTCATCAAATGCTTGGGGAAAATAGGTAAGTTTCATTTTTTAAGAGCTGTAGGATTTTGGAGGTGGGAAACTTATCCCAATCTTGGGAGATGGCGGCAAGTTCTGTGTGGGGACCTATCTTTGTTATAAATCCATAAATGGAGGGCAGTATCCTCTCATGAGTCCCATTCAAACATCATGCATTTTTTAGTTAGAAGAAACAAACTTTTTCATTGCTCAGTTTCCTCTTTGACTTTGCTAAGTGGAGCGTTTCATTAAGTGGGTCTTGTCTTGATTCCGGAGTTAAACCTGTATCAGCATGATCTGAACACAGCACACCTAGCTTTTACTGCGTCAGCCTCCATCCCCTCACTCAAAGACCTTCCGTAACTCCACTCTGTCCAAAGGATAAAGTCCTAACTACTTAGGGTCACATCTGAGAGTCCCCAAGGCTGACCTCCACTTTTCTGCCATAATCACCCGCTGCCCCTACAGAAAGGTGGGCATGGCAGAAAGACAGCTGTTAATGTGTTGGTAGAAGGTTACTTCTGGCTTCTAGTCATGCCCTACATTTGCCTGGGCCCCTCTCCCCACGTGAAGCACCCTCCCCAGCCCATTTGTCACCTGCTTTCTCCTGCTAGGCTGTGTTGGTATCTCCCTGTATTTTGCTACCCTGGCTTGCAACTTGATTGTGACCTCTCTGAGGAAGGCCTTTCTCCTCCAGAGGGTCCAGATACCTAGGAATAAACCTAACCAAAGAGGTAAAGGATCTGTACTCTTAAAAACTGCAGAACACTTATGAAAGAAACTGAAGAAGACACAAAGAAATGGAAAAACGTTCTGTGCTCATGGGTTGGAAGAACAAATATTCTTAAAATGTCTGTGTTACCTGGAACATTCAATGCAATTCCTATTGAAATATCATCGTCATTTTTCACAGAGCGGAAACCCACGGTATTTAGCGCCGCGCTAGCAAGTATTTGTGGCCGAGTTAGCTTCCTCCCTGGGTCCTCGCATACAAAGGAATTATGAGTGCCCTGGGATCTAGTCATTTACCCATAGTACAATATCCAGAATAAAATTTTACATCTGTATTTATTATTATTGCTTATAAAGAGGAGAAGCATTACAGAACAGAAAGGGGAGGTAGGGTGTGTGGGTCCTGCTCACGTTTAAACTAAGACAGAGCCCCTGGAGCTGACAGAACAAGGCTGTGCTGGGAGAATCCCCATTACGCAGGGACTGGGAATGAAACTGCATTGGTGGAGCAAGAATTTTCTCTGTCATTCTTCTTCAGGCTCGAGTCTCTAGAAATGGCACTGTGGCGAGGAGGAATCGGGGAGCGCTGATGCTTTGAAGGGTGTTCAGAATATTCTCACCTGCTGTGAGGGTGCTGGGTAAGGAAGCCAGGCCCAGAGAACATCAAAACCCTCTGCTCTCTGGGGCGTCAGCCAGGCAGGGCTTCTGGTCTCACTGGACGAGGTTTGATCATCTAAAGGTAAGAACTCTGCCATTTTGCTAGCTTGGGGAAAGCTGTTCAGGGTTTCACCAAAGTCAAAGCAGAAATAAAGACTTTCTCTGCCTGACAAGGAAGAGTGACCTACAAAACTGAAGATCAGTGGGGGTGTGGTCTATAGGGGCAGCACGCCTGGGGGCAAAACCCCGAAACGGTATAATTGTGACAGTGACTCCCCTCCCCCATTTAGAGGACACTTTCAGAGCTGATGTGAGACCAACCCAGTGGGAAACCATGTGGTATTATTCAATCATGGTGGGGAAGGAACCCCATCCAAAATATCACCTTCATTCTGGATTTCCATCATTATAAGTCATGCCCTTGATGCCCAAGTGATTTATTAACTCACTTGATAAATGTGTTTGTTTCTACCAGGCTGCATACCATAAAGAATTTTAAGTACCTAACCAGAAGCTAAGGCATAAAGAAGAATTCAAAGGGAAGGGGTAGAAATAAAGCTACAAAGTTACAAAGAAAAGTGAAGATGCTACAAGTGAGAAAGGCATGAAGGTGCATATAAGTGTTATCATTGAATCTAAAATTTGTCTCTTGGTTGGGAAAACAGAATAGAAGATATGGTCAGTGACAAGTGTGTAGTATCAGGGAGGAAAGATGCACATGTCAGCACCATAAAGGCTCTGGCAAGTCCTGCAGCAGGTAACAACAGCAGCACACTAACAGCCATCCATGGCTCTTTGTTGTAGCACATTGTGTGCATTAGCCTCACAATGACCCAGCATGGAGTGCTGGCTATGGTCAATTGGCACCCAATACCTCTGATCCCTCCTACTGTATAACTTCCTGAAATGCAGAGGTTGGGACTCTGAACTGGCCTGTCCACATTCTGCTACACATGGGATTCTCGTTGAGAAAAAAGTGCCAGCAGCAAGGTGCCCTGTGGTGAGATGTGGAGGGAGGTGGTGGGGCTGAAGCTGTATTCTTGCGTGCTGGCTATTTTTACCATCCAGTGGTCATGGTCGTGGGGTTGCTGGTGTCCAGCGACCGACTTTGGGTACAGGGATGCTGGTGTGCTGGGGTTAGTGGACTGACTTGCCCATGGCCGGGCCAGTTCAGCAATGGCTTCGCTGGCTTCCTGAGTGCTGAGTGGTAGCTACCATGGCTGTTCAAGCATGGCCCAGTGAACCCTTGCTTTTCGGACTGAGGTCGAGGTTGTGGCTTCCCACTTTATTTCTCTTCTGGGAATCAATTCTGCAGGTCTAGCCTAGAATTTTCTCCTCCAGCCTTTTTGGGGAATTTTGCAAGCACCTAATTCCCCATACCGAATCCTTTCTACTTCGAACACTTGCAATGTTTTCTGTGTCCTGCATTGAACCACAACTGACCCAGGAAGGTACTAATCATTCCTATTTTGTGGGTGAAGAGACCGAGTCACAAAGAGCTTAAATAGTTTGCAAAGTCACCAGACTAATAAAGAGCCCGCCTGGGACTCATACTTGGTTCAGTCTGATGGCAAAATCCACTCTCCTAACTGCTTAATTTTGTTTTACTCAGAATTTTCCAAACTAACTGATTCCAGAAACTGTTTCTGTGCAAAGCTGGTGAATAGTCATGGGAATTATCTCCAACAAGACCACCTCCTGACATTGTTTTTTCAGAGAAAGAATTCTGGCCAGGTGGGACCTGGCTAAATCAGTGGTGGGAGAAGAAAGGGGTGTTGCCTCAACTGGAATCTGGAAAAATACTTGGCTTAGGAGCTGGGCAGAAAAAGCACAATCTCTCTAGCAGAGCCCGGAAGCCATGGAAGGGCGGAGCATGATGTCAACGTGGTCTATGTTTGAAGACAGATTTGCAGCATGTCCTGGGGATCCTTAGTCACTTTTCTGCATCCATGAAATTAGATTAACAATATCATTCACTCACTGGTATTTTGAAATGAGATGTTTTGGTCAGCATTCTTCCTCTTGGGGCCACAGAATCCCAGTTCAAACTAGCTCAAGCAAAAGACAAACATTTAGTTTTCAGCCCCCACCTCACATCCTTATCCCATCTGCTAAGGGAGGGCAAGTTCAGTGTGTTGGTCCAGAACTCTCTCAACCTTCAGAACAGTTTCAGTCCAGAGGCTGCTTTTTCCTTCCATGGCTCAGGGTCAGTATTAATTGAGTCCATTCAAGTGGGAGCCTTAACTTTGAATTTTGGAAAGAAGGGATAAGGGTCTTGGTTGATCTCTCTCAGGAGGCATCTGGACATGTGTAAGCCCAGAGGAGGGGCAGACTTTGCTAAACCACACACACACACACACACACGCACACACACTCATGCACGGGCACACATGTAAGCACACGCACACACACAATCCTGTAATTCACGGTACAATGGAGATCTCAGGCTTTTTCTTGTTGAGGGCAGAAGTTATTAGGAAGGGGTTTGGGGGAAGTATGGAAAAAGGGGCAGGTGTGTTGGGAAAAGGGGCAGAAGATCCCCTCCCCCAACCTTGGTCTTGGGAGATTTAGTTGTAAGGATACGACTGATGTAAATCAATGCTCAGTGATAAAAAGAATTCTGAGGGCCACCTGTTTCCCTCCGGGTCTTCTGGCCTCCTTTTTCACACTGGCTGTGTCCCCTCTCCCTCCATCCTCAACACCCTCTGGGATTCGTGGTCATTATGTGGTAAGTGCTTCAGGAGTTTGCAGAGCTTGACTCAGGCGTGAAGAGCCATAAAATCTGATACTCCCTCTGGGAAAGCAGTCCACCCGGCTGCCTCAAACCTTCCTGGGCCTCTCTGCCAGGTAGCCAGATGGAGCTGGGGCCTTGGGGGCTCTAAGGCAGAGAGATGCCTGATTATCCATTAAATTGGAACATGCACTAGGACATCTGAAACGAGGGAGAGAAACATGTCAGCATGGTAGTGTGGGAGGAGCACAGTCCTGAAAGGAAGGAGACCTGAGCTGGCTCTGTCACCTGCGAGTGGTGTGACCTTGGACAAGTCCTTTTGCCTCTCTGAGCCTGGATTTCATCCTCTGCAAAATGATGTTGCGGTTGGATTGAGTGAGCTACAAAGTGCCCTTCAACTGGAGACCAGAGAAACTGCTGTGATATAATGACTCTGTTTTGGATGCTTCAAGAACACCATCTCCTCCAGACTTTGCAGAGAGCCCTGAGCTTCTGAACTAGTTCGAAATGAAGCCCAGAGTGGTGCAGAGAAGTGCAAGAGAAAACAAAGGGAAAGCATGGCTGTGCTGGGGCTCCCATTCCAGCTGTGCTCACCCAAAGGTCTTCACTCCCTCCTCCACCCTGCATCCCTCACCGTTCCTCAGCGGAGTTCCCACACCAGCAAGCCAAGGACCAGCCCAGCTGGATTAACTGCAATGTCGTCATGCCAGTGGCGAATTGTAGGCTTTATTTCTTGATAATCTAGAAGCCATGCAGAAGGAAAAGATGAAGAGGGATGGGAAGGGGAAGATGGAGAGAGAAGGAGAAGAGGAGGAGAAGAAGGGAGAAGGGAGGGAGAGGGGGAGGAAGGAGGAGAGCAAGATGGGGAAGGGGAAGACCATTGGCGCTACCACCACCTTCTGCATTTCAACCTGTAGCTGGGGGAAAAGACACGCGTGAGTCTATTCCTCTGCCTCAGGACGCCAGGCCCGTGCATGAGTCTGGACACTTCAGGGCCCTGTAGGACTGTGGGGCCTGTGCACTCCCAGAGTGCTCCTACAGTTCCACACGAACCTCACCACAGGTCTCAGTGGCTCATACCCTATTTAGTTTTTTTTTTAAACAATGAATCGTGGATCACTATATCAAAAACTAATGATGTATTGTATGGTGACTAACATAATAAAATTAAATTAAATTAAAAAAATAAAAGATGTTATTTATTTGAGAGAGAGAGAGAAAGCACACGCGTGTGCGAGCCCAAGCAGGGGGGAGGGGCAGAGGGAGAAGCCTACTCTCCGATGAGCAGGGAGCCCATCCCAGGACCCTGAGATCATGACCTGAGCTGAAGGCAGCTGCTTAGCTGACTGAGCCACTCAGGCACCCCCATAACTATTTACTTGGCTGTCTCTTCATCCAGACCGTGAATGACATGAGGAAAGAGCCCAGGGAGAATAGGAATAGCTGGGTTCCAGAACTTAAACTGGTTTCTATGGTCTGTCCTGCCTGTGGCTATTGGCTTCCTTCTGCCATGGTCCTGGGCAGCCGTGTTCTTCATTAGCACCTCTCCTACTCTCTCTGGCAGGCAGTACAACAGCCTCCCAGAAGTGCCTAATCCCCAGAACCTGTGGATATGTTAGGTTATGTGGCAAAGAGGAATGAAGTTGCAGGAAGAATTATTAAGAATCAGCTGACCTTAAAATGGGGAGATTGTTCTGGATTATCTGGGTGGGCCCAGTGTAACCACGAGCCTCCTTAAAAGTGGGAAAGAGAGGCAGAAGAGAGTGTGAGGGGTGCAATGGGAGAGGAACTGGCCCAATTACTGCTGACTTTCAAGAGGGAGGAAGGGGCCGCAAGCCAAGGAATGCTGGGAAGACCCCCAGACACTGGATAAGCAAAGACACAGATTCATCCTCGAGAGCCTCCAGGAGGAACACAGCCCTGAGACACCTTGATTTTAGCCCAGGGAAACCCATTTCAGATTTCTACACTGCTGAATTATAAGGTTATAAATGTGTATTGTTTGAAGCTACTGTATTTGTGCTGATATGCTACAGCGGCCTAGAGAAGCTAATACACTCTCCCTGCCCTGCTTCTGACAGAGCCTGGCCCCCCCTTCCCCCCAGCAGGCCCCCAGCGTGAAGCAATAACTGGACAGCACTAGCTTGGGACCATCCCAGGAGTGGTTCCCTCCCTGCCTGGCTGGCCATGAGGGCTCCCTTTCCTTCCCATCTTGCTCCCCACCCTGGAGAGCACCACCATCCCCACAGGCTCAGGGAGTCTACCCACTGTCTCTGAGTCCCGATTTCCACTTCCAACCAGACAGCTTTGGACAGGCCTCAGTTTTGTCCAGGGAAATCTATGGGTTTTGCCTCCCAGCATTCATGCAATTTTCTCTTGGGGCCACCTCTCCAAATTCTTTTTTTTTTTTCCTACTGAAGATAAATATTGAGCTTCTATGACTGACAGGTTGAGTGTTCTCTCAATTTCTTCATCTTCACCTCCTGAAGCAAGGACTCCATAGAAAGATGATCACACCTTGGCCAGATGGACTTTTTTAAGGGTATAAGTCAATTAATTTAAATGTCAGTGTCAACTCAGTATTGGGCTGCACAGTTAGTATATTTCTCCGCTCAAAATGTCAACCCCTCCTTCTGTATGATTGGTAGGAAATTGGAAATGACTTATCTAGATAAACATACATCCAAAGTAAACTCCTAGAGAATTTGAATTAAGAGTGGGGAGGGGGTGCCGCTCAGTCAGAATTATGACTGCAAGTGAGGTAAAACAAAGTTTATACAAATCATGATGAATGTGTGTCTTTGGCATATAAAGGATGACAGCCATTGTTATAAGGTGTGAACAATTCCAGCCATGGTTTCCAGCTGAGTTCTAGAGTTGCTTGGAGGAGCCGACTAGGTCTGCCTTCAGGCAAAAAGCTGTACAAATGAGAAGCTCATCCAATGTCATTCTCCTTTACTACATGTAGACTCATATGTCTAGTTCTGCCTGCCTTTGGTCACTTCCTGGCACCTGATAATTGTTTCCTATATGTTTTGCTTACATGTATGTCTGTGTCTATACCATCTCTGTCTCTGTCTATCTACCTATCATCTAACTATCATCTAATCTCCAGAGGATATAAACTAGGGAAGATTGATCCGATATGAGCTATTTCACCATTCCTGGAAGAAGAAGAACTGTAACACTCAGTTTTTGTGGACAGTGAAATGTTATGTCTAAGCCAGGAAAGGGCCAGCTATGGCCGCACACATGTGTTTAGTCCCTGCGTTTGGCTATTCTCTAGTGTGGACAGCAGACCTCAGGATCTGGAACAGAGATATGCAAAACTAAATGGTCCACAAAGGCTAAAAGATTTACTGTTTGGCCCTTCACAGAAGAAGTTTGCCAGTCCTCAATCTCCAGGAATGGATAAATGATATAATCCTAGGCAATCATCCATAAATATTATTTCTCATTACCAGGATTTTGGATTACATGATCTATATGCTCTGATGCACTGAATTAGAATCAAGGGTTAAAATTCTTCACCAAGATCACACGGTAGTGAGGCCAAGCCAAGTCACAGAGCTGACGTATTATTGCTCCAAGGTTTGTGTGCTTCCTACTATACCCGCAGAACTTCCTCGACCTCAGGGAAAACATTCTTCTAACTCAGCCTTTTGTGAAGCTTTGTGGAAAGAGAGCAATTAAGATTCTGACTTGGACTACCAGACGCTCTGTTCTTTAGAATCATCTTCAGGCTCAGAACCTCTTAAGGTCAGAGGCCAATTGACTGGTCCCCTCCCTCTGCTTCCTTCTTTGTCCACTTTCCTCTTTTAAGATGGTAACATTGGCTCTTAGCCTTCAGCACAGAACTTTCCATTCCAGCCAGGTCTGGGCTGGAAGATTTAGGCTATCAGTCAGGTATGTGCAGCATTACATCTGCCAAGTCAAACCTCCTTATCTTCCACCTCCTGCAAAATTTTCTGCTTGTCAGTTAAATTGGGTCAACGACTGCCCCTGTTCAAGATCAGGATTTGTCCAAATTTCCTTATTCTTACAAAGCAAAGGAGTGTTTTTCAGACTCGTAGGCATATGGCAGGAGTTATGGGTCCACTTCTTGGCATTCTTAATTCTTTCTCAGTGACGTGTTTCTTGGTACAGAAATATTTGTAATTTATCCCTAATACTGTTGCTTGGTGAGAGCGATGGGAAACAGAGAGAGGAGGAGGTTGAGTGAGGTGGTTGCAATTATGACCTTCACCTATAATGGTGGATAAAACCGGAGGACTCTCAACAGCTGGGTCAAATCAATGGATGGGACACTGCACTGAAGGATTTCTGCATTTTGGGCACAGAACCCCATCCTCAAATTTCTGACAAACAACATGTGAAATGTCTGAAGGCGAGAAGAAGCTCGTCCAACCTGAGAAGCTGCTGTGTGCCAAGTACTTAACACACATCATTTCATTTAATTCTCAAATAATGTGTATCTCAGCTGTGTGAAATTGTTTTTCCTGTGTAATGGAAAACTTAGCTTCATCTCATTGCTAAGAGTCATAATTCTCATCTATATTTAGGTAAACATGGCAGTGGTCACTGTCCTTGTCCTCTGTGCTCCGGCCACCCTCACCTTGTGTTCTCCAAACACGCCCAGCAAATCCCCCTGTAGGACGTCTGCATTGCTCTCCTCTCTGGCTGATCCCCCAGAGAGCCTCCAGGTAGGCTCCCCCACCCTGTCCCCTCTCTTCCTCAGGCCTCACCTCTGCACCGCCTTCCTGATGAGTCTCTGTAAAATTGCCACCTGCCTGCCCCTATTTGCCTATTGTTACAAAGTTCATCCCTCTTAACCTCCTCTATTTCTACTATTTTCCCATGGCATGATCACCTTCGTGTCTACCATATAATTTACTTATTTTAAGTTTATTTATTGTCTGTCTGCCTCCTCTGCAATGCAAGTTCCAAAGGACTTAAGATCTTTATTTTGCTTACTGATGTATCCTAAGTATTTAGCACAGTGTCTGTCTAGCCTATAATAAGTGCTCAAAAATATTTGCTTAGTGAATGACTGAGTGGCCTCCCTCCTCTCTTTGGACAACGAGTGCTGCCCCCACATCTCTGCTGTTACTGTCTCCATTTCACCTTCATCTCCCCACTGGGCCGCCACTTATGTCACGGGTGACCACCTCCTACAACCCCAGGGCCACCTTCTTTCCCCAGTGCTGTGCTGGTATCACTCCACTGCCTTCAGAGAGGGAATTGTGCATGTCCCTTCATCTCCTCCCCCTGGGCATGTACGTCTGCAAACTTCAATTCCCCCAGGGCACCAGTACTCCAGGTTTGCTGCATACAGGGCTGTGCATGCCAGTTTGGAGGAGAATAGCAATAATACACTGCAGAAATCAACTTTAAATCAAATGTCCGATCTCATTCACTGATGCTAAACATTTCACCAGTTCGTTCCCGGTACACAGGAAATTTCTCTTTGCTAGGTTCTCTTGGGCTCCAGACTTCTGCTGTTCCCAGTCCCCTCTTTTACTGCTAATCATTCTTTCCTCTCCCCTCTTTCCTGGGTTTTCTGAATCTGCCAAATTTCATCCTCCGGAGCCATCAGAGGACAGTTCCCAAATTCCTCTTATGTTACTACACAGAATCACTTTATTTTGCTTTTTTTTTGTAGTCATCACCTTCTGTATTATTATGGTGCTTCACTGTCCATAAGTAGGAAACCATCGTGATTTTTCTTACTTAATTAAAACCCCATCTTGCTCAGAACTTCACCCAGTGACATGAGAAACAATAGGAACTTGGAAGTTCCAACTTTGTTTCCTGATTTTTGGTTTTTGTAAAGGCCAGGTCAAATGTTGAGCCAGGTCTCCAACCCATCTCTCTAAGTGGAGAGCGTTGCTGGGACCCTGGCTAGATGGAAACCCCATCTTCTTTAGTGATGTGCTTTAGTGTCTTCTCTTTACATTGGTGATTCTTAACCCTGGCTGAACAGAAGAGTTACCTAGAGAGCTGCAATAAATCTTAACACTCCGGGCAATTAAACCAGAGTCTTAAGGTGGGGACTACTCTGCAGTTGGGTTGTGAACCACTGGTTTACACTCATGGCAACTGTCAAGGGGAAATGGTCTCCTTTAAGGATGTGAAAATGAAAGTTAGAGAAGTCTGAACTGCTAGTTCCTCGCCGGGGGTGTAGAACATGGGGTCCATGCTCCACACTCCAGAGCGCATGCCCTTCCCACGGGAAGCAACACCACATCTCACAGGGCGGACAGTCAGACCTGAAAACAAATAATTTCAATTTACTGTTATAGTAGAAGCATTGTAGATGCTTCACAGTTACAGAGGAAAGACCATCTAACTTTATGTGAGAGGTCAGGAAAGGGGCCTTTTTAAACTTTTCCTTGCTTTAGGGCAGCCCAGGGATGTTTTGTTCTAGCTTGGTTTTACCTGGATAAGCAGGTTGTGAACCAAAGGGAATTGAGGACATAAGGAATGAATTAGTGCAACCCTTCATCCCCCAAGAGAGAAATTCTCATCAAACTCCCAATGAGCTTGTAGTCCCTCTCCTCTCATTAACCAGGGAGGGAATTTTCCCTGTTTCTGGTTCTGCCCTTTTAGAACGGTCCATTAGTTCTGAGCAGTTCTCCTTCCCTTAGGGTCTGTTTTGTGATGACTCCATCAGGCTGGGGCCTGACTCCTGTAAATGACCACCTGGGAAAATGGGCAGTCAGTGGCACTGGATTTTTTTTTTACTCTGCCAGCAGGTTGGAGAGGATGCTGCTAAGTTCTGTGGAAGATTATGCTTCTTTGGCTGGCTTTTTTTTTTCTTTTTTTGGTGGAGATAGGTGACGGTGCAAAGGGAAGGACAGTGTGGCAGGGACAATACTAGCTGATCTCCACTCCATTTCATTTTCCTATGCTTTGGCACACAGAGGACTGCAGCTATCAGTCTCCACTGGAATTAAATTAGGATCATGGACTGCGTTTTGGTCAATGGGATGTTTAGAAATGATAAGCTACTTCCTTAAAAATGCCCTGGCACTCCTGTTCTCTTTTCCCTTGTTGCAGCAACTTTGCAAGTTGCATATAAGGATGGTGGCATCGCAAGTCAGGGGATCTTGATCCCTTGAAGGGAGAATTATATCAATGACTCTCCTGGCCTGACGTGACTTCACTGAGACTTGAGTGCAGCAGGAAGGGGTTACCTATGCTGATTAACTATACATAGACATAACACATTTCAATTCCTATATGCAAACACAGATAACCCTGAAACATATTTACACACACAAATACAACCTAAAGTATATAGACTGTAACTCACACACGTGTGGAGGCACACATGCATGACACACTCTTTATACACACATAGAAGCAGAGTTCATCCATGAATGTTTTGCTCTAGTGTGTGAGACACCCACATTGACATAGCTACAGAAGGATGAACGTGGATGCAGCATGCAGAGTGACCCAGCTCCTCCTGATCAGCTGCATTACTTGTGGCCCAAGGCTTAGGCTGCTTTAACTCTCCACCAATTTATTCCACCTCAAAACTCTGCCAAGCCCCTGTAACTGGTAAAGTCTCCAACATGGGAGGTAGAGAGACTTCAAGTCATTCTTCATGGTTTTTTCTGGCCTTCCTTGGACATAAATGCTCTATGACACCATGTCTCATTTGCTGTGTGAAATGTGCCAGGCTGAGGGACAGCACAGTTAAATAGAAAGGGCTTAGTGTCTGACATCAGGAAACCTGGACTGGATCTCCTGCTCTCTCATTTACTGACTCTAGTCTTGAGTGCATCACTCAACTCACTGAGCTTCAGTATCCTCATGAAAAGCAGGGATGATGGAATTCTTACCTCATACCTTTGTGAGGATGCATAGAAATTATTTATATGAAAGTCCACTGTTAGCACTTTAGTCCAACAAACATGGCGTGAGGCGTCCTAGGTGCCATCTCTGTGCCAGATACTGGAAATACAGAAGTAAGCAGGCCCATTCCTTGGGCTCAAGGGGCTTGCAATTTAGGGGAGAGAACCGATGTGTAAACCAACGGCCATGTTGGAGGCTACACAAGATCTAAAGCAAGCTTTGGAAAAGGGCACTGAGGCGGGAAAGTGAAGGAAATGTTTGAAGGGGAGGTGATATTTAAGTTGCCTCTTGAGGGATGAGTAGGAGTTTGCAAAGTGGACAAAGAAAGTAAGAAACTGTGAGCAGAGGAACAGCATTCACAAAGGCCTAGAAACATAATGGTATAGCCTGCTCCATGGGTTTTTGTGGATAATTGGCCTTATTTCCTCAATTTCAGAGGCATGGTTTTCATATTTTAGTATTTTTGAATTCCATATGCATCTTAAAACTAAGGAAATACAATATAAAACATAGTTTGGCCTTCAAAGACCTACATTCCCAAACAGAAGTTAAAAAAATGTGCCTTGCAAATAAAAGAAAATCAAAGATCAATGACCCAAGGGGTAGAAATCCCAATTTTTCTTGGACAGCCCATTTTTGTGTGTTTTTGATGCCAATTTTACAGACTTGGATGCTTCTAACTTAGACTTCTATATTCAGCCTTTGAATAAAGGAATCCTTTCTGGACCAGTCCATCATCTAATTTAAAATTCAGGACCACTTTTTCCATAAGCTCAAGGATTTAAGTTTCAATAGCTCTGATTTGTGAGTCTCTCCTGTTGGGTATAATTCTTGAGAAAGGATATTAGTGAGTTTGCAAAATAGCAGCTCAATCACATCAATTTAGCAAACAAAGGTAAGGTTTCACTTTGTTTTTGGCATGAAACGTTATTTCCTCAGACAGAAATATATGCTATTATTTCTCACAGATTTTGACATCTCCCAGTTGTTTCTCAACCCACTGTCCATGTCAAGCATCCATATTCCTCTGTATTTCTGGAACCAGGATGGGACCTGGGAGATAGTCAGAACATTAAGGTATAAATGCAGAAATGCATTAGACATTAGCATAGGGGAGCAGGGCTGAGGTGGGAGGTAAAAGAAGGCCTTCTCCATGTGAGTGTTGTCTGTGAGAAAACCTGAAACATTTTTGAGCATTTCACTGAAATTTGAGAATATGAAATCACTGAATATTTTTCAGCAAGGAAAAGTAATGAATTGTATAGATTCATTAGGACAAATAGAAGAAATGTCATTGTTGTCTTTTTTGTATATTTTTTTGTGTACTTTTGTGAAGATAACACTATTTGTTAGGGTTCTCATTGGCTCACTGGGGATGCTATTCTCTCTGGCCCTCCTTTCTCACTGGCAGTTTGGGAATGCTCCTACCACACTGTGATTCCAGAAAATTACCTTTGTGGAAGGAAAAGGCTGATATCATCCCAAACTCCTAGTCTGTAGCTGAGAAAATTCTTTTCTTACTCCTCCCCACCCCTGATAATTTTGTGTCTCTGTTCTCCTCTCTTCCCAAGAGCATTGGGGATGACCATGTTTTGGTAAGACCTAGGTCTGCTTTTCTAAAATGCCAAAACCAGTTTGCCTGTGCCCTTCTTCCCATTCACATGATTCTGCTTTGCTTCTGGCAATGGAACATCACCTCTTCAAACAGGAATTTTCATCCCTCCTCATTCTTGATGTCTGCCTATTGTTTGGCAACCTACCTGGATTTTGCTCACTTCTAAGCAATGACATGGGTCTGAACACTCGTTCTTTGTGTTGTGTGTCTTCTCTGAGGAACTTTGCTTTGTGACAGCCAACATAAGAAAATCGATTTAAGAGAAGAAGTACTTGACATTAACACAGAAACTTCCCAAAGGCTGGAGGAGTCTGGGCATTGACAATCATCATTTCGTTTTGACTTCGACAACTTGATTATATTTATTTTTGTGGAGTTTTTTCCTTCAAAACTCCAAAGCAATGAGCTAGGGTAAGCACCTTCTATGTACCAAGGACTGTGAAAATAGAATGTCAGGGATTGCTCACAATAATGATTTTGCCGTGTGGGTATAATTATAGTAACCTCACTCTATGAATGAGGAAATTGAGGGCTACAGAGGTTGGAGATCTTGTCTAAAGAAGAGGAAAATTCAGCATTGCCTTTTCAAGGGCAAAGTTAAGGTGACTTCCACTTCTTTTTAAATTCTTGGGAGAATCAGAACAGGTATGGGTACAAGGTGGTTCATATGAGCTATCCCTATATACTGGACTTGAAAGGGGGCCCTAGGGCCCCAGGCTCTGTGATATTCACCTAATTGAAGAGGAAATGGGTTGAAAGGGTTTTCACTTAAGACTCAAGAGGGAAGACCAAGATAAAGGTCACAAACACCCAGAAATGTTAGTTATAAGTGCCTGAGAATTCTGTCCCAAATGGCTGTCTCAGTGTCCTGGCTTCACAGCTCTGATAACCCTAGAAAGTCTGTCCTTATTTGGCAGATGAAGATCCCTCTGACCCTGCAGGTGAGAGTTCTACAGGTGCCCAGAGTCAGAACGACTAATTGGATTGGTCTTGGCCTTGATGTCTCTAGACATCATTAGTTCATTCTTAAGCTCAGAGTTTTTTTCTTGTAAAGAGAATTGCTTCACATTATATTCTTTAGATTGCAGCTGTTGTAAAACTCTCCAGATGCTTGAGAGAATCAGCTTGCTCTTGATTGTGCTTTCCCTGCATCTGTGTTAAAATACAGAGCTTGAATCATAGCAAGTACTGAATAAATATTCATCGCATTTAATTAACTGATTACTTACTATGAGGACCTGACAAATATGGAAGAATGTCACCATTGAAGTGCATCTAATTCAATCCTCTTGTTTTATGGATCATCCCAGTGAAGCCTAAAGAGGTCAGGGGTCTTAACCAAAGCTTTAGTACAGGGATGAGGACCCAGCTTCTCTGGATTCTCCAGCCCCAATCTCCATCCCTTCTGTTATCAGCAACAAATAGTGGTGATTTGCCAAGAGGATTTTAATCTGTGGAAACTATATTCACACCTGCTTCTGTGTCATTGTTAAAATGTACTGTCCTCCTAAAACATACCTTGTCCTCACCTGTGCCTTCTAGGACCCTTTACCCTCTGTCTATGGCATCTGCTTACAGCCCCATCCTTCCTGATTCTCTCTCTCCTTGGATTTGGGGTCTCTCTCTTGGATGATTCTCAGAGTTACACTTGCTCTCTCTTCTCTATCATCACCTTGACTGGTGGTGGTTTTTTTTGCACAGGGTGGATTGGATTATTGAAATAGATGAATGATTAGTAAAAAAAAAAAAAAGACCAACTGGATCAAATAACTTATATCTGCATATGTGTTAGTGTCGCTTTTACAACGTGCATTTAAGCACCTCAAGGACAGGGACCCCTTAGCACTGGACTGAGGTCATAGTAACTCTGTAGTGATTTGTTGAAAACATGACTGAGTGAATACGATTTAGAATTCCCCAAGTGCCTACTGTTGACAGGGTTTATGGACATCTCTCATTTCACCTTCCCAATTTAATACAAAGGAGATCAAGACTCAGCAGGGCTGTGTGGCTTAGATGAGGTGGGGCAGCTTGACAGTTCCTGAATCCACAGTCCTGATGGGTCTCTCTCTCCCCATCAACAAGACAGAACAGAGGAGAATCAACAAAACAGGGGCCACTTCTTACATCTTGACAAGCATGCCAAGCCCCATGTTCTGGAGGGAAGGTTGGGGAAGAAGTGAGAATGGGGTCCTGGCTATTTCTGAATCTATAGACTCAGGGCCCCATTTCTGTCTCTTAAGGGTACAGTCTTTCACTATCTTTGATGGATTGCTGCAAGGGTGGGGCAGAAGTGTATTGAAAGGGAAAAGAATGATCTCTTCATGCTCAGACATTCCATTGCAGAGAAAAGAGGCATCCAAAAACCAGGCCTATAATTTCTGTTAAGCTAATTAATTAATGTCACTAAGTCTTTGCTTCTCATCTTGAAAAGGGATTATCATAGCTACCTCCCAGATTTGCTGGGGAATGAGATTATGGACATAAAATTCCTGGAAGTTGCTGGCTCATAGTAAGCTATAAATTATAGCTGTTACTATTATTACTACTGTGCCTTTCTACATTTCCCCAAACTTTTTCAATGAATATGAATTAGACTACTCAATGCATATGTTTGGTACTGAAAAGAGTGTGTATAGACCAGAACAAAACCAAGCCTTACTATGCAAACAACATGTTCTAGTTCCTATAGAAAGCAGTTCCCTTAAGAAGTTGCATTGTTGAAGGAAGCCTGGACGTGGCTTTCTTCTTCCTCCCTCCCTCCTTCCTTCCTTCCCTCCCTCCCTTCCTTCCTTCTTTCTTTCTTTCCTTCCTTCCTTCCTTCCTTTCTTCCTTTCTTCCTTTCTTCCTTCCTTCCTTCCTTCCTCCCTCCCTCCCTTCCTTCCTTCCTCCCTCCTTTCCTTATACTGTTTCATCCTTCCTTTTTGTGCTCTATTCATTTATAACTTATGTTCACCTATTTTTGAAAAATTCAGGCAGTTTGCATTATAAAAGTAAGCATGTGGTGTGCTGTTTAACCAGAAAGGAAGACTGCAAATATTTTAAGAGATGAGAAAGAACTGCGCTGAGAACGTAGGTTAAGATTCATTCACTCATCAAAACTTTCAATATTCATTGATCATTTTACCAATATAGAAAAAACAGGGGTGGGTGGAAGAGTCAGTCTCTGCCTTCCAAGAAGCTATTGTCTAAGGAGAGACAGAAAGTCATTAAAAAACACTTACTGCCATTTTAATATATGCAAAGTCCAATGCCTGGGATAGCAATGATGTTCTAAATTTAGCTGTGTTTCCCAGCAGCCAAGGTAAAAATGTGCATAGACCACAATGAGTTCAATCCTTCTTTTATCTGATAGAGGGCACATGTGAGTCCTCCTGGCGAGGAAACTAGACCTGGATTCACACAATTTACTGACTTGCCATGACTCCTGGTTATGGTGCTTATGCCATTCATGAAAGATCTCTACCTCAGAACTGGTAGTTACAGCATGTTCTGTCATCATGGATGATGTTATGCAAACATAGTGTGTGTGTGTGGGGGGGGGGTTTATAGCATTTAACAATAATATTAGCAATAATTATTTTATTCTAAGTAGTCCAATTCTGCCTTTGGAATATTTTGTCTACCTTTTCTGGTGTCTCTTTCCTGTAATTTGGTTCCCATCTCTGTCTCTAAGCTCCCTTTCCTATTGAGATGCCCTCTGATTCTCCAGACCTGCCCCCTCCCACATGGGCTGCTCTTAATAATCCTCACTAATGTGATCCATGGCCGAATTAGTCACTCTTAGTCACTCTCAGGTCCACTAAGAGCAGGGTCTGTTCCCTCTTGCATTCTCTAGAGCGTGTTCTTTACTTGGTCTCCTTTCAAAAGGCACCTGGCTCCACAAAGAAACTGGATGGGTGGGCACAAATGGGCATGCCGTTCTTCTGTGCCCTCTGGGGCTTTCTTTTCATGAGCACTCACTTTTCGTAGACATCCAGCTGACCTCTGACTGCCATGTCATGGCCAGAACTATTTTTGACATGAGCAGGAGGCTTTGCAATTTACAAAGCACTTTCACACATTTCATACATACTAACTTGGTGAGATTGTGTATATTTTTGAATGCTGCTTTTTTCCACTTAACTTTATATAGTAAGTATTTTTCCATGTTTTTCTTTGGAAACATCACATTTGAAGGTTTCTATTATATACATGCGGCAAGAAGTTCTCTATTGTTGGGCAACTAGGTTGCTTCCAGTTTTAATTTGTAAAGCTGCCTTGAGAATCTTGGTGCAGATATCTGAGGTCCACATCTAAGATTATTTACCAAAGTTAGATCCCTATAAAGGGGATTTCTGAGTCAAGTATTATAAAGCACTTTAAGATTCTTGAGAAGTATTTGATCTTTGCCTTACTGGTTGTATTTTTAATGGGTCCCCATGCAAATATCTTAATGATATCAAGAAGGGGTCTTCTATTGGATGGCATGAAAGCATTCATTCAGAAAGTCTGATAGGCCAACTTACAGAGAGTCAAGTGCACACACACACACACACACACACATACACAATGCTGACCATAATTCTTACTCACTGAGGAATTGGTAAACTTCCTTGTCAGGTGTGACCAAAGGAAGCAACCTCATCCTGCCAGAATTCCCTTCTTTGTTTGCCTCTGTGTTGAGTATTAGTCTTTTTCCTCATTCAGTCTCATAGTCTAGGACAGTGAGTGTTTTAAGGGTTCCACCTTGAGTCAAAGATTTCCTACTGTTTGCATAGGACACTTTTCTCTCTGCCTGCCTAGAGTATAGGCTCTCACACCACTGTCCCTGGCTGTGTCCATTCCTAACTTACTTTTGCCCCCGTCTTTGGGATGATGGAACATAAGGAGACCTGGCACCTTTGGGGAGAGCGCTGCAGAACGCCTGACCATGCTGTCTATGTCTGCGAGTAGTTGCTGTCCTGGGGTCCCATGACTCCATGTGTGTTTTGTGACACTCTCCACTGGTCCAAATAGCCCATAGCTATTCCATTGTGCACGTGTCCGGGCGTCTCCTCTTGTCCCAAGGATGTCCTGTAATCCGGTTACCTAGTAGTTTGTTGTTAAGCTATGCTCAGTCTCATAGGGCTTTGCTGGTGTATGAGGACGTTTTTTACTTTATTATTTGTCCAGTTTGGGCAAAGAAACAACTTTAGTACAGGGACATGGTGTCTTACTTGTTTTTGTAATACTGGTTGTATTTGTAAAAATGGTTTTCTCTTTTCATTTTCTGGCATTTCTTGGTGGCATCTTTTGACCAGCTCCAGGTATTGGGGCAATGTGAATGTGTGAATGTCCAGGGACTATGAAGTTGGGAGCAGAGCAGGGAGGGAGCAGCAAGAAGAGGGAGGCATTTTCAAGTGATAAAGCTGCTAGTACCAGCACCTCATATCTCAGAGGGGGGAAAGCACAGCATGTTAGACATCAAGGGAGAATTTAGCTCATATGTTCGGAATCTATAACAAGCTAATTTGCTCCCCAAAGACAATTCTGTCAGAAAGAAAGTTGGTCTGAGCAGAGGAAGCCAATTTCAAGGAGTTAGAGCTCTTTGCTCAAGTAAAATTGTTTGGGGAAGAAACCTCTGGTGGAAACCAGTAAACACTAGCTTTGCAAACACCACCTCCAGCTAGTTGCTTGCTCAGTGCTGGAGCCCACAGAGAAAGCCGGGGGCAGCCCCCTGAGCCACTTGAGGAGGTGCCCACTGGAGCCCAGAGGAAAGGGTTAGTTCAGTTGAGACGTTTTGGCTTTTGTGGGGAAGCTGAAGGGAAAACCACACAGAGGAACTCATGTGCTTTTGTGAAAGTTTAATTTGTTTTCGTGAAAAGAGAACGGCTTATATCCGGCTTGCTGTGTTTAATATTAAAGCAAGGATGAGAGCCTAGGACAGGGATGGAGCTGGTAAAATTCTAATCCCAGAGATAGAGGTGTGTGTGCGTGCGTGTGTGTGTGTGTGTGTGTGAGAGAGAGAGAGAGAGAGAGAGAGAGAGAAAGAGATAGAGGGAAGAGGACCAGGGCAGGATCAAACCCAGGCCCTAGTGGTGGGGAGGGGCATGGGGCTCAGATCCCAGATCCAGAAAAGACCCTCAAATGTAGCCTTTTCTCCAGATGACACCTAGTAGACAATCACCAGGGGGCGCCTGGGTGGCTCAGTGGGTTTTGTCTGACTTTAGCTCAGGTCTTCACCTCTGGGTCCTGGGATCTAACCCTGCTTGGGGCTCTGTGCTCAGTGGGGAGTCTGTCTGTCCCTCTCCCTCTGCCCCTCCCCCCCACTTGTGCTCTCTCTGTCTCTTTCTCAAATAAATAAAATCTCTAAAAAAATGAGGGGGACACAAACTTAAAAAAAAAAAAAAAGACAATCACCGGGATATCTTGAAAGGACTGACACAAGTCAATTTCCTCAAATAAACTTTTAAAACTCACTGGGGCCTGGAGTGTACTCCAAATTGATGTTTTAAAATAAATTATATAATTATTCTATGTAAATTGTGATTATATTGCTTTGTATTTTTGCACGCTCGAGGTGTTAATTTATTAAAAGTAAACATTTAAAACAGGCCACAATTTCTGTAAGCCTGTTTTGGTGTTTTCTATCTTTTTAATATATTGAGAAATTCTTTGTGTGTGTGTGTGCTTAAAATACATTGATTAATTTAACAAAGATTTAATAATTTCCCAAAGACAATGAAGATTTTTATAGGAAGACAACATCCCAGCACAGGTTGGTCTAGCATATGAATAATAACAAAAAAGAACTTCCTCAGAACTGAACAATGAGAAATTCTTGAATGAGAAGCAGCCAGCGCTGCCAAGGGAACCCATCTGAACCAGAGCCTCTGTCAGAAAGGGTTCTGTCAAAAAGCTAGGAATTGCTCACCAAATGGCCACCACAGCATTGATAACAGTAGTTGTTGATGATACTGGTGATAAGAACAATTGTCAGTGAGTCTGTCAGTAGAGCGTGCAACTTGTGATCTCAGGGTTGTGAGTTTGAGCCCCACGTTGGGTGTGAAGCCTACTTAAAAAAAATGAAAAAAAGAACAATTGTCAGTGAGTCCTATGAACCAGGTGTGAGCCCCATATGGAAATCCTACTTTCTGAAGCCCACCACACACTAACCAGCAGGTAGTGGAGTGGAGCACTTTCTACTACACACAGGCACTTTTTACTACCAAGTATGTTTTATGCTTTTTAAGAATCAGCTGTGTTTGTTCTCAAACCAGTTTATGCCACTTGTACTTGTTATCAAATATTTAATTAACTACAAGATAGTATGACAAAATATGATGATAAAAACTAAGTTATTATTGCTACGAACACCAAGTTGAATGCTCTGGGAAGAATTTATTGGGCACCTACTATGAACAATGTTATCCACAATCCAGGTTGTATGCATTATTTCCTTTTTTCCTTATGGTAGCCACGCTAAAAGTTAGGTATTATCATTACTGTAATGATAGCCAAAATGAAGTTCAAAGAGCTTACATAATTATTCAATGTTACATATCTAATAAATAATGGAACCAAAGTATGAACACAAGCTGACAGACTCTGAAGACTGTATGCCTCCGGCCACACTGCAATGACCAGCCAACCTCCCGTCTGTGCCTGGCATTGCTCAGGCTTCAGGGATACAGCTGAAAAAGACACAAGCCTTCATCTTGTGTGGCTCAGAGCCCCAGAGGCAGGCAAGCAAGTAAACAGATCACTACCATGAACAGCAGGTCCAACTACGAGAAAAGGACCTGGAACTCACTGGCAATGCCTATATGGGACATCTGACCCAAGCTGGGGAGAAGGAACTGGAGAAAGCTTCTGGAAGGGAAAGCAGGTTGAGTCTTACCACATGAGCAGGCATTACCAGGCCCATAGGCTACAGATTCTGCCCCAGATCCCAGCAGCCCATTTTATTAGAGCCTTTCCCTGGTGAAACTCAGTCCTTACAACCCAGCCTGGCCAGGTGCTTTGGAGGCCTAATGGAATGAGCCTAGTGGGCCTGCCTCCTCCATGCCTGTGGGTCTGGATGACATTGCTGCCCTTGAGGCCTCTCCAAATACCACTGTAATTTTCTGCAAGGTAAATAGGACTCTGTTGAAAAGCTGGAAATTGCTGACCTTGTCCCGTTCATCAGTTTAAAGGCACTGAGTGAAGGCGGGTAGGAGAGGGGGTGGGTGGAGGCTCCAGGGACTCTTTCAGGCTCATTTGAAGTGAGAAATGCTAAGCCTGCCATATTTAATGGCAGGCCTGGGAGTGTAGTTGAAAGCATAGGAGTGGCACTTCCCCTTGACTCTCCTGTGCCCTGTAACACTGCCTCCGGGCCTTGCTAAGTGGTGGCTCCATCTCTCACCGTGGACGGGGGCCAAGGGACCAGCAAACATTCTCAGACAGCCCCTTACCTGCCAAGCCTGCGGATTTCTTTCTCTCTTTCTTTCATTTTTTTTAAAAAAAGAAATTGGCTTTTCTTCTTGTGGGGTCTCTGAGGTTCTTTGGAGACTATGAAAAGCTTTAGAAACTGTTCAAAACATACTCTGATGAGAAGACGGGGGAGGAAGGGAGGGCCCCTAATGGAACCTGAAGTCACAGTAACAGCTTGGGGCCCCCAGACCTCATTCCCCTTATTTTCAGAAGAAAATCTTTTGTACAGAAGAAATCTTGATGACTGGTCAAGATGGCTAATTGAAAAGTTACCCTCTTATATAACATTCTTGGATTAAAAGCTTTCTTGGTTCCCTGAGATGGAGGCACATATGGATGTCAGTTTGATCCTTTGATTATGTTTGAGCTCAGTACTGGGTCTTCTGGGAAACTCAGAGTGCCTCACCCAGTTCTCTGGGATCTGGCAACAGCTGGGGTCTGGATCTGACAGTAAGGATGTTTTCTTCTCTGCCTACTGACATCTGATCAAAGTCGTGTCCCATCAATTACAAAATAAATAAATAAATTAATTAATTAATTAAATAAAGTAAAAGCTGCAGAATCAACACTTTAAAAAAATCCTTCCCCTTGACTTTTCAGGATGCCTAATTAATGATGTGAGTGGGCAATTTGCTGTAGACCTCACTGATTAATTTATCAAATGCCAAAGTCTTTGTTGTTTGCGTCTCAGTCCAATTAGTTAAGTGGTGGATGTGACAGACAAGGCAGTGTCTTTGGGAAAGCCCTTTTGCCACTCCCTACCACGGTCTTCTTCCCACCCCACTTCCTGTGTGTCATTCCCCTCCCCATTTCTCCTGATTTTGATTGCCCAAGGTTGGTTCCTAACAGCCCAGCCCATGTGTGGTCCAAGGCAGCCTGTGGCTCAGGATGAAGCCAAAACTCATTAGCTGTCCCAGAAGGGTCAGTCACTGACTTACTGTCAGAACTCCCCAGCCCGCCACTTGCTTAGACTCAATTTAACTCTTCAGAACAGATCAACCTTTGTTGTCCTCGAATTAATAATAAGCAGGAGCTCATATATGCCTGGCATGTCATCATTTGTGAAGTGGCTTTCACACCTGTTGTGATGAAAAGTTTAGGACAGTAATTATAATCTCCACTTAGCAGAGGAGAAAGTGGATGCTTGGAGAGGTGGGTGTAAATTGTCCAAGTTCACTGCATCATGTATCTAACTGCCACAATTTTGACGCATAATGTACTACCTTAACACTCAGTGGCTTATGAGGAGGAACATTTATATAGCTCACTCATGTATGCGTTAGCTGTTAGTCTGCTGCTGTAGACTGGGTTTGGCTGGTGCAGTTTGGTTCTGCTCCTTGAGTCCCTCATCCTCCTCCTGGGATAGAGGGCTGTCCTGTGCTCTTCTCATGATGACAGTGGGGACACAAGAGCCTAGACTTGGAGCTGGCACACAATTACTTACATCTTGCTCTATTAGCCAAAAGAAGTTGTATGGCTAAACCAAGCCAAGGATTGAGTAAATATATCCTATTCCTTGTAGTGGAGGTAGACAAGAGGCACAGATCAAGAAGGAATGAAGAACTGTGGCCAACAGTGCAATCTATTATAGTGAGAAAGGAGGAAGAAACAGCCAAAAATCTAACTGGGGTTTTACTACAAGTCGTATATATTTTTCATGGTACAAGTATTTTGGGGGCAATAGCAGTGTGGTCTGGCAGTTTCTAAACATGGGGACATTGGGTGATGGGCATTAAGGAAGACACGTGATATGGTGAGCACTGGGTGTTACATGCAACGGATAAATTGTTGAATACTACATCTGAGACTAATGATATACTATATGTTGGCTAATTGAATTTAAATTAAAAAATTAAAAGTAAAAATGGGGACAAAGCAGTAAACAACAACAAAAAAGACAAAGTCTCTGATGTTATGGCACCTAATTTCTAGTGAAGAGAAACATAAAAGTATCTAAATAAGAAAAAACCTGGTAGAGATATGGACAGTGCAGACAAGGAGATGGGTAACATCTATGAAGGACCAGATAGTAAATATTTCAGGTTTGGGGGTGCCTAACCTGATCTCTATTGCAATTATTCATCTCACAGATGGAGCACAAAAGCAGCCAAAGATTGAACAGGTATGCTTGTTTTACAATAAAACTTTATTTTCAAAGAGAAGTGGGGGCACAATTTGGCCTACAGGCTGAAATTTGCCAACACATGATGCACCTAATTAAAACAGCACCAGGATTCAATGAGCAAGAGTGGTTACTTTAGATTGGGTGATCACAGTGATCTTTCTGGAGCCATGACGTTCAGACTGGGGTCTAAATAACAAGAGAGAGTCAGTCAGGTAGGAGTGCTATGTAAGAAGGGCCAAGCAAATGGAAGAGCCAGCACAAAGGCCTCCGGGTAAGAAGGACAAACAGAAGGCCAGTGTGGTTGGAGCTGGGGTGGGGAGGAAGAGTGAGAAGAGATGATATCCAGGTTAATAAATTCAGGGTTTACTCTACATATAATAAGAAATACAAAAGAAAAACTTTGAACTGAGCCCATGTTAAAAAAAATAACAAGACAGATTTTATTTGAGCTACTGCAGTAGGGGACAGAGACTTTTGTACAGAACCAAACTCAACTTCAAATACAGCAGAGATTGCCAGGGACGTAGAGCCAAGGAATGGGGTGCAGAGGTCAGTGAATGGAAAACTCCTACAAAGATCTTGAGTAGGGGTAACAGGATTATTGCTAAAGGCAGGTCAGGGACTTAGATACCAAAGGGGACAGATGAGGAATTCAGTCATATATCAGGGTTGGGGGAATTCTCACTAAACCAATTTAGAAGGATTTTTTGCTATAACTGGGTTTGGCAGTCCATGCAGGGCAGCAGACCAAGGCTAAGGTCAGTCAAGAGAGGGCACAGAGGAGTGTGACTGAAGTTTGGTCAAGGAAGGAATCTTTGTTGGAAGTCACTGTACGGTTTTGAGCAGAGGAGTGATGTGATCTCATCTCTAGGTTATCGGTTTGACTGCTGTTTCCAGAAAAGGAGACAAGAGTGGAAGCGAGGAGACCAGTTAGAAGATCACTTCCCTAGCCCAGGTGAGAGGTGCTGGTGACTCAGACAACAAGTGTGCTAGTAAAGATGAGCAAAAGTGTATGGAATGGGAGGTGTCTAGAAGGGGGCTTAACAGAACCTTCCAGTTAGTCAGATATCGGAGGTGAATAAAAGGACAAATCCAGTATCTCCCCTAGAATTTGGATTGAGCACATAGTAGGAGGGCTATGATGCTCAGTAAGATGGGGAAGCTGCGTGGGAACAGCTTTGGGCATCAGGAGTGAATAGGATTCTGTGTAGTTCAGGTAAGTGTGAGATGAAGCGTAGACATCTACACAGAGACATGGAGTAGATAATGGCTCTATGAGTAGAGTTCCATGAAGAAATCCTTTCTAGAGATGCAAGCTTGAAAAGCCATCAACATTTAAAGTCATAGGAGTTGTTGAGATTGCTTAGGAAAAGAGCATCTATAAGAAAGAAGTCTACCCGAACTATGAGAGACAATGGACTCTGAAAAACAAACTGAGGGTTCTAGAGGGGAGGGGGGTGGGAGGATGGGTTAGCCTGGTGGTGGGTATTGAGGAGGGCACATTCTGCATGGAGCACTGGGTGTTATGCACAAACAATGAATCATGGAACACTACATCTAAAACTAATGATGTAATGTATGGGGATTAACATAAGAATAAAAAAAAAACCAAAAAAAAAAATCGCCTATAACAAAAAAAATCTTTAACAACTATTTCAATAAAGCATAAGATAAAAATTCAAAAAAAAAAAAAAAAAGAAAGAAGTCTACCAAGAGTGAGCCCTAGGATATCCTGACATTTAGAGGTTGGGAGGAGAAGAGGAAGCCAAGAAAGAAGGCTGAGAAGAACTGGCCAGTGATGTGGGAAGAAAACCAGGAGAACAAGATGCTGCCAAAGCTGAAGGAAAAGGGGCGTACCCCACTGTGTTTCCTGTTGTTGCTGAGAAATCTGAGAAGATGCAGCCAGAGGGGTGCTTTCAACCTCCAGCTACCCACTTCCAGGGAGCAATGAGAAAATCATTAGTATTTAAAGCCTCCCACATATGATAAAGGTGGAATAAAAATCTGTGTTAAAAGGATGAATTATTTACTGAAAGATGTTGGGAAAATTGGCTCATTATATATGATAAAATGAAATTAGATCTCTACCTCATATCATACAGAAAACTTTTGTTTTCATAAAACCTAAACATGGCTGGCAAGACTATATTAGAAAAATGTGGGACATTATCTTCAACATTTTGATGTGGAGAATGATTTCTTTAAAAATCCTTGAAAGGAACTATGAAAAGGAAAAATGAATGGATTTGACTACATCAAGTAAAAGTTTGCTCTTCAGTTAATTAAACCAGAGCCAAAGTTAAAAAAAAAAAAAACTAGCAAAAGACTGAAAGACTATATTTTAAAAGTACATAATTGATAAATTATTTTTAATGCCTAAATTCTGAAAATCAGTAAAAAATGTCAGGCACCCCAGACTTTTTTCCGAATATTGGAAAAAGAATATAAATAGGTAATTTAAAATATAGCATCCTGAAAGGCCAGTGAGTATATGAGTATATGATGGGTTGATTGAGTTAATCAGATAAATGCAAATTAAAATAGTAATAAGCTACTTTATATACCTACTCAGCATAAAAAGCACCACAGTGGAAACCTTCAGAGTGTTCTAAGGTAGTCTCGAGGAGAGGGTGATTGGTTCCATGTGGTAAGAGCAGGAAAAGCCTGCCAGGAAGCAACATCTGAGCTCAGCCTTGCAGGATATATGGAAATCCAGCATGGCAGAGAGGGACGAGCAGAATCCGGAAATGGATTAGAGAAACAGAGTTGTACATGTGCCAATAGAAACAATTGTTAATGAAGCCACTGACAATAAAATGCCAATCACCAATAACTAGCCCCCACCCCGCCCCTACCCCTAGTGCCCTCAGGGATGGGTTGGAAGGCCAAGGATAACTCCTGGAAACAGCTACAGAATGGAAGAAAATCCTAAAGGCAGATCTCCAAGGACTAGAGATGGTATTCTGAGTCCTCCAACTGGTGATCCACGTCCATGTTCCACCTTCTAGGAGAACAGGCAGGCAGATGCTCCATAGGATGACTGGAGGGATGCCTGAAAGGTACCCCAACCTTTCCAAAATCCTGACAATGTGTCTAAAGCTTCTCTGATTTGTGCCACTGATGTTAAGGCCCTAGCGCCCTCAGTTAAATAAAAACAATATCTAAGAAGAGTAAGGCAAGAGCCTCTTTGGAATTGTGAGGCAAGAAGAAAGTCTGAATTTGACTGGATCTGTATCCATGAGGCTAGGGAAGGCTCTCCAGAGAAAGATCCAAAGCTGCTGCAGACACTGGGAAGACAGCAAGAAAAAAGTGTCATGGGGAGTGGAGGGGCTTCTGAAATGTTTTGACCGAGTGACCTTGAACAAGAGATCTCTACCAACATCAGATTCCTTTATTCATTCTATATCTATCCATGTATCATGCATTTATCGAACACCTTCTGTGTTCAGGCAGTTTGTGAGGCACCTTGTTCCCACCCACACAGGACATGCGGTCTAGTGAAGAAGGTAGGCAATGGTTGCTCGATGACCACAGTGAGCATATTCTTGCAATGGGGATGCGTGACTGGGTGGAGGGTTCATTCTTCTCATGGGGAGCTCTGACTTAATAATCCCTGCTCTCAGGGAGGCCTCTACAAGGAGGTGACAACTGGGCTGAGATCTGAGGACAGGAAGGGCTTGCCTGGGTGAAGACGGTGGGGAAGAGCCTCCATGCCCCAACCAACATGGGTGAAGTTGCTATGGCTGGAGGGATCCTGGTGCTTAGTAGGGACAGAAAGGAGACCATGATGGCTCAAGCTGAGGGAGTAAAGGATTGTGAGAGATACAGAAGAAAAAAGGAGCCAGGCCCTACAGGGCATTACAGGCCATGCTAAACACATTTGCATTTATCTCAAGCACAAGAAGTCACTTGAGGAGCAGAGAGGTGACATAAAGAGATGTGCATCTTGAAGTGATCACTCTGCTGCTCTGTGGAGTGCAGCGAGGAGAGGGCCAATCCAGGGAAAGGAGCACTGGATTGTTCAATGAGCAAGGATGGTGGTTCGAACTAAGATGGAGGCTGAGGAAGTATAATGAAGAGAATGTGAGGAATATCTCTGAGATAAAATTGTCAGGACTTGGGTATGGGTTGGGGAGGAGGAGAGAGGTATCAAGGAGGACTCATGGGTTCTGGTTTGTCCAACCAGGTGACGGGGAGGGAAGTGTCAGTGTCTGAGCAGGGCACCCTGGAAGAAGTCTAGTTATCTGTAAAGTAGGGCACCCTTGCCAATCATTGCCCCTCACAGTGTGGCCGCCAAGTCCTGGGGAGACAGCGTGTGACCATGCTTTGTGAGTCGTGGGGTGCTGCAGACCTCCCGTAAACTATTATTATTTGTCCCACCTCCTGTCCTTAGTGGTTCAGTAGTGCCCTGCCACCAATTCTTTTAAGGAAATCTAAGTTCTCACTGAGGAGCAAATGATTGAAATTCATCCCATCTTGGCAAACAATTGGAGAAATCAGGCATAATAAAAACCTTGGGACAAAAAAATGTCTTTTGCCAAAACTACAGAAACTTCCAGTTCCAAGTTTCCAACTTAGCTGAAATCTCTTCCATTTCTAATTCTTATAGTTGGCAAATGGCAAAATAGTGAGCAGGGGAAGTGTCCTTTATTATTATTAGAGTTTTTGGACTTTTTGCTTTTGCAAAACAGTATTTTGAACAACAGCCGAGTGATTCAGAAGTATGAAGACAACTGGCTTAGTGTTGTTCCTGTCGGTATAGCAGGCGATGTGCACTGTGGACTTGGCCTCCTCCCCAAGGAGACCTCTTGCCATCTTTCCTGCATTGGAATAAAAGGCAGCTTAGGGATTCCATGGTTTCTTCCTTGTTTCCACCAGTCATGGCATCTGAGGAAACTCAAGGGCACAGAGGCCACCACTAGGTTATAAGCCTCGCGTTCCCAGCTAGGTTTATGACTTGCATGGAAGAGTCCCCGAGGCCACCCTGCGAGTCCTCTTGTACCTAATGTTTCTGAGAACAAAATCCATACTCTGTGGCATCACACTATGACCCATCAGGATGTGGCCCCACTTTTCCCTCTGGTGTTCTTACTCAACACTCCCCACTGTTGCAGATGTACTGTCCTCTGACCCTACAGAAATACTCCTCACCACATTGGCACACTGCCAGATTCCTTGGCTTCTGGCTAACTTCATCTCACTCTTCTGGATTCAGCAAAGTCATCTGTCCTTCTTTTGGTTCTTTGAACAAGCCTAATTCATTCTCAACTTTGGGCCATTGCAGGAGCTGTTCCCATGGCTTGCAATTCTCTTCTCCCATATTTTTACTTGGCTGACTCCTCTTGCCATAAAGATTTTTACACAAATATTCCTTTCTCAGAGAGCTCTTTCCCAGGATTATTGCTGATTGTTGTCTATGTTGTGCACTGCACAACTCCAGGGAGCAGTGTTCTCATCACAGTTCCTCTTAATGACATCTACTAGAGTCATATAGGCACAATCAGCACAGCCATCCTGAGTGGCCCTTGTCTTCTCTGACATGCAATCTTATTTTATTTTGTTATGTTAGTCACCATACAATACATCATTAGTTTTTGATGTAGTGATCCGTGATTCATTGTTTTCATATAACACCCAGTGCTCCATGCAGTACATGCCCTCGTTAATACCCATCACCGGGCTAACCCATCCCCACAACCCCCTCCCCTCTAAAACCCTCAGATTGTTTCTCAGAGTCCATAGTCTGACATGCAATCTAATAACTCTCTAACCCAATCTCAGTCATTTTATATATATATATTTTTTACCCTTTAAACATTTTATTCATTGTACTTGCCACAATTCAAAATAATTCCATTTAATTATTTACTTTCATTGTGCTCATGCTAGAATATAAACTCCACAAGATCATGGGTCCTGACTTTCTGGGGCACGTGGTAGCCACCATGTCTGGGGGGATGCCTGGGACATCACAACTGCTCAGTAGATAGGTCTTAACTCCAAGGTCCAAAGTGTAAAGAGGCAGAAAGGAGAGCAACCAAGAAATGAAGAGTCACAAGACCAGCAAGGAAGCTCTCTGTCTCTATTCCATGTCCCTGGGTCTCCTCATTTGTCCAGTTAAGTTTGCTGTCTGGTGAGCTTCTCGGCTTTGTGGTCCACTTGTCACATCATGATAGCTGCTTCCACACTTCTGGATCCAGCCACAGGAGGGAAACACTCAAATCTCTCTTGAGCCTGATCCCAAATTTCAGTACAGGGCACGTGATTGTTTCTGTTTGAGCCACGTGTCTATCACTGGTCCAATTGACTATGGTCTGGGGAGAGAGCCCATATGATAAAACATGGATGCCAGTGAGGGGTGGCCCAGGGAATTCCTTAGAAAAGAGGAACTTTTGTGATCTGGACAGACTAATGATTTCTGATATAAGGAGGCAGCACAGCTTCAGGTTCAGGTAAGAGTTGATGAGTCTAAATGCTCAGTGGAAGAGGTCATGTGATAGGTCAGATTCAGGTAGATTTGGTAATCAGCAGTGTGATGTTGGACAAATATGAGAAATAATGGAACTAGGGACAAAAAAAATCATGTTAAGGTCCACAAAAAAGAGATTGCTATTTCCTGAGACATAATAAAGACCACAAAGGAAGGCCAATAAAAGATGTTCAGACCTCTAGACCCAAATAAAGTGAACATGCTTGAGGGAAAAGAGGGGGGGAAAAGTGTCAGAAATGGTGAACTCAGCTGAGGGAGTGATCAAGATGCTTGAATGGAGATTATAATTTCCCAGTTGGAGACACTCGACAAATGGACTGATGTAATCTGTTCTCTCAAGTTATGAAGCCCCAGCCTTTAGAGAATGTGTTCTAAATCCCCCAGACATCCTCAACCATTACCCCGTTAGTACCTTTGTGTGTGTGAGTGTGCTTTGAGATATTTTGTTCAGCTGAAAGATCATTAAACACAGAGAGCTTTGTGCAGCCTCAAGATTTGAGGCAGCTCTAGGGCTCAAGTGGTGTAGGCTGTGATCAGCCACTGCTGAGGCATCTGGAATCAGACACAAAATTATTTGAACAGTTGAGAATTCATAGAGAATGGGGAAGAGGCACAAAACAGGTGACATGCTGGAGACATTCTGTTTCTTTGATGAAAATTTCCATTTGTTTGCTCCCTAAGGACAGGGACTTATCACATATTCTTCTTTTTTCTTTTTCTTTTTTTTTGTCCTTAATAGCAGCTGGCCTGATGCCAGGCACAAAGGAAGCATGGCTGTGTTTGTGGGTGGAGTGTCCATGTTGGAACAGGCAAGCACAACGTGCCCACAGAAGACCTCAGCTCTGCAGAGATTTCCTTTGTCACTTTCTTGGTTTTATGATGTCCCCCTCCCCCACTTAGCCGAACTTAGATTCTCTAAGGGTTCTCTCACACTGAGAACAATTCACATGCACTATTAAAGTCTCCACATCTGGGATAACAAGCTGCCAAAGAAGCTTCTTTTAACAACATTGACCTTAGAAACTTTCTCAGTTCTCCTTGGAACTGCTTTAATAGATCTTATTAATCTTCAGGATAAAGTCCAAATATCTTAGCCTGGTGGCCAATGCCCATCACACTATGGCCTTTGGCAAACTTCTCCAGCTCAACTCATGACACTTCTCCATTTCACACCTTGAAGTTCCCTGCACCTGCTGTACTTCTTCTAGCCTCCAAACCTTGCTCATTCTATTCTTCCTTTTCCAGGAATGCTCCCTCTCCTCTCTCACCTGCCCCATGCCTTGCTAATTCCTTTAGGATTCAGCCCAGATGCATGTTCCTCTCCATCCTGTCATAAACTTTTCATTTAGACCTCATCCCGGCACTCATTTGTCCGTGCTATGATCCATCTTTCCTTTCCTTCTATTCTCTGTTAGAAGCTTCTTGAGGATTGGACTGCTGTTTTATTCATCACTACCTACTCAGTTCATATGACCATGCCTTACTTATTCTTGGTATTCAATAGTATTCAATTGTTTGTTGAATGAATGAATACATGAATGAGGTGATGGGCTAAAGATCAATCCAGAAAGATGGTGTAAGAAACTCCCTATGTTAAAGACTCCATTCTCTTAACTTCATTGATGGGCTAACTGAAACACTAGGATTGAAGCCACACTCCATCCCTGAAGTCCACAGCCATTTTCACAGCTTATCCAGGGAAAGAATCAAAACCAACTTGAAAGCACAATGTTGAAGCATCTTAGGCCAAAGGGAAGCCTCTTGTGCAAGTGGAGGTTATTCTGCCATGGCTTCCTTCTTGACCCTGGACTCGGGCTCCCCACTGATGATACTGAGAAGGAATTCAAAGTGAATGGAAGAAGTAGCTGATCTTGTACCACCTGTCAATGCTTACCATGAATAATACACAAGTAATAAACTTCATACACTGAAGACATTCTCATTTTGGGAGTTTGGGGTTAGGGAGTGTCTTATCCTAGCCCATGTGAAAGTCATTTCTCCTACAGTTTGAAGCCCAGGTCAGGCACTGGACATCCAGGATCTCATGGTTCATGATGGAAGGGGTGTGAGTGGTGAGTATGTGGATGGATAAACAGAAGGAGGGGTGCACACGTGTATGGAGAGGTGGGAGGAAGAGCGAGAGGGAGGAAGGACAATGAGCTAGAAGAATTGATTGAACTCAGTATTTCATTCTATACTGGGGACAGAGGAGGCAGAAAAATCAAATATAATGAACAGTTTTCAGCCTAGGAGACTAGGAGAATGGTGATAAACACTAGTGGAGAGAGAAGTGCTTTAAGAACACTTCTCCGCTTAGGAACAGATGAGAAGTAATTTTCTCTTCCCAAACTGAGGGATTTATTCTGATTGTGGAGGTGAGGGAAGATTTCATTGGAGAAGGTCACCATATGTTGCCACTGTTCCAGTAGGACCTTCAAATTTGCTTTCCACAATATTTTACTCCAAAAAAGGGCAAAGGAACTGAATTAGTAGTGGTGTTTGAGTATATACCCTGAGAATGTCTCAGGTGAACAGGAAAACAAGAGGTCTGTATCTCACTTAACACTTTCTGATTACTAGACCATGACCATCTAGGGTAGCAGATATGAGTGTGAAGAGTGGGTAAGATTAACAGGGAAAACTCCTTTACACTCACTAACTCATAGCTGTTGTTACAGATAGAAACAGTGATGTAAATAAAATACTTGGAGAGAACAGGGAAGGGAGGTATTAATTTTGAGCAGGGAGATGAGGTAAGACGGAGATGAATTTGAGGGGCAGGTCTCACTCGCTCCGTCATCCTCCCCTTAGCCACCTACTACATTTGGCAGGACTCCAGCTCTGGCTAAGAAGGCTTGTGGGATTCATGACATCTGAGTGTGAACATTCTGAAGTCATACAGTGTTTGTATTCATCAGAATTCACACTCATACCCATGGGGAATAAATCCATCCCTGCCAACCTCCAAAGAGAGTAGCTTAAGGGCATGTTAATATGAAGCATAAATTGGGGGCTGAAATAGTGCCAAGAGGAAAATTATCTGTAATAAGAGCCATTTGTCAGGGAAGGTGGCCCAGAGTACAGAGAAACTGGAGACCCTATTACCAGTGCTCTGAGGACCCAGCAAGGTGGCCTCTTCAATGCAGGCTGCTGGCTGTCACTTCCTGAGTGGCCACTGTGTGTAGGGTGGGGACATTCTGTGGGTCACTAGAGACCTCTCCTCTCATCAACTCCCTTGCCTACAAGCCCAGCAAGCTGCTTATTTATCCCTCAAGGATGAGAAAAGACATCATTTGTCCTCCCTCTTCCCTTGTTTTCGGGGGAAATAGAGCTGAAAAGAGCCAACCATGGGCCTTTTTGACAGACACCAAGAGTATCAGCTTTTGTTCTTAGACTGTCATGAACAGTTTGGGGGCAAACCTGTCTGCAACCAGGAAACATGAAGGAATCTTAATTAGTGCTTTGAAATTCAAACTCCAGGCCCCAGAGGAGGTTTGGAATCAGTAGCAAGGTTTCCAGAGACAGAAAGGAGGTGGGAGGAGGCTGTCCTGGAGAGGAAAAACTTGAGAAAGGACCCGGAGAGTACAGGAGTTCTAGTCTGCAGCATGCCGAGGGAGGAAGTACGGTGCCAGGGATGGACACTCAGACTCCGACCCAGAGCAGCGTGGGGTTCAGATCCCAGCCAGGCAGCTCACTACCAGCACTGTGGTGGTGGTGGGCAGGTGGGTGGATTTGTTTAACCTCTGAGCTTCAGTGTCTTCATCAGTAGACTCTGATGAAGACATCCCCTTCGAGGTGCCAGTCAGCACGGGAAAGAGGGGAAGGGAGCCAGACCTCCGGCAGAGGCACTGAGAAGTCAGAGCTGAGTCCCAGGGAGGCAGTGGCTGGTGGCAGACCTGAAGCTCGGGAGAAGGACTCAGCGTGCAACTGTCTGCCTTTCTCCCCAATCCCCTTCACCCAACCTGTCTGGTGCCACAGCAAGCTGACTCACCCCTCACCTCGCGGGAGCCTCAGAGACTGATTTTTCCAAGGGTAAAAGGCAGCAATTCGGTCTCAGAGTTTGTGGGCTTTTTTTTTTTTTTCTTGTTTTGTTTTGTTTTCTGACAGATCAGGCAAGCTCCCTGCCTGGGGTCTTGAAACAATGTGCTGTCAGCCGGTAGGCATTTTCTGTACTGCCTTTTTTTTTTTTCTCTACCTTTGATAGGTAAGCTCGGACCTTCTAAAAGTCAGTTCAGGAATTTCTCTGTGACAAGCCCCTCTGCAGCCTGTCTGAACTCACCCCAGCGAATAATCAGAGGAGATGGTTGGGCTCAGAGGCTTGGAAAGCAGAGAAGGACTCGCTAGAGTGCTAGACCTCCCCACCCCCAGGATTTATATCCTCATGGCCATCACCCCAACAAAGGGCAAACTTGCAGATGAGAAGAACAGTCCAGGGTGGAGGTTCCCCCCAGAAGTCTTGAGATTTGAGACCCTCTCCATCTGCACTAACCAGGCTGACCTTTTGTTACATTGGCATCTTGGTCGAACACGTGATGTGTGCCAGGCATGGGTTAGGTTCTGGAGTCACGAAGGTGAATAAAATGTTGTTCTTCTAGAGATTTAGACTTCTATTCAAGAAATACATGCCAGCACAACACGGCATTTTTCATCAATGGCAAGACAAGACTACCCACCCAGATGTGCAAACCAGAAATCTGATTGTCATCTTTGATATCTTCCTGTATGAAGGGAAGGCCATCAGCCCATGATGTACCCTGTGTGGAGGGGCTGTCCACATGGAAGATATGGAATGCTATACCCCTTGTTGATGTGGATGAAGGATTGAGTATTATTAAAATGTCCTCAAGGGAAGTTCATTTGCACGTGAAAGATCACTCACAGGTTACCTTGGTTTTAAAATGTAATATTGAGTTCATGAAGTTTATAAAATAGAGTTGTTCTTTCTCAGGCTTTTAAATTGAGCTTCTAAATCTTATTCTTTTTGTAAAAGTCTAGCAAAAGTTAATCACTTGTAAGGAGATTTGACTAATACCTAGTATCATTAAAAAAATACCTGGTATCATTTATAAACTTTAGAATTTCCAACTGTCTTTGTAATTTTGACACATTCTATTTTCGGCACTTTAATTGTCTGATTAACAAACAAAATTTCCCAAGTACTCAAGTCTTATAAATCTAATAGATTACATTAAGCTCATAAACATGATGATTCTTATGATATGGTAAATGTTCAAGTACCATATATAAATCAAGTAAATTTCAACTTGAAACAGAAAGTCTAAATCAGTTACTAAATTACTCATGTTAATTGTAATCATAAAGTTTAACTACCATCCCGATTGACCAAACTCTCTTAAATGCAAAAATTTCTTTATGAGCCATACATTGCTTTTGTAATAATAATCAATTAATAAAAATTATACATAATGATTTCTTTTTTAGTAAGAACATATCCAAGCAATTATATAACTATATACACCAAAATGTTAACAACTACTAAATCTGGGTGGTGAGATTTTGTCTGATTTTTATTTTCTTGTTCAAAACTTTCTTCATTTCCTAATGAATATGTATCATGTTGTAATCCCAAAAAGAACATAATTTAAAAAAACATTTTTTAATGTTTTAAAAAAAACATTGGCCTGTCTTGGGATGGATCCCAAGCTGGATCCTACAGGTTGGTCCCCGGATTCGTAGACCCTATAAGGCCTTCTTCTTGGGCCATCTGGAACCCAAACCCACCAATCTCTGCAATAGGTCTCATGGGATGTGCATTTCATGAATCTATTTGTGCAAGGATCCTTCTTATATCAGGCTCTGAGGCTTATTATTATTATATTTTAACAAAGAGAGGAAATGCATATTGAAAGTCACACTCCATAGTGTGAGGCTTTGGGACCATCATGCAGATGCAAGTTTAACCAGAAAAGTGTAGTGTAAAGCTGTTCTCCCAGAGCCTGGTTGACAAGTCACTGTGACCCAGTAACTGACTCGCAGGATTGCTAAAGGACTGGTGGGTAAATGACTACATGCATGGATGAAAGAATGCATTCGAGACTAGCTCTGAACATCTGAATAAATGAGCAAATGAATGAGTAAAATAACTAATTAATGACTTAATGATTGACTGATTGATTGACAGAAGCAAAGATGAACTTGATAAATGAATGAATGAGTGAGATCAAATGACCGCCTGAGACACATGGTGTGAAAAAAGGAATTGGTTGAATAAATGATAGGACTGGGTGGATGGAGGACAAAATGCCAGAGTAAGTGTTTGACTGAAAGGCTGAATAGGTGAACAAGAAAACCGACAGTGGGAGTGAATTCAGAGATCTGTGGACCTACTGGACGTGCATACTGAGTGGAGGAAATGATGGCCTTCTGCAATAATGCAATGGTTAAGGGATTATGATAAAAAATGATAAATGAAAGAATGAGTGGTTGGGTTTGAAGGACAGAGGGCCTCACTGGAACTCTTTTCCTTGAAGTTGCCCAGCCTCCGTTCCACCGCTAAAATGCCCACCCAACCCCCCACATTCCCAAAGACCTCATTAGACCTACTGGTACAATCATCCAGGAGCCCCTGGTTTCCTTTTCGAGTGCTCTCTCTTCATTTCTTGTTCTTAGGATTTTTCAACCAATTTTGCTTTTGTGGTTTACTCCCCATAGTATCTAAGAACATTGAACCAGACTTGAGTCTCAGGTCTTTGCTCCTGGGCACCTTGGCAAGGATCCAGGTCCTGGAGATGCAAATCTCCCAGCCTCTGGAGGAAGCCATTCAAATTCCAGGTCCTAAGGTCTGTGTCTGTTGGGTGAGAGGTTCTACTGCAGCAGGGGCTCGGCAGGGAGGCCTGGATCTCCTGCATCTCAGTACATGGGTCTTGATGACCTGGTGCACGTCTATTCTCAGGCTGGGCCGGTGGGAAGTGGAGGATGCTGGGGAATGGTATGCACTTGCACAGTTTCCTGGCATGCATTCTATTGAGGAAGTCTGATGTTTGCCTGCTTGCCATTTTACTGTTGACCCACATTGTTTTGCCCTTATTTCTCTGGCTTACCTGAACTAGGCTGATCCTTGGAAGAGTTTTTGTTGAAATAAACTCCTCCCCAGTGACCCATTCAGACGAAGGATCTGGAAATGCAGCCTCCCACTTCTCTTCTGCCAGCTGAAGCTATTTCCAAGGACAGGAAGACTTCACTAAAGAAGGCTGTAGGTGTTATGGAAGGGTTTGTTAATTGGGAGCTCACTGTACACCTCTTGTTCATCAGCTTCAAATCACACAGTGGATCTGTTGTCTATTTACATTTGTTAAAGGAGCATTTCAGGAGAGTATTTGTTCTTAAAGGAAAGCTCAGAGTTTACCCTTGAATTTCAGAGCAAAGATCTGCCAAAATCCATGGCAGAACGGCTGAAAATAGATGCAGTGTTTATCTGTCAGCGGCTTCTCTTGGTGTGTTATTAGCTGTTGGCATGGAGTTATAACATCACCTGCAGTGTCAAGCAAGAACAAAGGTGGGGCTGGCATGACCATGGAGACAGGGCCTGATGCCCATGTGAGAAATTGTCCTGTTTGGTTCAAAGCTAATCAACAAGAAGTCATTCTGATTAAAGGTCCACTTTTCCCTCAGGATTTATAGAGCGGGCTTAACTTCTCAAGGGCCTTCGCCTATGTGAATACTCACTTTGATTTGGGAGCAGGGCAAGAAGGATTAAACCAGGTTCATCCTTCTCTCTGTCTAGGGTGTCCTCCTGCTTCCCACTGTTCCAATTTCCATCACATGCTGGATTGTAATTATACATGTATTTTATTCACCCTATGCAGTGTCTGGTCTGTGGTTGGTATTTGATAAATATTTGTTGATTAAATCAATAAATGAATAAATGTCAAACTCGATTTGTCCTTGAAAGCTGGGTTCAAATTCCACATCACCACATAATCATTCCTTGAATTTGCTTACAATGTGGCACAGAAGGAACATCAAGAGCCTTGGAGACAGGCCAAGTCGGTTTCACAGCCCAGTTCTTCCACTAATTAGTTGTGTGTTTAACTTCCCTCAGCCTGTTTCTTCTTCGTCATTATTGCTGTAATCATGACCGCCATCATCACAATAATGAATACTCATGAGTGTTTACCACGGGCCAGTTAAGCACATGGAAGGCATCATCGTTCTTATCTTCACAAAATTCCATTTTGTAAGTTCTGGTACCTTCACTGGACAGATGAAGAAACTGAGGCACACAGAAGCTTAGCAGTGGGAGTAGCTACCTCTTTATAAAACTCCCTGCTTGCCAGGCACTGTGCTAAGCATTTTGAAGGCACTTGACCATAGGAAGACCAACGTGTTCCAGTTTGCCTAGAACTGCCCTGGTTTTAGTGCCGAAATATCCATGTTGTGGGAAAAACTTCGGTCCTGGGAAAACCAGGGTAGTTGATTATTCTACTGTCATAACAAAGTACAAGAAAGGCATTATTCTTCCAACATACAGATGAAGAAATGACTTTCCCAGGTCGGTACAGCTAGCAAATGGTAAAACCTGGTATTTTGGTTCTCTTCAGTCTCAGTTTCTGCATCTCAGTGGTTAACCACTACATGGTACTTTCTCTCAGGAAGAAATGGGGAAATGATTTCCCCTTGGCTGGATTGTTGGGATATTACATACTTTCTAACATGTAATAAGAACATAGTGTATTACTTACTTTTCTACCCCTTGTCACTCACAGCTACTACCTTATCTTTGTCTCTCTCTTTACATGCAAGAACCCCAAAGAATCACATCAGGTGGGCTCCCATCTGCTGCCAACCCGTCCCAGTCTGACTTCTGCCCACATCACCGTCTAAGGAAGAACTCTAGTCCAAGGTGATCAAATGACCTATGGATTGTTCTATCCACTGGTCTCTGCATAATTCTTTCTACCTTCCTAGAATATAAGAAGCAGTCTCTCTATGTTTTTCTTTTTCTTTTTAAAGATTTATTTATTTATTTGAGAGAGAGACAGAGACAGAATGAGCAGGGGGAGGGACAGAGGGACAGTGAGAGAGAGAATCCTTGAGCAGACTTCCCACTGAGCATGGAGCCTGACGTGGGGCTCGATCTCATGACCCCAAGATCACGACCTGAGCCGAAACCAAGAATCAGACGCTTAACTGACTGAGTCCCCCAGGCACCCCATCTATGTTTTTAAAATTAAAACAAATTGAAATGAATTGAATAAATCCTAAGGCATTCAGCACGTCTGACCTCTTCTTGAAATTCTATTCTGTCTTGGTTCCTATGTCTCTCTGTTCTCCCAAGTGTCTGAAGGCTCCTTCTCTGACTTCACTACCCTTCTGTATCTTTCTTCTTAACTACTGCCGTCCTTCAGAGTTATTCCCTCTGGACGCCTGGGCCCTCACTGTGTGGTCTCCCAGTAAGCCCCTTCACTTCCCAGATTTACCTGCCATGATCCTGCAGGTAAAATTCCAACACCTTTCTCCTGAGACTCATACACACACATCCAACTTAGCCAAAGGGAGCATAGGTTGTGCTGCACTAACAAATATGCCCTCGACTTGGGGGTTCACATGTCATATATTTCTCATTCATGATGCATGTCCAGCTAATCAGGTAGAGCCACCCAGAGGTGGATGCCACACCGGAGCACACTGACCTCTCCTCAGTGGCAGGGAAGTAAGGAGCTAGATGGTTGTGTAATGACTCTTACATGTTTCTGTCTGGAAGCAACACAAATCACTTCTGCACCCAGTCCTTCAGCTACAACTAGGAGTGTGACTCTGCCAGCTGTGAAGGTGCCGCGAGCTAGGGAAGCTGAAGGGACCCCGTTTTAGACAGCCTCGGTCTCTGCTGGCTTTCTGCTAGGCGCCCATTTCTGAATAAGCCAAGGAGCTGTGTTCCTACTTCATGGGGGAAGCAAGAAAGTTAATCTTTCTCTGAGTTTTGTTCTAGTCCCCAAACACCTGATAACACCTAAGAAGAGCCAGATCCCAAACATGTCCCAGGACATTAGCTTCAAACAAACCTCGGCCGATGTTGGCATCAACACCCCCACCTTCGCTAATTTATGGAATAACACCTAGTATTCATCTGACACTCACCTCTGATTGGACCCTACCCAGGATTCCTGAAGGAACATGTACACTAGACCCCTTTCCAGTATAAAGTCCCAACCCCAAGCAATGATGAAACTCATTCTTCCCTCCTTACTGAGTCTTCTAGACACTTCGCCCACTCTTCTCTGTCACTCACGCTACTCAGTAAACTCTGTTTTCACTTTCTCTGGCTCTATCCTGATTTCTATCCTGCATGAAGCCAGGGACCTTCTTGGCTGGTCCTGTAGGACCCTCCCCTGGGTTCTTGGACCCAGCCTGCCTGCATCACTGGGAAAAAGGAAACACGTGGTGAGCAGTAAATGTCTCTGTCATATCCACAGTCCCTGGACACCTCCATGGAGAGTGTACTAGGGCAGTTCAAGTTCATCCGGTTGCTCACAGAAGTCAATATCTTCATTCACCAAACCATTCCATCTTCTATTTTCCTACTTTTAGTAGAATGGCCAACATCCACACTGTATCCTGAACTGTCAGTATGTCTGATAGCTACCGCCAGTCCCCCACACTTGGCCATTTCTGAAAACTTGCTGACTTCACCTCCATGACTTTTCTTGTCCTTGGTCTCTGTGACTCTGAACCTACTTGACTATTCTCCACCTATTGCTCTAGATCAACTTCTTAGCAGCATTTTTCTGGATTTTGATTTTGGCCTCTGAAATGCCTCCCATTACTCCAGAGCATCTCTTGGTGTTCACACGTTCTCTAATCTATCCTCCCTAAGGCTGCCAGAGAAGTTCAGCTTGGTTTTTCTCAAGTGTTGATCCGATCACGAAATGTGCTTGCTTAAATTACTTTCCTGTCTACAGGCTTCCCAAACTCACTTCCTTTAACACCTAACTTCTTTTCCCCCTAAACATGCTTCTCCTGAAAAGTTCCCTGCCTCAAGTACAGGAATTCCATCCTTCCTGTTGCTCAGCCAAAAATCTTGAAGTTATCTTGGTTCCTCTCTTTTTCTCAATTCCACATCCTACCCACCAGCAAATCTTATTGGCTCTGCCTTCAAAATATGTCCAGAATCTGGCCAGTTCCCATTAGCTCTTCTGCTTCCATTCTGGTCCAGGCCCCCAACATATTTCAGCCAGCTTAATGCAAGAACCTTCTAACTAGTGCCCCTGCTTCCTATTTTGCCCCCTTTGGCCTGTTTCCTACATATTAGCAAGAGAGATCCTTTCACAAGTAAGCCAGTCTTAACCACTCAGTGCTCGAAACCCTCTAGCGTCTCTACATTTCATTCAGGCTAAAAGCCAAAGACCTGGGGATCTGGAGGCCCTCTGCAATCTGACTATCTTGGGGGATGTCTTCTTCCAGAACCGTCCCCTGGAATCACTTCACCTGCTCACTGGTCTCCCTCCTCTTCCTTGAATGCCCCAGAATCCTCTGCTCCAGGTCTTTGCTATTCCCTCAGATGGAGCCCCCATCCACAGAACCCACTGGATCTCATCCTTTGAGCCTATTGTCACCTGTCATTTCCCACTGACCAGCTCCCTGCACAGCTGATGTAAAATCCCCATCTCTCTTCTTACCTCCTCTCTGCTTTACTTTTTTTTTTTTTTTTAAGATTTATTTATTTATTTGAGAGAGAAAGAACACGCGGGGGGAGGTGCAGAGGGAGAGGGAGAGTCCCAAGCAGACTCCTTGCTAAGTGTGGAGCCCTACATGGGGCTCAGTCTCAAGACCCAGAGATCACAACCTGAGCTGAAATGAAGAGTCAGACGCTTAACCAATTGCACCACCCAGGTGCCCCTCTGCCTTACTTTTTATATGTGGTGCTTATCACCACCTAACATACTATATATTATTCCTATTTATCTAATTTAGGGTCTGTCTCTCCCCAGAAGAAGTTAAGCTACATGGGAACAGGTTTTTTTTTCTTTCTACCTTGTTCTCTGATGGATCCCCAGTGTCTTGAAGAGTGCCTGGGATATAGTAGGTGTTTAATAAATATTTGTAAATTGACCTGAAGATAATGGCCAAACTTCTAAATCCAACCCCCACTTACTTTTGCAACCTCTCTGTTTGTCATACTATCTTCTTTGTACTAACCCAACATTGCAGAAATTAGTCTAGACAATGCCAATCCTACTTGCATATATACCTTAAAAATGGGAAATATTTTATACTCTTGGCCCATCCACCACCCCACCAAACTAGCCAAGATTCATAATACATAATATCATTTCATAAAATCTAAGAAGTACTACAGGCAGTTTAACTTTGTTTCTAAGCTTATTTATTCAATGAATCCTTTCAGATGATTTCTATTAACATCCTTTGCAATCACAGTTCCAGTTTGTGGTTTTTCTACTGTGTAGCAATATTGAATCTCTTACAATTCCCAAAATGCATCAGACTGTTTGTTTTGATACATGTTGTTGTTTCCTCACTCTCAAATTACCAAATGCCTCTCCCTCATCTCCTCCCTGCCCCTACACACACACATACACACAGCACACACAAACACACACACAACAAACATAGACACACAACACACACCAATGTACAGACATACACACAACACACACATACAACACAGACATACACACAACACACACACAACATACACACACAACACACACAAATACACACAAGACACACACACACAACACAGACATAAACACAACACATACATACACACAACACATATACACCAACATACAGATGTACAAACAACACACATATACACACAACACACACAAATACACACAACACACACACCAACATACAGATGTACACGCAACACACATATACACACAACACACACATACACACAACACATATACACCAACATACAGATGTACACACAACACACATATACACACAACACACACATACACACAACACATACACACCAACATACAGATGTACACACAACACACATATACGCACAACACACACATACAAATAACACACAACACACATACATGTAACACACAACACATACAGAGCATACACATACACATAACACACACAACACACACATACACACCACACACATGCACACTATATTCACACACCACACACCACACACACACACACACACACACCACATGCACACATAGTCCTGGGCAAAGAGTGACTTTCCTACCTTGCTCAGTCACCTCCTCCATGAAACCCACTCTGATCCCCCACCCTCCTAAACTATTCTTACATGACCCCGTCATGGCCTGGGCAAATATTTATCAGAGCACCTGATTAGCTAATTCCAGATATGAAATCACACGTTTATTTTCCTGATTAGTTTTTAGTTTCCCAAAGGCCTGGGCTGTATCATTTTATCCTTATATGCCAGCATGCAGCCCTCTACCTCACACATAGAAGACTGGCCTTCACCAACAGAACTGATTTTTGGGGCCTTATGACGTTAGGTCATAAGAAGCCACAAAAGCTTCTGCTTGGTTCTCTTTGAGCTCTTGCTTGTGGAATACTCTCTTTTATCCACCATCTGTGAGAAGCCCAAAACACATAGAGAAGCCACTTGTAGGTATTCTGGTTGACAATCACAACTGAACTCTGAGCCAACATCAAGTGCTAGCCACGGGAGTGAGCCATCCCAGATGTCCAGCCCAGTTAGGCCTTCAGATGGCCACAGCCCCAGCCACCATCTGACTGCTACCACATGAGAGACTCTATGTGAGAACCATCTGGCCAAGCACAGTCAACCCACAGAATCAAGAAAGATGATAATAAATCATTCCACTAATCCACTAATTTTGGTAGTAATGTGTTATGTAGCAGTAGATAACTGGAATGGTCCCTTTATCCCACCTTGTCATGTAAATTGTATGCAAGTCTAGTTTAAACTTCCCCTTTCTGGTTAATTCTGCTATTCCTAATGAAGGAAATTGGAATGTGAAGCATATCCCTTCCTATTTAAATAGCTTGTAAGCTTCTACATCTGCCTATGAGTAGTAACCCCCTTTAATCCAATTACAGAATGGCTATGGTGCACATCTTGCTAGATTCCACACAAAAATACCTCCCTTTCTTTTCTCCAAAAGTTTCATCCCATTAGAAGAGCAGGATGTCCTTTTAGAAACCTCATTCTGTAAATATCATCTACTCTTCAGCAGTATTGAAATGTGCTCTGTGAGCCAGTGTCTGGTGTGTTTAAGTTGGTGGGGCATATTATTCTCTGGTTGTAGCCCACAAAACACAGCAATTTTCTATCAATAAACTCATTTTAAGACTCCTACATGGCACATTCTCACTTGGGGAATCTCCCCATTTGCTCCAAATATTGCCTGCTTTGTAGTCATTTGTGTACCTGCCTTCCTTCCCTAAGTGTGTGAGTTCCCAGGGGCTGGAAATGTGTTGTATATTCTTACACTGTGCTATTTACATTGCTCTTTTATCCCATGATGGTATTTGCTTTTCAAGCTCACTTGATTTTGAATGATTTTATTGTTTAATCCCCAGAGGTCCAACTTATTTCCCTAGATCCCAAGTAATGTGTGGGGTAGGCCACCCAGTACCACCTACAACAAGCCTGATCTTCAGTATAGGGAAAGGGGTCACTATAGGATTTAGGATCTGAATAATCAGCTCTGGGGCTTCCTGGATGTGTCTCTATGCAGCTAGTGTGACCTATCTGAGTCTCAATTCCCTCATCTGAAAGTAGGCAAAATAGGTGTCCTTCCTCTCCATGTCCTTGGGAATATCAAGAGAGATGAAGGACATGACAGTTTTGGTGACCTTGCCTGATAACTTCTAAGTTACCCTTCCACTGAGGTTCTAGGGTAGGGTTTCTCCTCAGTGAAACTGGGAGGTTGAATGGCAAGTCAAAAGAACCTCAAACTCACTCTATGCTCTTTTGCCTGTGTCTTTACTTTTCTACTAAATTCAGAGCAACTGGAGGGCAGAGATACATCTGATTTATGTTGAGCTCACCTCCTCCACAGTGCCATCAAACCCAACCATTTTGTAACCTAAGAGGAAGTGGTATGGAACATGGGAGAATTGGATATATTGGCCTGGAAGCTTTGGAAATGAAAGGGTAAACTCAAGATAATTGCTCACTTTGTATGGATTCCATGCACTCCATGGTTTGTTTGATATGTCCACCAAGGACAACCACACCAGATGAGGAAATCAGTTACTAGGTTTCAAACATAAGAGTCCACTCATGAACAATCTATACATGACCAATTATTAAAGAATGGCTATTAATGTAGTCATTAAAATATGTGGCTCTTACCTAACGAATTCTCTGTTGCTTTTCCCCATTTGTCCTGGTTCTGCCCATTGGAGACACTATCAAGTTCTCACATTCTCAGATATGAGGTGTTCAGACATTTGGAGTCAGTGCCCACATCTCCCCACCACATCTTCTCTTTTGTGGCCTGAACACCCCAGTCCCTTCTTCTGTTCCTCATGCAGTTGTTTTCAAACTTGTCGCCATTGTGGATTCCCTTTTCTGGGGTAGTTATATTCATTCTGTCAATCTAAGGGCACATCTTTTGTACCTTTATCCAAGAAAGAACCAATTCTGTCGCATGAGTGAATCCAGGGAGAGCTCTTGGAAGCCATGGCTTGCAGAGAACCATGAGATGGACATATCTAAGCCCTGGTGAGATTTTCTAGGTGTTTCTACCTCCCAAGAGAGGCACTATATTTAATCTCTGGTCTGACCAAAAAGCCCATGTGAAAGGTCTATTTAAAGCCAGAACAACCCTAAGCTTACAGGGCTTCCATGAGTTCTGCAGAGACAAAGCCCTAGGGCTCTTGTTTTGATTGTAGCACTGAATGGAAAACCAGAGGGAGGGAGGTCAGGATTGGAGGAAAGGAAGGAAAGAAGGAAGGAAGGAAGAAATACAGGAAGGGAAAGAAGGAGGAAAGGAAGGAGATTCTATTTTTTCTCAGGTGTCTTCATATTTTAATTATTATTATTATTATTATTTTTGAGAAAGAGAGAGAGACCGTGCACAAGCAGAGAGAGGAGAGAGAGAGAGAATCTTAAGCAGGCTCCATGCCCAGTGCAGAGCCTGACGCAGGGCTCAATCTCATGGCCCTGAGATCAAGACTTGAGCTGAAATGAAGAGTTAGATGCTTAACTGATTGAGCCACCTAGGCACCCCAGGTGTCTTCCACATTTTAAAGGATTACAGGATGATTCTGAAGTTGAAAGACCTTAAGTCTTTGTACAGGCTTTTACTGATTGCCTATGCTGTGACAAACACAGTTATCAAGGCTGCAGAGATCAAAAATGCAGTTCCTGCTCTACAATATCAACATAGTAGGAAAAATAGACAAGAAAATAACATGATAAATGAAACAATAACTCACACACTGGTGAGCATGAAGTAATTATATGATCCCAAACCATGCCACTGTTGCCTTGGAGAAGGCTGTATGGTATTACCCAAGAAATGAATTTCCTCTATCTAATCCTGATCCTTAGTCAGCCATGGTCTCCAACAATGAAGACAAGGCCAGTCTGGTTGGGGGTTGTTAGGAGAAGTTGTAGACTTTGTGAGACTTGCAACCATCTCCGGTGTAGGTGATGAATATGGCCATACATCCTGGTTTACCTAGGACAGACTTGGTTTACACTTGCTTTTCCAGTGTAATTCTTAATAGCACACCTGTTCACTCTCAAATACACCCCAATCTAGATGATAAATTATATGGTCACCCTAGTGATAAAACATCTTAATCCTAGCACCCTTTCAAGGAGGAAACTTCTCCAAACTTTATACAGCCCTAAATCTCATTTTACATTGAACATCTTCCCTAATTCCTCACTGGTTCCATCTATCATTTTTGCAAATGATATCCTACCATCAAGAATGGAGGTAGATGCTGATAGTGATTAGAAACTGAGAATGTTCAATGTTTGTTTTTTCATGGATTGCATTCATAATATTACTCCTGTGGACATTTATTAACCTTTGATATGAGGTCCCTAAGAATTAGTGTTGGATTTGTGTGTCCCATACCTTGTAGCACCAAGGATTATGCTTAGATTCATCCTTGTCCTCTGAGTCACCAAAGGAGACAGCCAAACATCCTAAGACAAAATGAAATGTAGGATGTCATCAGACAAAACAAACCCGAGAGGAACATTTCAAACAAAACAAAAAACCCTCAGGCTGTTTCAGAAAATGCCATCACCATAGAAAGGGGATAAAGAGGAACACAAGGTAAATTGGTGAGGCAGGTTTGAGACCTCCAATTCCCTAGTCAAAGAAAGGCAGATATTACAGAAGTATCAACCATGATGAAGATGTTATCCAAAGGGATAACGAAGAAGAGCAGTGCAG
>NC_138372.1:164687504-164729525 GCF_054177405.1 Leptonychotes weddellii
AATGAAAGAGAAGATCAAAGAAGGTTATCTTTTAAGCAAAACAGGTGAATGACCATTTGGGTTTCCATTTGGTTATTTTGGTGTTGGCTGGCAAATCCCAGGTAGCACAGCCTGTGCAGAGAGCACCTTAGGGTCTCTGTGTCTGTCTTTACATCTGTGAAATGGGGATAATATAATTTGCCTTATATGGATTGTTGTGAGGTTTTTAATGAGTTTGGAACAGAGCATAGCACACCTGCCCAGATGTGGACCTCTGCCCCCTTCTTGACGGCCAAAGAACACAGAACTCCTTAATACACAGTCACGTGTGTGTCTGGGTAGTTTTACTGGAGATCTGGGGAGTTGGGGCCAGAGTTGGGCTAGGGAGTGATCACAGAAACGAAGAGCCCAGCATTCCTTGGGGTCCTTCCCTCCTCCACTGGCCCCATGATGTCCCAGTTTCATTTCACTCATGCCTTTTTTCTCTTTTCACCTCATTCATAACACACTAGGCTGAAGAAAATTGAGGGTGCTTGGCCAGGAAATAGTTTTCTGTTTTCAAGGGGAAGCTCTGGTCCTAGGGGAGAAACAGGAAGGACTGGACTCTCCTGTGTACTTTCTCAGGAGGGTTGCCAGAAAAAACACAGGACACCAGTTAATTTGAATTTCAGATGAACAGCATACATATTACTTTTCTTAAGTATAAATACATCTCCCAAATTTCTTGGGGCATGCTCACACAAAAAATACATTTGTTGTTTACCTGTTGAAATCTAATTTAACTAAAAGAAAAAATTTAACTGGGCATGCCATATATTTATTTGCTCAATCTGCAACCCCATCCTTCAGGCCTTCTATTTTGCTCTTCACATGTCATCTGTTTATTGCCTCTTTATTTCTGTCTCCCCAGCCCCTCGAGGGCAGTGACTGCCTGTTACTCACTTTTGTACGTCCAGTGTCTAAACAGTCTCCAGCATTCAGTAGGTGCTCAGCAATGTGTTTGTTGGACAAAGATTCAAGAAGTATCATTTTTTGCTCGCTCCTACTGCACCTCAGGTGCCCCCCTCACAGCATATCAATCACTTTCCAAGTTCAAGGGCTTCATTTCATGTCTTCAGCACCCACATGGAGCTTTTTTGTTGAGAACACTCTGCCCCTCCCGTCCATGGCCTCATGTCATCCCAATGTCTCAGCAAGGTCTTGAAATTGTGAAAGGTCAGAGCCCTCCAATCTGTGCTGATTTGGGTCACCATTTCCTTGAGACTTCCTTCGCCTCTTCTTTGATTAAAGCAGTGTTTGCCTCACCTCCCGCTTTTTTAGCAATTACACTAATTAAGCTAATTTTTCTTTGTTCTCTCTTTGCAATTTGCATAAATGGCAAATTTATATATAGTGTCCCTAATTCTCCTGTAACTGCTTTGTAATTAACAGGATGCTCAGGCTAAATATAAATAAGTGCAGAAGGAAAAACAGCCTTCTGCTGAAGTACCGATAAAGACTGGGAGAAAAGCAAAGCAGAGAGAAAACAATCCTGAGCCCTGTTCTAAGCTCATTATGCTTGATTGGGTCACAGTTGGAGGAGACTCGCTAAAGGTCAGCTGCTGCCAGAGTGTCTGAGTGCCCCGCCTCCCAGAGCAATTTCAGGACAGATTTTGGGCCATTTGCTTGCAATAATAATACTACACAATTTTTCAAGGGGGTGGAGCAGCATGGTATGAGGGGGATAGTGGTATGGTGGTCAGGGGTGCTTGGTCTGAGGCCCTACTCTACATCAGACCAGCGGGGTCACCTTGAGTTAAGGAACACCAAAACCGAATACCTGGGTTCCAGATGCTTTCCAGTCACCGCACACTAGAACACTCAGGAACGCCATCATTCCATTTCCCAGATGTGAAAATATCCCAGTGTTGGAGACGTGCTTAAAAGATAGTATTAAATAAATAATGTAGACTTCCTCCTACAGATGTCCATTAATATATTGAGACAGGGCTTATACATTAGTCCTATGTGAATCATTTTGGTATAGTGATTTAAAAGGTGGTCCTTGGATCCCGGTTTTAATTCCACCTCTAGCTTGTGACCTTGGGAAAAATCTCTTCATGTGTTGAGTCCAAGTTTCCTTTTCTTCAGAGTGGGATACCACAGACTTGTTGGTGAGATTAGAGAGCAGCACTGAAGCACTTAGCACAGTGCCCGACACCTGCAAGCCCCAGTACAATTTGACATTCACATTTGTCAGGTCACACGACTCGGTCTGCATTGGTTTCAGGTGAACTTCACTGGTTTCAGAAGAATGTGGGCTCAAGCCCTAGAAAGGTGGGTGATCCAACCAAGAAACTGTGGGAAGACCTGTCTAAGAAGAGAATCATCTTTCCCCTAAATCTTGGAATTGTGATCATAATCATTGTAAGAATAATGTCAATGCTTCATGTGTGTGTATTTCCAGAAAAGTCTATAAGAGAGTCCACTCTGTGATGAGCATTGCCCCACACACTAGGCACAGAGAGACGAATGAATCTCAGTCTTCAAAGTGGGGAGATAGGTAGGTAAACAGTCAACTCCAAAAAGATGAGTAAGAGCAATGCTGGTCTCATGGGCTCAGGAGAGGTGGGGTCCATGTATGGGTCAAAGGCCTCCAAAGAAGACTATGTTCACACCAGGTGTTCACACCACTTCAATGTGGAGAGATGGCTTAGAACTTCTCACTTCTCGTCCCCATTTTTTAATGTATGTCTTAAACATTTTTTTATATTGTTATGTTGTCCATTATATATTAGAATATGCATATAATTTATAAGTAGGTAATACATATGCACAGGAGGGTCTGCTCAAAAGATGTTTCCTAAGAGTAGAGTGAAATCAAAGGAAACAAAGGAGAACTAAAATCAGAGGAAGGAAAGTGAAGTGAGGAAGTCTTCCTGGAGGAGAAACATGGAAGTTGTAGCTCCATGAAGGTAGAGACTGCTTCTCTCCTGTCCCTTATCATGTCCCTAGTATGTGGAAGAATGTCTGGAATGGAGGAGACACTCAGTATCTGCTGAATTAGTAGATGAGGTAAGAGGGTAGGAGAATAGAGGAAATGCCCCCTGAACTGTCCAAGTGCTGTGATCTGGATGTTTCTATCCTCCAACCTAAATTCATACATTGAAGCCCTAACCCCAAGGTAATGGTGTTTGGAGGTGGGGCCTTTGAGAAGTAAATATATTTAGATGAGGTCATGAAGGTGGGGCCCCATGATGAGATTAGTGTCTTTCTAAGAAGAAGAAGAGAACCAGAGCTCGCTTTCTCACACACAAACTGAGGAAGACCATGTGAGGATCCAATGAGAAGGTGGCCACCTGCAACCCATGAAGAGGGTCCTCACCAGAACCCAGCCATGCTGATCTCAGGCTTCCAGCCTGTAAACCACCTAGTCCGTGGTATTTTGTTATGGTAACCTGAGTTAACTAAGATACCAAGGTCACACGACCTCTAAAGGGCCATGATTCATGTGATTTCTTAAATCAGAGAAGGGGAAAACAGGTCCCAGGAGGGAGGAAGGTCATGGGCTAAAGTGCACAGGCTGGAGACAGCCATGCATTTGGGGGACCACAGCAGCTTGCCATAAAGTGGGAGGCATGAATGAGGTTGAAGGTGCAGACAGGGTCAGACGATGGAGGTCCCTGGGTCAGGCTAAGGAGCTTGGGAGTGACAGATACGCCTTTCAGTTGGTCACTGTCCAGCAGAAGTGGAGAGTATAGGACATTTGCACTAACAAATGTCCTATTGACATTTGATTCTCACTGGAACTAGTTTCATTTCCTTCAAGGTGTATGACCGGAGGCTGGTCTGAGGCAGCCAGTTACTGTCTGGGAGGCAGGTAGGTGATTATGCTAGGGGACCACCAGACCACCCCTAGATTTGATGATTCCCTAGAAGACTTACTCATAGGACTCAGCATATAGTCCTACTCACAGCTATGATTCATTACAGTGAAAGAATACAAAGCAGAATCAGCCCAGGGAAAAGGTGCAGGGGGCAAAGTTTAGGGGAAACTAGGTGCAAGCTTTCAAGAGTCCTCTCCTAGTGGAATCACACAGAACAAGCATGATTCCTCCTGCAATGAGTCAGTTGTGACAACATTGTCTACCAGGGAGGCTTACTGGAGATTTGGTTTTAGTGCCCAAAGTTTTTACTGGGAGCTATTACATAGGCATCTTCTCCCTGGTACAGAAATTCCAGACTCCCTGAAGGAAAGCAGGTGTTTAACATAAACCACATTATTTGTGCAAACAGTTTGGGTTCTGTGAGTCATGCTTATCAGTTAGGTGATGGGGGAACCCTCTTAAAATCCAAGTTTCTAGACACCAGCCAATGGCCAACTTTGCAAGCAGACCTAGAGACAGTAGGGATATCAGGTTCAGACATGCTGTGTTAACTCTTCTTTGCAGAGTAGCCTTTGATGTTATTATAAAGATGTATCCAGTATAAGGAACTATAAAAGAAAATATACAAATGGGGTGACAAGAGCCACTCTGACGTGTTAGAATTACAACTTGGGTTTTCTAAAAATCATAATAGTATTTTTATTATGTTTTTCCCTTATTGAATAACATGTTTTATTTTGTTTTATTCCTTAGTGAAATGGGATAACAGTAGTTCACAGTGTATTAATGAAAGTTAAATGGGATGATGTATGTAAAGTACTGATTTGTTCTGGCCTCTGTGCCCAGCTTGGTGTTTGCACAGGAAAGACTTCCAATAAATGTTTATCGATTGGCTCAGACCACTTCAAGCAGATGGTCAGTCAGTAGGATGTCTTTCAAAAAACTAGAATCGAGGCTGGCATTGGTGGGTAGAAATTGTTCTCCAAGGGTGGATGTTTCCAAGATCACCGAGAATCTCAAAGACACTTCCTCACTTTTCCTGTCTGATAGGATTCAAAGATCCCTTGTTCCAACATTATATCACTGGAAAAGTATTTGATTACATATATATTAAAAAATCCAGAAATGTTTTTTTCATTTTGGTTGGGAGAAATATTTTCAATAATTTAGAGGTTGGGGAAATTTTTGTACTAAGTTGTTTTGTGTGAGAAATATTTTAATGGTGTCAGGAGAGAAATGCCTTTTGTATTGAATATAGCTCATTACAGGCTCCTCAAAGGAAGTCTTTGTTAGCATTCCCAGTAGCTGGTGAGTGCTACTTTAGTGTGATATGAGGAAAGAATGCGGATTTTGTCTGAATTCCAGACCTACTTCAAATCCTGGTCATCCTCTGTGTGTGATACCTTAGGCCAGTTAAACTCTCTCTGAGTCTCAGTTCCTTCTATTATAAAGGAGAACAGAAATACTTCCTGCTTAGCTTTGTTAGGAAGGTAAGCTAGGATTTATGCAAAGCTTCTATGGAGTAAGTGGCACTAAATGTGACCTCTTTCCCTGGGGGTAAAAGTTTGATTATTTAGAATCCCAATTTAAGCAACAGTTTTCCCCAAAGAATAACTAGTTCCAAGAGACCCCCCCCCAAGGAAAAACCTTTTGATATTTGGTTCAGAATCATCATTGCCTTTTCCCCATTAAAAGATGAAGTACTCACACTGTATTAGACAGTTTTGGGGAGTAACAAACAGCTCCCGAATTCCAGCAGCTTACAAAAGACATTCATTTCTGCATTGCACACACAACCACAGCTGTGGTTTGACTGTGGCTCTGCTCCATGTGTCCTCTTATTTGGGGATCCAAGCTAGGGGAGCAGTCCCTCTGTGGGAAGTGTCCGTCCCTGAGACAAAGGAGGAGAGCAGGAAGATCAAGCCCAACTAAGCAATTGCATGGCAAGCTCCGGCTCAGAAGCAGCACAGCTACGTCTCTAGTCCATTGGCCAAAGCCCAAATCAACAGAGCAGGGGAGGACACTCCTCCCGTGTGGGAGGGAAACATGAACATTCTTGACCATTAATGTGATCTACTGCACATCTACTGTTCACTCTTCGAAAATATCCTCTTATGCCTCCCTCTCCTGATGTTTATAAACTCTTTTTGAGTGAAGAAGATTTGATCATTTCTGCAGTCTGAATTCAGAGTAGGCTCTGGGGTCTTGAATGCTGACACTGCCTGGTGGGGGAGCATTTCCCAAAATGTTCAGTGGGATGTTATTAGTGTTTCCTAAGCTTATTATCTTCAAGAGCCCCACTATCCCTTTTTATCTGATCATCTCTTAGTTGGAACACACTCTGCGAAACAGTAATGAGCAGCACAGAAGTTAAGAACTTGTGAGGTGCAGAAATCCCCCATTAAATCGGTAGAGAGTCAAGTGGCTGGGGTCAGGGGTGGATTCACAGAGATGAACGTAAAGAACGTAAAGAATTCCTTCTGAGCATAACGCAACGTGCTGGACCTCAGAGCAGCAACCACAGGAAAGTCAGGCGGGAAAGGACAAAGCCTGAGTAGTGGGAGAGGCCAGACCTAATGTCAGCTCTGTGCCTGGCTCAGAGTGTGGCCAACACGTGGTTGTTGCATGACTGCATAAATAAATGAAGCCTGGAACCAGTGTCAGAGATTAGGGCAGGACAGCTTTGGCAGAGGCAAACAATGAATGTGAGTGGGGAACAGGAGCACAGCTGGGAGATGAGGGTGTCTGGGTCCCGCTCCTCAGCCTCCCCTCCCACTCCAGCTGTGGTTTCACCAGGTGTAACAAGACAGCGCCTTGCCTCAGGCACCTGCCAGGTATCCCTTTCCTTACATCTGCACTTCTCTGCCCCATGATGGAAGCTCTGGGCTCTCAGGCATGTGCTACTTCTGAGGTGCTTTCTACAGGCTTCTCAAATCCCACACTTGGAGCCACCGGTTGCCCTTGGTGGCCCTCTTGATAACACGAATGTGTTTGACTCCTCTCAACTCGAACATAGCTTTGCATGGGTTGCTTTTGCTTCCTATCACCCCCTGTCTCTAGCCTGTGTCCTTGCTCACATTTACAAGCAAGTCACTTACTCATCAGTCTGAGGATCTGTTTCCAAGGAAGGCCAGGTTCAGACACAAGACAACCAGTGACTGAGCCCACTGTCCAGGACCGTGGAGGGAGGTCTCACACGGACAACTGCAGGAAAGCACGGTAATCAAGAACACAGGCTGTGGCCTGGACTGCCTGGGTTTACATGCCTACAGAGTTGCTGTGAGTGTTGAACATGTTAATAGATGTAAAGCACCTAGATCAGGGTGCACACCGAGTGCTTTGTGAGCATAGAGCTGGGTCTAGCTGGGGTAAGTGGCCAAATGCAGGTGAACCAGTAAGATGAAGATTAGTGTCCATGTCTTATCCAGCGGAGGCTGGGACTCAGAGGTGAAGCAGCTATCCCTAATAGGTAGTCAGCTGGTCAGAGGCCAGTCCCAGAACCCCAGGCCCACGTGACACCAACAGGTGAGCTTCTCGGACCCTCTGCCTCACTTGCTGTGGGTTTCCTGGTCTCTGGGGGCCTGACCTCAGGGGACCTGTCCTAGGCCTCTGCTCCAGAATATGTGTGATGTGCTTTGTGCATTTCTGCATCACTCATCTGGGGATGTCCCAGCACAGCCCTGCCGGCCAGCCCACCAGGGGGCAGTGTGGAGGCCACTAAACAGATTCTGAGCTGCCACTTTCCGCTGGGGCTTTTGCTTACCCCATTCTCTGTTTCGTGGGGACTCTTCTACAAACTCTTGCTGTTATCTCTCCAAACTGTGGCCTCTGGTACTCGGTGTGTAGGCAGCATGGCAACCAGGCTTCTGGGCCACCTGGGGCTGAGTCCTAGCTCTGCCAGTTCCTGGTTGTAAACCCTTACACCTCTGGGTCAGGCTCAGTTAACTCACCTGTGGAAGAGTATCCTATGACTTGTAGAGAGGGTCCCTCATGAGTCTAGAAGTAGCCCGTGTCCAGTTCCTACCGTGGCACAGCAAGGTCAGCATGTTGGCTCCATGCCCTCCTTCTGCACCTGGTACACAAATTTCCCTGAATATCTGAGGGGTCACTTACTTCACCTCATGACCCCCCACACATGCCAGAGACCAGTTTCTCTTTTCTTGCCTGTCCGGAGCTGACTATGGCCATGGTTGCCTGAAGACACTAGTTGGGATTGGCCCTGGAGCCTCCTCACAGGCATCCCAGAACCCCTACCACTGCCCCTCCCCGGACAAGAGCCCCGTGTCCAGTGAAAACACTTCTTTCAGTTCAATATGACAATACCAGTGGAGTGCCTGTCAGTGCCCATGACACCAGGATGACAGCAAATGGCCCAAGCTTCATCCAATGGAGAGAAACACCCTTGGGTGGGAAAATCTATTGACCGTCCCCTTCGTGTGAGGGTGGTGGGAGTGGAGACCTTCACATTGGGAGGAAGCAGGTGAGAGTGACAGTGGGGCGGCTGTCCTGGCCATCTCGGGAGGGACCGAGGAACTGGACTAAGCAGTAGTGAGGGAGTGAGGGCTGTGAGGCTGGACCCCAAAGAGAAACTCTCTGAGAAGTCCCCGTGGGGCAGAGGCTGAAGGAGATTTGAGGACAGGAATGCCAAATTTCCATTTCTAGGTTGTCCGTGGCTCTGCAGAGTAAAACCTCTGAGAATCTGAATTGTCAGGAAACGCGGGCCCGGGAGCCCACCTTTCAGGGCATGAAGGAATGGGAGGAGTATCTGCAGGGAATTGTGGGAAATTCAGCCAAGATGCTGAAGCAGAAGGATGGGACCAGGAATTCAGAGATGGAGAGTATGAGGAGAAACATCTCTGTACATCTCCGGCCTCTGCCGAGGAAACCAGACAGCAAAGGGAAGCTGGGACTGGGTCAGCTGCGTCCTGGCGGGAAGGACAGGACACATGCCCTGGGTGTGTGTAGCAGGGAAATGAAGTTCCATTCACAGAGGTGTGCGCAGGGGGGCAGTAGCCTAGAGCTGGTAATGGCTGTGTATTGCCAGGCTAGGACGGATGGGGTGGTGGAGGGAAAGGTTAGCAGATCACAGGCAGGGAGAGCCTTAGAGAGAGGACCACCCAGCAAGAGTGTGACTTTTGATGCAGGGACACCATCCATCCACCCACAACTGTGCAGCCAAAGAACCATGCGCTAACATCTCTCTAGCGCCCCCTGCTGTCCTGTGTGTGTCCTACCTCTGCTTCGGGGCTTCAAGGCTTTAATGGGAGCCCCCCAGCTGCCTGTAGCAAGTCAGCCCCCAAGTGCAGGACCTTTAATGCCCCAAGGGAAACTCCCAATCAATAGGCAGGAGAATTCACAGATCCAGGCTGCAGTTTTGCTGTGCACTCTAAGTGGGTCAACTTGAAATTCATTCCGCAAGGTTCTTCAGAAGGTCCCCAGGGGAGAGGGCTCCAGCTGATCTTTCTCCTTTCCCCACTGCTCCTACTCCTCCCATGTGCTAACCGAGACCACCTTCCCCATGAACTGCCTTCCTTGGGGACCCTGTCCTGGACCTCTGGGACAACCCCAGCTAAGATGCCTGGATAGTGGTCTGGAAGGGCACATGGGATCTGGATAGCAAGGGGGACGTTTCCACCTGGAAACAAGCAGCCAAGTTGTGGGAACACAGGAAAGGGGGCGGCCCAGCCTTGGGGGTAGGGATGCCCAGGAAAGGCTTTTTGGAAAATTCCACACTTGAGTCCGATCTTTCAGAAAGAAGTCTTTCCCCAGACTGAAAATCTTGTGGGGCCTCAAGAAGTGACTCTGTCCCCACTCTTCCCTGCAGGAGAGGAGCTGATGGCCGCCCACTCGCAGTTCTTCACTCCCCGTGCTGCTTTGAAAGGCTCTGATATGAGGGAAAATATCCTCTCTGGGGAGCACTTGCCCTTCATGCTTTGCCAAACGCCTCCTCAGCAACGGACCCACAAGCCCGCTGCAACCAACTGAGATTCAAAGAGGAAACGCATCCAAACGAAGGGTTGGAGCAAAGACTGTGTTTACCGTGGCTCTGTGGCACTGTCTGCAATCTGCCCTGGAGGAATTTCTGCTGCCTGCGACCAGCAGGCCTGGGGCAGGCTCCTCCCCTGGGTGCAGACAACTCTGTGGGAATGGGGGGAGGCTTGCCAGGGCGAGTTGGAAGCTGTCTGATGAGCCTCAGGGCAGCGGCCCCAAATGGTTCTTTGATGCTTATCTCTTAATAAAGTGGGTTCTGAGTTCGACACAAGTGATCTTAGAGAGGGGGGGCTTAGAAGATGAGGGGTATTGGGACTGTGGTCCAAATCTCTCATTTATGGTGGGAAAACGAGGTCAGAATAGGGAAATGACCGGCCTTGGGTCACCATGTGCGAACAGCAGACCACTCAGGTAGTTGCTTTAAATCCTGACAGCAAAAGAGCAGGGTGGCAGCTAAGTTTTCAAGCTTTGGACTGATTTGTTTCCTCTAGAGACCTCAGACATTCTCCTGGATTCTCAGATCCTCAAGTGCAGACATCCTAATGGCCAGTCTCCCCCGAAATAGGACTGTAAGTCAATTAAATTTCCCCCCACATGCATTCCTGAGTCCCACTCGTAAACCTGGCTCTGTGGTGCATCCTGGATGATGAAAAGTGTGAAAAGCAAACACAGAATAAACACAAAAAGGTGGACTCTGTCCTCAACACCTGACAAAGAAGACAGGCCAGGCCCCAGCCGCCCCACCCCAGTCAGGTGTTGGGTGGGCATCCTGCCCACAGTCTTGTCCTAGCCTCCTGTCCCCATCCCCACTCAGCTCTCCTCTGAGAGAACTGATGTACTGAACAGCTGTCTCATCAACTCCATCTGTCAACAACAAATAACCACTGGTATCACCCCATTTTACAGATGAGGATGTGTCAGCTTCCCTACACCCCGAACCACAGCCCTGGAGTCTCCTCTCCATTTCCGTGGCTGACGTTGAATAACGTTATCAGTGAATTCATTCCAGGTGTGGAAGCCTGGCTATGCCTTATTTTACCTGTCCCAGGTGAGGTCTGCCTTCCAACAGGGGATCCCGGACAGGTAGCGCCTCAGTCCATTGCTTTCCGTCCTTGGCTATGCAGTAGAATTGCCTTAGAGACAAAGTTAGAAAAAGAGAATAGGTTCCACTCCAGAGACTCTGGTTAGGTGGTCTGGGTGGGCTCTAAGAGCTGTAATTTCTAAAAGCTCCATAAGATTTCTGAGGTACACTAATGGTTGTGAAGAGCATAGGCTTCCGAGGGCTCGAGCACCGGAGCAAGCTACAGTTGCGTTGAGAAGTTTCAAAGTAGCTGGGACTCAGAGATGTTGAAAGCAGACTGTACTGCCCAGTTACCATGGCAGGAGCGGTAATGTTCAAAACAGGCACTAATTGTTAAACTCTCACCAGGGAGGGTGCTGTGTTGGGTTCCTTAAACACAGGATCGCTAATCCTCCCAGTGACTACGTGGGGCAGTTTTTCTCCATTTTATGAAAAGGAATGGAGGTTCAGAAAACCCCCCTGCTGCCTGCCAAAGCCTGTTCTCACCACAACACAGCCCATTGCCTCTGTATCACCTCCCACGTCCCGCACTCTGCCTTCAGCAGGTGGTTCGCACCCATAGAATCTAGCGTGGTCTTCACAGTCATTGCGCGGCTCCTGCCCCTCCCCAAGGCAAAGCTGCTTACAAATGAGCTCAGAGCTGGAGGACAGAAAATTACATCTGTGTAAACTCCTTGGCTCCTACCAAGAAGACTTATGTAAATGCCATTTTCTTGGTTTGGAAATCCTTTGAGTTTTTCTCCAACATGAACATCTTTCTTTCCATGAGATTACTCAAAATCCATTTCTTTAATCGGTTCTTCCCAAACCCCTTGAATCCTCATCCTTAGAACTCACCTTCATTTATCAGCCTGTATTGAACATCATGTAAGCCTGGTTTAATGATTTATATTGTGTTTACCAGGTGCAAAAAACTTGCACATATTTTAGATCTAGAACCTTTACAATAACTCTCCAGGATGATATGATTACTCCCATATTTCTGAGGTCCGGAGATGCTAAATTATGACTTGGCCAAAGACTAATAGTTAGTAATGGGGTGGAGGAGGGTTGGAGTCTAGCGTTGTCTCTCCCCAAACCCAAATACTGTCCATGAGCCATGCTAAAGACTTGCCAAAACACAAGGGTAAAAGTAAGACCTCTATTGTGTACCCCAAGAAAAATGTACATCATGGGGTACTTACATATTTAATCAAACTTCCAGGCGTCCACATGGAGTAAGTCCATTCTTCGATCAAGGAACATCTAGTGGATGCCCACTAAATGCTCAGCACTATTCTAGGCACTAAAACATTAAGGCAAATATGACCTGCTCACTGGGGTTGGCGTAGACAAGCAAAATAGTGAGAGTACGGCACCAAGGATGCAGGGACAGAGACAAGCAGGTGTTCTCATGGGAGCAAAGAGGGGTCACTTCCAATGGAGGCTTGTGGACAATATGCCCCTGGGGGGTTCTTAAAGGTGGTTAGGGACTGACTGGAAGAGCATGAGGAAGAGTCCACGCAGAAGGGACAACATGGGCAAAGGTTTGGAGCCAAGAAGCAGAGCCACTGATTGTGTGTGTTTGCATACATCTGTGCATAGGCGTGTGTGTGTGTGTGTGGGTGTGTGTGTGTGCACATGCAAGCGTGAACACGTGCATGCATGTGTGGTAGAGCAACAAATGGTTTCTCATGGCCTGAGGACTGAGTATGAGGTAGTGAGGAGACGGGGGCCAGTGAACGGAGGGTCTTCTTTCTAGCGCTTGCTATGTTTTTGGGACTATCCAAGTTGTCATGGGAGTTATGATACAAGGAAGAGAAAGACATTTCATTGTATTATTTTTTATTGTAGAAAATTTCAAACATTCAAAAAATTATAAATAGCATTGTTATGACAAATGAACATGGAGTCACCACCCAGAAGGAACAGAGGTTCACGTTCGTTCTGTTTGCCTTAGGGCTTTTAAAAAAATGTGAAAGTATCAGAGGTAGAGGTGAGGTCCTGTTCTTAGGGCTTCTGATCCCTGCCCCTCCCCAGGGGGTGGGGGGCAGGCTATCATCAGACTTCAGGTGGACAGGAAACCTTGTGTGCCTGCTTCAAACATTGGTCACGTTTTCATATACATTGCCTTGTGTGTTTTTGCAAGTTACATAAATGGTAATATTCTGTATGTTGCATTTTGCTACAAATATAAGTATGATTGTATTCATTGATATTCTCTATAATAAGCTATGGTGGGGTGTTTTGTTTTGTATTGTTTTGGTTTTGGTTTTACTGAAGAAACTGCACAATCCATGTATGGCAATGTGTTCTATTTTTACAAATTTTAAATTTTGCTTTAATTCATCTTAAATTTGCTTTTGTATAGTGATGTGAGATGAGATGTTGAGACCTAATTTTATTGTTTTCCTTATATTAATCAGTTGCTCTGTACCACTGAACAGTCTTCTTGTGTCCACTGATTGAATTCTAATGTATTTCTAAAGTTGCTGTATATGGGGACACCTGGCTGACTCAGTCGATGGGGCTTGTGGCTCTTGATCTCGGGGTTGTGAGTTCAAGTCCCATGGTGGGTGTAGAGATTACTTAAAAATAAATAAACAAAAAATAAATGAAAGAAATAAAGTTGCAATATACGGGTGGTTTTCTTTTTCTTTTAGATTTTATTTATTTATTAATTTGAGAGAGAGAGCGAGCATGAGCAGGGAGGAGGGACAGAGGGAAAAGCAGACTCCCCACTGGGCAGGGAGCCCAATCCCAGGACCCTGGAATCATTACCTGAGCCAAAGGCAGACACTTAAGAAACCTACTGATCCACCCAGGCGCCCCTATGGGTGACTTTCTTTCTGGGATCTCCTTTCTTTTGTTGATCTATCTGGAAGATTGTTGGCAAAGTAGCCACAATTTAATGTATGGGAGGCCAGAAGGGAGAAGGGTAGGGACAGCTAATGTATTAGCCAAAGCCAAATAGTATTTGTCACATGGTTTTGCTCCTTCATCCCGTAAGGTGGTAAATTTGATTAATGGATTTTTGTAATACTGAGTCTTTTTTTCATTGTTTTGTGTGTGTTTAAATACTTTGCTGGAATCAATTTACTAATATTAGAATTTTTGCATTTTTGCTCAAAAGTGATAGTGCCAGTGATTTTCCTTTTCACTCTGATTCTCATCTCTTTGGTGTTGAGTTTACCAAATAAGTTTTTATTTTGCCTTATGATTTGGGTCTTGCGGTGCCTGTTAGCAGTGGTGTCAGTTTCAACTGGGCATTGAGATTCTAGATCTGAGTGGGCCACCGGCACCAGGCCACTGGGAAGGCTGCAAGACACACACAGAGCCTGGTAGCAAGTCATCTCCCCGTGGGGGTGGTCTCTGTAGCAGGCCACACAGCAGCCCACTGACTATTCTCAGATCACCCATGTGACCGCTCTCGGGCAAGGGAAAGTGACCTCATGGGTGGCGTGAGGGGCCATCGGCTAAAATCAGAACCCATGTAGCTGACAGCTCCATAAGCATAGCTTCCAGATCCCCACAAGGGCTGTGCCCATTTACACATCAACCCCACACAGGGAAGCTCAAATGTATAGCTTCATGCGGGCATTCACGGTCTACCCACGTCCTCCCAGTTCACCAATCATGGGGCGTTTTTTTTCTTTTTCCTTCCTTAACCATATGTCGTGTTGCTTGAAACAGAGCTGACACTCCCCCTTTATCAGGTGTCCCGGGTTTACCCACAGTCAAATTTGTCCATCCAGAAAGAGAAGATTTTGTTCTTCCTTTTATTCTCAGCGAGTTTCCCTCTTCCTAGTCTCTAGAAGAGCTTGTGAAAGGTAGAAACTGTCCATTTCTAGAAGGGCTCGTGAAACTTGAAGTGATTATGTGCTGTTGTGTTTATGGTAGGGGGTGGATTTTTATTACAAATTTAATTTACAGAATGGTCATGTCAGGTTTTCTGTTTATTCTTGAGTATATTTTGGTAGTTTTTAATTTTTTAAAAACATATTAATTTTATCCTAGTTATTAAAAATCATTGTGATAATACTATTGCAGCATTGTTTATTGTTAAAATTTCTCCTGAAGCCACAGTTATGCTTTCTTTGTCCTTCCTAATATTGTTACTTGTGTCTTCTCTCCTTTCTTGAGCAATCTTGTCAAATAGCTCTTTACGAATTGTCTCAATGAGCTAGCTACCTTTTTAAAAAAGAAATGCCTTTACGGTGTCCTTTTTTTTAAATTTAATTGCATTTTGATTTTACCTTTTCAAATTCCTTTCAGTTTATTCTTTGGTTCTTTTTCCAGCTTTTGAATTAAATATGTATCTTCTGAGGATTTAATTTTTTTCTAATGCCTACATCTAAGACAATATATTTCCCTCTAAGTATTCTTAAATCACATTACTCAGGTTTTAATGGATAACGCCTTTCTTGTCATTCACTTCTAGATTTCCATTATGATTTCTGCTTCGACTCATGAATTATTGTGTTTTTTTCAGTTTCTAAACATATGTTTTGTTTCTTTGCATACTTTCCCTCAAGGAAGGTGATGGCGGCCTATTTTCCTGACAGCAAGGATGCAGACGGTTCCCAGAAAAACGTAAAGGTGGAAATAATAAACACATCAGGTTTCTCTCACAGGAAAAAAAAAAAGAAATAACTTTCCTAGATGAAGTATACAACTGCACAGAATAATGTTTACTTACTGCTGATTTTCTTGTGGGCATGTTATCATTCAACCCACATTTAGTTAATACATGCAACGGCTATGTTTGGAAGTGAGGAGACAGTTTGGGAGCAGGAGAAATCGAACAGTGAAGAACTCTGCTGGGGCCAGCAGGGAGCATGTGGGGCCAGCAGACGGGGCCACTGACCCGGAGAGGTGGGTAAGGTCCTTGGAGGGTTCGGTTGACCTGTGCCTTGTGGAAGAAGCAGGAGCTGACCAGGTGGTGGAGAACACTTCTCCAGGCCTGGGAACAGCCTGGGCAAATGCATGGAGAACCACCAAGGAGGTGGACTTAGGGGATGATGCGGGAATGGAGGAACATTGAGCCATTTTTTTTTTTTTTTTTAGCAGCACCTAGAAATAAGGTCAGAAAAGCAACAGGATTCTGAGCAGGGTAGGCTTCTGAAGTGATGGTTTGAAAGGTGAACTTCACCTCTCTCCAAAGCCCTCCAGCCTCCCCAGGGACTCATGCCACTTCCTTTGCTCCTGGGTCCAGCTGGGCCGTCCTCACCTTCTTCTAAGAAAAAACAAGAGCGGGCCAGTCTCAAGGCATGGAAAAATCATTTGCCTCACAGCTCCACAGGTGGGGAACAGAAAGGATAGCACAGCAGCACTGGAACTCTTCCAGCTCTGGGCTCTGTGCGGGGGGGCCCCCCATGCATTACCTCATTCAGTTCCACGAGCCAGACTCTGTCCCACCACTGGGTCTCACATCACAGAGGAGACCATGGGGTTTCAGGGTGGTGAGTGCCTGCCTATGCGGAAAGCAGCTGAGGCAGGGTTCAGTCCCTTCAGGTCCAACAAAAAAGCCCATGGCTCCCTCCTTGTTTCTCTGGAGAATGAGAATGTCAGTTTTTCCTGTGGGACTCCCAAAGGTAATAAGGCAGACTTACGGCAACCTTAAACCTTACCCACGGCTTTATAACAGTTGTAGCTACACAAGAGAGTGTCACGGGCCACCTGAGCAATGGCTAACTCAGGAAACAATTCTATCATTTAGGGTGCTTTCAGCTGACGGTAACAGAGTATCCAACTCAATGTGACTTAACCAATAGGGTTTTATTTTCCTCTCCAATAACAAGGTGTCCAGAAGTGAGTGTTTCTAGAACTGATTCAGCATCTTGAAATGCCCTCAACGAGGACCCAAGCATTCCCCCTCTCTGAGCTGATCTTCTCGGTGCATAAATCATGTCACCGCTCATGGTCCCAAGATGGAAATGCCAAAAGGAAGAGGGAAGTAAGTGCCTTCTTTTTTTGTTTTAAATCTATTTTTATCATGGAGTGGGGATGAGCATTTTCTGGGAGTCTCTCCCAAACATTGCAAACTTCTCTTTATGTCTCCTTAGCCCAAACTGATCCTCATGACACCCCTTGTTGCAAGGGTCTGTCACTTCCATCCCCTGTCAGAGCTGAGCTCAGCTGGGGCAGAGACAGGCAGGCAGCCTGGGCACTGGTCAGGCCGTCCACGGGGTCCACAGCGTCGGCCACAGAGACGCAACCTGATCGCGCATTACTGCTCCCTCCTGCTTGCATTTATTGTCTGCTGCTTTATACCATGTATGACTCATTTAGGAAGGGAAACAGCCACCTATTACTTAAATAAAATTTATTTGGTGGAAACACTTTCCAAACCAGGAATCAATTGTTTATTCAGTCTATACAGGAGATATTTGCTGAGAACCTACTTCCTGCCAAGTTAGGTACTAGAGACAGAGAGAAAAATCTTTGTCATTTAGATGATGATGATGACTATCATCATCATCATTCCATCATCAAGTGATTCCTTTGTGGTAGAAAAATGTTAATAATCCCTGACTCTGTTGTTAGAGATCTTTACCTCCTGGGGTGGCATATCTATACTTACCCTAAGGCAATTATTAAGCATGATGCGTTCCCCCCTCCCCACCCCCCTACCATCCTGTCCTGGGCATGGAGTGAGCTGGAAGGACTGAAATGTGGGACAGTGCATGCAGAACTCACCCCCAGGGAATTTGTGAGCCCAAAGTTGGCAGACACCGTGAAGCTGTAATTCTAGAAGACATTGGCTTTGCTGCTTTACTTCACAGCAAAACCCAAAGTCCCTTGGTTGCAGCATCCCCAGGTTTTCTATGGGAGGACCTAAGTCAGCTAAAGACATTTTCCCATCTTCATAGGGTGTCCCCTTCCAGCGCCTTGCAGGAAGTGGAGTCCCACATCTGAGATCCGATGAGAGCAGTCCAGGTACCAGGTGCCGGGTGGTGGGGGGAGAGTTAGTGGAGGAGCAGGCTGGCCCCACAAGGCCTGGGAAATGGATGGGCAGTGCGCAGGTCAGGTCCTTTCATCAGAGAGGGATGCCTGGCAGCAAGGGTCAGAGAGGAGAGTGAACAATAGCACCAGCAGTAATAGTAAGGGCGTGGTGAAGGTGCACTCAGTATGAGCCTAGACGCTCAATCTTGTAATCCTCGCTTCAATGCTGTAAGGCAACTAAGGTGCAGAATGAAAAAAAATCTTGCTAGAAAGCATCAGAAATGGGTTTCAAACCAAGTTGACCTGTTTCCCAAGTTTTTGCCATCACACCATGGTAATTTGAGTGCAGCTGTTAGCTGGGAATGGGCTATTCGTGAAGGCCTTGTAGAAGATGTACAGAACAAGAATATTGGGGCCAGAGAGTGATTTATTTGAGTGACGATCATGAGCTTCTTGAGAGTGCGCATTGTGTTCCACTCAGCTTTTATTCCTAATGCCTGGCATATACTGTGTGTTTGATAAATATTTACTTAGCAGGTGGATGCATAGGAAGAGGTATGTGATAGTGGATGGATAGAGTCTAATTATGGAGTCTTCACTTCAGCCTCTAGTTGTGGGGGGGTGGCATCAGGAATGTTTCTAGAGCAGAGAAAGTGACAGGGGAATAGCGCTGTTTCAGGATCACCTGGGCAGAAATGTGCAAAATCTTCATTACCAAGTCCCTTGAGGCAGAGTGTATCTGATCAAATCCCCCATGGGGAGTCCTGGGCCACCCCAGCCCAGCCAGCCCTACTCAGGCTGGGGATGTGGGCTCGTCAGCACATCAGGGTGGGGGGAGTCTGGCATAGGCAATAGGGAAAAGGGGAGCTGAGGAGCCAAACTTATCACCCTTTAGCATCCTCCCTGCCTGTCCACCTGTGGGTGAGGCCACCCAGCCCACTCTAGTGGCATTGTCTTGAGATGTTCACCTGGTTCCCCCTCCCATTTACCACCCTGGGCCCACATCCTTCACTATGAATGTCTCCTTTCAGATCTCATTCTTGCCTGTCTGCTTACCCACTCAGGCTTGGCACTTAAAACTTCTGATTCTCAAACCACATCAGCACCTTTTACCAAGGTGCTCAGTTCATTTTGTGTTTGAAACATGTCTCAGAGTTGTGAGATGTATGTTTTCTCCTTTGCTCCAGCCTGGCTGTCTGAATCCCAGCCTCCAGCTCAGCTGGGCGAACCACTGGGACGATGAGAGTAAAGACACACTCTTACAGGAGAGCCAGTGTCCTGGACAGACATTGACTATGCAGAAGCCAGAAGAGGGGCACTGAGCATGCTGCTCACAGGGCCAGGAAGAAAGGATTAGGTGGAGACTGACCTGACTTGCCATTAACCAAAAAATGAAGTCCATGAGAAAACATGGCAGGAGGCAAGAGGTGTGTGTGTGTGTGTGTGTGTGTGTGCGCGCGTCTGTCTGTCTATCTCTGTGTGTTTGTGGTTGGGTGTCCTAAGCAACTATGTCAAATCCATAGAACATGTCTTTCAAGGCTAAGCTTGGATTAGTAACAAATGCTTTGGGATATTGCACTACCTAAAGATGCAAAATAGAATTGATTGCTGGCAGTTCCTTGGGAAAAGATATCAAGAACATCTCCAGAAAGAGCTGTTGTTGCTTCGGGATGTTTGCCAAGGGTAGGAGAGAGGGGGACACACCATGTGTGCCATGCATTTCCCATCTCATGAGGAGTCACGGGGTCAGAGGTGCACAAAAGTGTCCAGTTCACATTGTCACCCTGGGAAGAAGGCCCTTTAGGAAAGCTCTGATGGGTGGTCATCACATTGCCTCCTCAAACGTCATTGGGCAATGAGGCCCAGGTCTTTTTCTTGTAAAGCAATCCTTTCCGTTAGACAGGTTTAGCTGTCCAGAAGTTCTTCCCTGGATGGGATCCCAATCTGCTCTTGTTTCCACACACTTGTGTTGGTCCTACTTCTGCTCTCCTGAGATGCACGTGATGAGAGTTCTCTTTCTTTCGCACGGAATCATAATGCCTCTCCAGTCCTTCTTTTCCTCTCCACTCTTTTGTGGATTTGAGACCCTTACCACTCACCTCTATCCTCTTTCTCCTGCTGAGTCTGTACCAGGTGCTCCATCAACCAGTGCACAAATGAGCACCTCCAGTATTTGGAGAATACCCACCCTTTCCAACCCCTGAGGCCGGAGTTGAGTGGCTCTGACCCTCAGAAGCTTCTTTCTTCCATTGAAGATTAACATTCTTCCTCAGGGATTCTCCCTATTGTTCTTACTTCTACCCTTTGGAGCCATCCAGAGAGTCTTAGTATATCATGCTCATTTCAAGGAGCAGGGGGAGATGGTGAAGAGGACTTGGTTGAGGAGATCTAAGACACAATTAATAGAGCTGTTCCCAGTATGCCCTGTTTTCCAGATGGACTTGTGGCTCCTTGGAGAAGCAGATGCTTGGGATCCTACTCCCTCTCCCCCCATCAGCACCCATCATATATTACCCCTGAGTTTCTCCTGATGATGACTAGTTCTAACTCCAATTTTGAGCTAGAAGAAGGTTCACTGCCTCTTTCTATGTTCAATACTGGCTATGCGGGCAGGGGTGAAAAGAGGGGATGTCACCAAGTAAAATTAGGTAATAAAAACTAGGTGACATAGTTCTATTGAAAATGCATCCCTCATGCAAAATGCAAGATGTGACAGCTTTCGTCCACAGAGCTGCCTGAGGATTGAGTCTGACATTGCTGAAAAAGGAGATGATTTTTTTTTAGTGGGCTTTTTAATGTCTTGGTGTTTTTAAGTGGATATAGATTTTTTATTTGTTTATTTCTGTATTGCTACCTTTGAAATCCTTGAAGACTGATGCCCTCAATCTGAATTTGTTCAGATTGCCCTTTGTAATGAAATAGAATGTAATTTATTTCTCTGGATGTATTCTGTTTTTCCTGCACTCTTGCTTTCTTGAAAGTTTGCAGACATATTTGTCACTGGCCTTCATAATAAGGTCCTGAATTAGGATACCCTTATGGAATAAATGCCTATATATGTTTGTATATGTATTTACATATTTGGCAGCAGGCTTTAATTTATAATTTAGTTCCATTCCTCTAGTTGATGGCAAGGGAGCATGGCTTTTTGAAAATGTCCAAGTGTACTTAATTCTTGAACACAATTTACACATTAAAAATAAGTCCCCAGCTTCTGGGGGTTTCTGCATGTTTATGCATTTTTTATTTCAAATAGCCATGTGCGTCTAGTGCTTCAGTGAGGAGGATGAATGAAAAAGAGAATGTGGGCTTGTTAGCAGAATCAGAGTCTGAGGAACTATGAACATTTTCACTTTAGAATTGGTAAAATTATTGTCAATATTGTGCTTGCAGAAAAAGAAGGAGAAGAATTTACTACTTCTTGGGCTATCATATTTCTCAAACATATGATATGACAGGAACTAATTTGCTTATGAGGTCAAAATTAGAAGGAATCTGTCCTATTAACTCTTTCCGTCCCAGGAGGCCCCATAAATGTGAAGGCCCATTTCCGGGGAAGCTGGAAGAAATCCTTCTATAGCTTTGGCCCAGCGGGACAGTCTCAGGTTAGGGTTGCAGAGGCAAAAACACTCAGGAGAGGAAAAGCCAGGGGAGATGTGCAGTCACACCCTAGGAGGAGGCAGAATTCCAAAGCACCTAAGCCATACTGATGCTCATGACCCTCCCCACCAGCCCCCAGCCCCCAGCCCCCAAAAGTACTTGGGACTACAGGAAGAATTTCAGTGGCCTGGGGCATGTCTAGGGGCAGTTGACAAGCATTTGGCTAGAGGAGGGCCTTTGTTCAAAAATCAAAGTACAGGGTGTGTAAGCAGATGGGATGTGATGCAGGGAAGAGGGTTTCAGGCAACAGAGAGACAGGGCAGCTGCTTTAGGAAAGGAAAATTTGAGAAAAGAAAAAGATGCTTAAGGAAGAAATGTGGAAGTTTGGGTGTTGGTATATGTGATTTCTTCTTCTTTGTGACTGAAGTAGCTTTAAGAAATAATACTTAAAAACAAACAAACTACCTTTCTCTTCCAGGTTTAAAGAGTTTATTTGTGAGGTGGTTTGGGGTGTGTGGATATGTGTGTTTGTCAGTTTGCCTTTTTGATGATTATATGGTGAGAAAAGATTTAAATGTAGATTGGGGCACCCCAAGATTTTAGCTAAGTCCAGATTATGCAACAGATAGAGCTCAAAGACCTTAAAAATGGACAATGGAAGAGCTCTTTCGTGATTTTCTCACCCTGCCGTGCCCAATCCTGAGGATGCTGTTCCTAAAAATCTGCTTGGATGAGAATTTCAGGTTGAAGAAATAAGGTTCCTAACAGGAAAGAATGAGAGTTGATACTGAATCTAGAAAACACATGGGGCATTTCATACATTGTAAGTGAATGATAAGGGGCATTGTACAATTGATATCCAGTTACCATTTCTGATTCCTAAGTAATTTCTAATGATCTCTCTTCTCTGCAATTTCAGAAAGATGCTTGAAAACCCTTTAAAAGTTGCAGGTTGAACAAGCACAGCTTTTGAAGCAATTAGAATGCATCTTAGTTTGTTTTCCCACCACTTCTTTAAAATCTATACAATGAGGCACTCTTCCCCTGCCCCTGGGTGAGAATAAGGCAAATCCAAGACTTTTCTGGTAACTCTCAAGTAACTGGCAGTTCAATCATCATCTTAAGTCTCAAAAATTGTCTTGATTCAGTAATGGAATGCCAAGTCAAAAATAGTACCCAAAACCTAAACAAGATTTGGTATTTAGTCTTTCGCCTTTCTCCAGCTTAGATGTTTTTAGGCTGGAAGACTGTGGAGAGAATGGTTGGGGCTTTGGGTCAACTTCTCTATTCCTTGGTCTTGTGCTTCAATAATTTCCCAGACCCCAGCTTCTCAGAAGCCTCTGACTCTTCCAGGGTTGGGGGAGGAGGAGGAAGGAGAGGTAAAAGATTGGTAAGGTCCTCTTTGGATGGTGACATCATCGGCTGCCCTAGCATTCCAGAACCTGGCAGGAGCATGGGCATTTTTGGCTCTTCAAAAAACCTATCACTGAGAATCTCCCTTGAGGTTCCCACCACCCAGATGGAAGCAACTCTCTTTGGGCAGATGCTTCCTCACTTCCTCAGACCCTAGGGACTCAGGTTCTTGATGATGGGATCTGCCCCCACTCCTGGGCAGCCCTATCAATTTACATGTCTTTCTCTCACCCTAAAGAGTTCCATAGTGGTTCATGGGAAACACTCCAAGAAATGCTGGGTCCCCACCCAGCAGGATTCCCCAGCTTCTACCCCAGCTCTGCTCTGCCCTCTACATTTCATGGTTAGGAACCAGACCTCAACTGTGGGGAACACATTTCAAATAGCTTGGGATAGTTCTATTGAAGACTCTCACTAAACTTGATATGGCACTCCAACATATGATGACATCTCTAAAGAAATCTCCTTGATAATTTTCCTCCTCTATCCCCTTAGCCCTCTTTAAATCCTCAGTGGGGAAGAGGTTCCTTTAGCCCTGGAACAGGTCTTCTGACATTTCCTTTATAAATTCCAAACATGGGAATCTGGCTTTGAATTTCTCATCTGTTATCTCATGATACTTATCAGAGACTCCAGTTTCAACATCCTGTTCCAAATTTGTTTCAAGATAATTTGTATGCCAAGAGGAATTTTTATTTCTTCTCCCTTTGGTCTCCCATCCAAATGTTCCAAGACATTATGATTTTATGACTCAGTCTCTAAGACATGTTCTGTAAGTCACAAGATGGGGAATGACTCATGCCTGGTCTGTACTAACTGTGAAGCCCATAAAATACAGGATAGCTATACTAAAGTAAGTCTGGATATTCTAGAATTCCAGGTAGAGAGAATTCAGAAGAGAAAAAGGATTTTGTGTGCTAAGAATTAAAGGGAGAGACTGCATTATTTTAGGGAATTGGTGACTAGATCCAGGTAAAAGTACTTGAAAATTAAGGTGAACTTTGGAATTATTTTGGGGGACTGCCATGAGCTTCATATATAACATACCAGTCAATCCTACAAACAACCTGCTTATCCCTAAACTAGCATTCATTCTTCAGATTCTGATTATATGTTACTTTAGAAAAGCTTTTCTGACCCCAGACTATATTAAATGCTCCTACTCTATTGTCCCAGAGCAAATTGTATTTGGGTACTCATTGCACTGCATTATAATTGTCTGTTTACTTCTCTGCTTCATTAGTTAGCTAAATGAAATGTCAAGTCAGCAATAGTAAATATTTGATAAGTATTTGACATGTGTATTTTAGGATAGTTATGCTATATTAATAAACACTCCCCAAATCTAAGCAGCTTATCAGAACAGAGGCTGAGTGCTTAGTCAAGCAAAGTCCTAGAGACTCCCCCTGGTAGCTGCACTCCAAGGGGGTATTATAGTGGAGAAAGGAACAACGGAAGGTCGGCATCAACACCTCCATGCTTTGCTAGCACGTGACACAAGTCACCTCTCTCACGGCCCATTGGTCAGAAGTGGTCACAGGAAATGCTCATGAGATGATTGGTGTGCACCATTACAGCTGCCTACCCTGGTCCCAAAGCCTCAGTTTCCTCCTTCCACGTGGAAATGCTAGCACACTGAGCCCCTGAGATGACCTGGATGACAGGAGGGCTTACAGACGGAAACAAGTTCAAGTCCCTGCCCTCCGGGCATTCGGCATCTGAAGGGGAGCAGACAATGTTTAGGTAAGTGGCAGGACACTGAATGTGGCAAACCTTCAGTGCCAGGCTGGAGGATTAGGGACTTTCTTTTTTAAACAATATAAGCTACCATTTCTTAGATGACTACCCTGTGCCAGACTATCTTATTTCTGCTATTTACACCCAATCTGCTAGGTGAGGAGAGCAGCAGCCACGTGGTGGAGTGGGAATTGGAGCTTGGGTCTGTAGAGCGTACACCCCTCTCACAAGGGAGATAGGTGCTTGAGACAAGTGTGGAAGGTCCAGGCCTGGGTGGGAGGGAAGCCCCAGGCAGGCTGTGAAAGAAAGAAAGTTAAGAGGCTGAGCCCAGGCAGCATAGTGGGGTCATGCTCTCCAGAGACACCTCAAGGCCCCTCCTCTTTCCATCAGTTACTAAATATCCCCAACCCCACCCCTGAGATTATGGGAAATGAAGTCAACTTGTCAATATCTGATTCCTTTCTTTTGTTCCCTCTTCACCAGCCCACTCTTGATGGCCTGGATATCAGCACCAGGAGAATGGAGAATATGGTGGGGTGAGCAGTCACAGGGAGTGAGGGAGCAGAGCAGGCATGGGGTCTCTGGGGAACTATATGGCTACGGGGCTTCTTAGGATACTGTCTGCCTAACATGCATGTCAGTAAGTGACCTAGAAAGAGTCTCCTTCCTAATCTCAGCCCTAGCCCACCTGGGATAATGCTCTCCCATCTTTTCCAAACATAGTGAATTTTATGTTTTACAAGTGAACGATAAGGAAGTCAATTTCTTTTGATAGATTTAATCCTGGCAATGCTATTGAGTGCCTGTGGGAGCCAGGCAGGAGCTGGGTGACGGGAGGGCTTACAGATGGAAACAAGTCCAAGTCCCTGCCCTCCGGGCATTCGGCAGCAGGCAATGTTCAGGTAAGTCCCTCAGACATGACAAAGTATGACAAAGGCCCTTGGGAGGGTAAGTGTCTGGAGCAACATGGACAAAGCTTGGGAGTTGCTGAGAAAAGGGTGGGAAATGAGATTTCCCTTTTTGAGGGGGTTTGCATTTGAAGGAGAGTTTGGGAGTCATAATCAAGGACTCTTGTGCACGGAGCGTTTTGAGCTCACATCCAAGTGCTTCCTGAATTGACCAATGGCACAAAAGAAAGATCTCAGAGAGTCTCCCCCACTGAAGCCCATGCCTGTGACCCAGTGACCTGGGTGCTGGTGTGTGTGGCATGGTGCAGGGGTGCCAGGTGTTAGGACACCTGGTCTTAGCTCCTCCCGTGCTGCCAATCTGTTTTGTGACTTTGGACAAGCACTTTTCCCACTCTGAGTGTCAGCCTTCTCTCCGCTCCCAGCAACTGGCAAAGCAGGCAAAGAAGAATTTATTCTCTTCATCTTGCAGAAAACAAAATTGAGTGTCATGGAAGCGAGGAAGGAAAGGCTCTGATTTGAGCGTTGCCATTGCCCTATGAGGTGGATTATCATCACCACCCTCATTTCACAGATAAGACAACACACTAGAAAGACGGAGTTCTTCCTGCAAGTGTGTGCATCTGGTTTAGGTGAAAGCAGGTGTTCCAAATCATGCCGGTCGGCCTCCAGACAACGTGTCCTTCCACTTCTGCTCACACGTTTGTAGTATGAGATCTTGGGTGTGATTTTCAGAAAACATGAAGCATCATCTTTACCAGAATGAAGACTTTTCATACTTCAAAAAATCTATGAGACATTCTGCCTCTGTACAGCTCTAAGGCCATTTGGAATACTATGAAAAAGGCCACTGATCTTTGTGTCCCCATGCCTTTGAGGAACTAAGATTTTTTCCTTTCTGAAGCAAATTAAATATTCCATCAGTGAAGCATAATTTAATAAACCCATGAAACTGAAGCTCTGGCTCTCATTAAAATGAAAGCCACCCATTTACCTTGTCATCATTTGGAGAAAGTTTCCATGACCTACTGGATCCTGCATCGCCCCAAAGCCTACAATCAAAGCCATCTCGTGCTATTAGACTCCCAAACTCTTTCTTCAAATATTATTAAATTTATAAACTCTGGAGTAGAATGGCTTTGATCTCATATTTCAATATAGAAAAATCTCATTAACTTAGGTGTCACTAATTCACTAAAGGTGGAAATCTGGGCTTGAGGCAGGCTGAAGTTGACTTTCTAGTTTGTGTATTTCTAAAAGTCAAATGTTTGCAGTTACATGAACTCATTTCATCTCCAATGTTAAGTTCCATTGGCACTGATTCCCAATTTCCCTTTAGATCGGTCCCCTTCTCTCTGCTTTTGGTGCTTCCTCAGGAGCTCTGGCCATCACCTTGGTCCAATTGTTCCCGCCTCTGAGTTTTGAATGCCCAAATCAAGTCTACATAGTGCAGCCAGAAGATGTGTCAAAAGTCCAAATCTGCTCATGTCACACACCTATGAGAACGTATACACCCTCTCCATTGCCTATGGGATGAAGTCCACTCTCTTTGCAAGCTCACAAGACCCCTTATATTCTGCACGTGCCTCTTCACTCCAGCCTCATCCCTTTTCACTGTTATCCTCACTCTGAACTCTACTTGGGGACATTAGCCACCACACTTTCCCCAACATGACTTAGCCTTTCCCATCCTGTGGATCTGTGCATGCTGGTCCCTCTGACTGAAAGAGTTCTCCTGCCCTACTTCCTGCTAATTATGGCTGGCTTATTCATATTCAGGTCTCAACTCAGATGACACCCTAAGATCCTCTAGGAAGATTTGCTTGATCCCTCAATCCTGAATAGAAATGACTCCTTTGTGTTCTCATGGTATCCCTGTACTTCCTCCATTGTTGACTCATCACCATGAACTGTCATTGCTTATTATTTTGTCTATATTCTTTATGAGATCATAGGTTCCTATAAGATCAGAGTCATCAGGAGGTGTCATCAGGAAAACACCTGGTATATAGTAGATTCTCAATCTATATTATTTGACTGAATAAATGAACAATCGTAAGTACATCGATGGAACTGCAGATGGATGCTGCATAGAAGGAAACCACACCTCAGAGATTTTAATGATTATCCCAACCAAAAGGGATTCTTCATGCCATACCTGATCCACCTCTGTCTTTCCAGCAGTGCTATCATAGTACCTTGGACATACTGGGTGCTCAATAAATGTTTTTGCATGAACAATAGCATGGGACATGCTGAGTCTGGGTATGACTATGTGCTTTTCTAGGAGTTGGAACAAGTGTGGCCAGGGGCCCTGGCTGATGGAGAACTCAGCAAGTTTCAACGACCGTAAAGTGAGTCCCACTGTCTCCACTTTTGTCCTCTTCTCTAGGGTCACCTCAAGAAGGATTGGGAGAAAGTCAAAACAGCTGGGTGATTCCATTAACAACCAATAATCTGGGAATGCTGCTGAATGCTTTTGAAACTGAAGTAGCAATAACTCCCCAAAGGTCCATTAACCTGAAGCCGAAATTAGATTATGTAGAAATAACATTAAATAAAGAGCCACAGTCCTCAGTTAATTGAAAGGCAAACTTGTGAATTATAAGATCATTCTCTTTGAAAGCCAGAATATTTCATCTCCCCAAGACCCTTGGGACCACTCTTGAGTGTCCAGCTTGAGGATCATTTTAGAGAAAGCACATTTCCTATAGGGGCACTTTAGAAATCTATTTGTTGTAGAAAACAGTCTGAAATGGGAAAAATTAAAAGGTTTGGAGTTAGACCAAAGTAAGATGGGTTTAAATCTTGGATCTGCCACATGATAGTTCTGTGACCTTAGGGAAGTTACTTAATTTCTCTAAGTTCCAACAGTCTTGGCTATTAATGGGGGAGTGGGGATGGTAATAATATGTATCTTCCAGTCTCATCAGGATAGCAGGCACATAAATATATCATTGCAATACAAGGAAGACAGCACGTTGAGAGAGAGTGTTATCAGAGCACCCAGGAGGACTATCTCACCTGGCCAAGAAGTTTAAGAATGGCTTCTCAAACTGATGCCACCTTAACTAAATCGTAAAGAATGAGCAGGTGCACTTGGATAAAAGGACAGGTCACTAGTACTTGCTCTGGAGGCCACCTAGACCCTGATCATTGAAAATTCAAGGGGATGGAGCTCAGTTCCCTGATAAAATTCCCTTCTTCCATCCATTCCTTCTTTCTGAGCTTCCATATTTATTTCCTTCTGTCATTCCTACCCAAATTCCCATATTCCTTTTCATATTGGCTTCAGTGAAGCCTGAGAAAAACTGTCAGTGGCCATGTTCTCGGGCTCTAGGGGAACAGATTTTCTTCCTGATGGCACCAGTTCCTGCTGAGGACAGGACAGTGTCTCCATCTCCCTCTGCCTCAGGCAGATGGCAGGGAGTGTTGTGTTTCCACAAAAGAGCACATTGTCCCTGCTCTCGAGTCTCTCAGAGGGCCCTGTCAATGGAAGGCATGCAAAACAATTTGGAACTCTGCACCTGCCTTTTCAAAACACAGAAACTTTCATGGCCCACAAAATCACAAAGTTGAGAGATCCCACATGAAAGGCCCTGTATCTGAGTGGGTCTGCAGCGCTAGGGACCAAGGTCCTGGAGGACAAGTGGCTCGTGAGAATCTCTCCACCCTGTACACTGTGGTGGTAGGAGTGATTATCATTATTCCTGTTTTATGGATGAGGAAACTAAAGCTCAGAAGAGCTCAGCAATTTCCCCCAAATCACACAGCAGGTATTGGGGTAGACATAGATTACATGCCTGGTCTACTGAATCTAAATCTAGTGCTCTTTCATTATGATATATTTATTGTCTCTGCCTATTTATAAATCTCTGGATTTTGACCCAGTGTAGATAAATAACACAGAAGTTTGATTAAATTTTTACTTTCTGGTTTTAACTGTGGGTTTTTACTTTCTGGTTTTAATTTCACTTTTACTCAAAGTAAGAGCCAACCTCTTCCATACAAAACCTGCCCTTTCTTTAGTCCTTCTACGTCTTCACGTCAGTTGGGGGCACCACTGTCAATCTGTCATCCAAGCAAAAACCTGGTAATCATCATAAACTCTTCCTACTCCTCAAACCCACCAGCCCTCTGCCCACCTCCTGCAGTGAACCCCAGGTCCTATAGCTTTGGCTTAACAAATACCTCTTGCTTCAGTCCTTCCCTGAGTCTCCCTTTCCACTCCCACTCCAGCGCCCTCCCTGAGTCTCTTTCTCACCCAGTAAAGCACAACAACCTTCCAATTGGTTGCCTTTCTGAGGAGTTTCCCTTAAATCCAAGGCCCATACATCAGCAAGGTGATCTTTCAACACCACAATAAATACTTTCAGTGAGGACTCATTTGCTAAAAGAAGCAACTCTGTAGGGTGGAACATCTCCAAGCAAGGCATGGTGCCACCGTCTTTACATTCTACATCTCCCCACCCCCTCCGCAAGGTAACTCTATCAAAGAAGTCCTGTTATGTACAGTCAGAAAATGGCAGAGCTGGACTGTTGGCACAGAAGGCTCAGACCGCAGGGCTGTGCTCTGTTCATGACACCACACCACCTGCTAGATGAGTCCAATCCCCTTGGTGTCAAATATGGCCGAGCCACGTGCCTCTGGGCACCCCCACACCCTGCCCTCACTGTGACTATGAAAATAGGAAGTTCAACCATGTACCATACCATTATAAACTCCTGTGCCAACTACCCCATGCACCACCTTTACCTTTCTTAAAAAAAAATTATTTATTTGAGAGAAAAAGTGAGAACATGAGAGAGAGAGAGGGAGCGAGTGCGCAAGCAGGGGGAGGAGTAGAGGGACGAGCAGAGTCTCCCTTGAGCAGGGAGCCTGATGCAGGACTTGAGCCCAGGGCCCCAGGATCATGACCTGAGCCAAAGGCAGATGCTTAGCCAACTGAGCCACCCAGGCATCCGAACCCATGCACCACCTTTAGGAAGCCCCAAACCAGTCTGTCTCTGAGGACCCTGCAATTTGGCCTCCACTGCATATAAGTGAACACCATTGAGTTAGAATGAATAGACTCATCTTGTACTTCCTCCAAAAAACTGACTCTTGGTTATTTTTGTTTTTATTTTTATTTTTTTTGTTTGGTAACTATTCTTTACTTGCAGCTGCAGAACCTGTATAGAGCCATTCTCTGACTCTTTTCGGTTGACCTTCTACTTCCACCTCATTTTTTATGTTTAGACTCTAATGTGCTGTCACGGTTTTGCATTTCGCTAGGGTAAGTAGCAGGTAGTTGGCAAGGAGGAAGGAATATGAGGCTTTTTGCTGTTCTTGAGATCCTGCCATTGTGTGACCACAGTGTAGCTTCCTGAAATTCCCTGGGCCATGCCAGAGAGTGCATGTTCCCAAAGGTCAAGATATAATCTCATGCCAGGGTTTCTCTGGGGTTCCAGAGAGAACATATTCTTCACAGGGCTTTAGAACCACGTAACTAAGTCAAAGTTTATTCCACTCTTCCTAAACTTGTATTTGGTATTACTCATTAAACTACCCTACATCCCATCAAATAAATGTTAGCTGTGGAAAAAGAAATCTCAGCAACCATATTGTTCACTTTTATTGATAAGGCCCAGAAAGGCAAATGATTACCCAAAGTAACCTCCAAAGAAATGGTACATTGGGCCAGAACCAATATTCTGGAAACTCTTCTGAAACCCGGGATAGAAGTTCTAGTTCAAGTATTAGGTTACTTTTTTTTTTTTCTAACAGACCCTCTTCCCCCTGCCAAGGAAGAATATCCCCCAGTTAACGATACTTTATGTAGGAAAATGAAATAGAATTCTTTCTATAGATGAAATTACAGATGCATCTTAATGCATTGTCTTATCGATAAATGATAGGTAATTCCCACGTATATATGCACACCTCCCCCACCACCACCACCAAAAGAGAAAGTAAATAATACCCAGTATTTGAATGCTTTCTTACAGAAATAAATATTAGATATAAAGGTTGAAATCCAAAGTATGGTAGGGAAGAAAAAGGTTAACAGCTGGTCTTTTAGCCATCCTTTTTACCAGGGAGAAATGAGTAAAGAAAAAAATAAAAAGAAGAAAGAAATACAAGGTCAAATCTTGTAAATATGTTACTGGTGGAATGATAACAGAATTCTTATCAATGGAATTCTTCCAGTAGGATGCACTCAGTCAGTTTGGGTTGCTTATTGTGAACAAAATTTATAGATGAAATTTATAGATTTCTGGACCATAGTCTGCTGGAAGATGTCAGTCTCAGGAAGATAATAGAGTATAAGATGGAGCTACTTCATGCTGAAAAGGTTTCTCCCTTGGGAAAGTGATGGCCCACATGCATCACTTAGAGACCCCATATGTTAAGTCAGTGGTAGCCTGACGGGATGAGGAAGAACCCCAGAAGCAGTGTTGATGGTCCTGTACTTCCCATGCTTGGTTTGTGTGGCACAATCACCTGTATTGTCTGAATTATTGGTAAAGTTTGATAAGATCTCTGATTTTCAGAGTCTGATTTGACAATGTGACCCATTGGTGTCATCTTAATAGCACATATGGTACAAAGCAAAAAAAAAAAAATGGTCACAAATTCTTGCCCTCCCTACATGTCCCTGTCCCCTTCCCCACCTCATAGTGTATTCTGCCTCTGGGCTCAGGCACGTGACTTCTCTTGGCCAACAAGGTGTTAGCCAATGTGACACAAGAGAGGTTTGAAAAGCACAAGGCAGTAACTATTATTCTCTCTTGCTGCTGTTGGAACTCTGTGCATGTGGAACCTGGACCACTTGGCTGGAGGATGAGAGACCATGTGGGTGAGAGACAAGATTCCTTAGCGGAGGCCCTAGCCCAGTGAGCCCCGGCAGCTGGTGGGACGTGCCAGCTGACTACAGATGTGTGAGTCCAGATGAGCCCAGATGAATCGTTGCCCTACAGAGTCATGAGATAAATAAATGTTTGGTTTTTTAATGCTCTTGCCTTTTGGGGTGTTTTGTTGCACAGAAAACGTTAATTGACACAATATATTCAAAACCCACTGTGATTAGACTCAAGGCTTCTTCCCACTTCTTCCCTGCCCCTACTGCTCATTCTTCCTTTCGTAGTCTGAGAGTAGGGCTCACAGACTGGTGGCTTAGGGGCAACCCAAATGTGTTTCATGTACAACCGATCTTCTGCCAAGATTCACTGGAAAGACCATACTTACTGTTTATCTGCAGTGTATCTCTGATGTTTAAGTGTCCTTGACATACCAACTTTCAATATCAGCCCTGGTCCTGTGAACACAAAGTGTAAATCAGGAGATTTTTCCATGGAAATCTGAATTCCTAGTACTCTAAAACATTTTGGTAGGGTACCTGGGTGTCTCAGTCTGTTAAGTGTCTGACTCTTGATTTCAGCTCAAGTTATGATCTCAGGGTCCTGGGATCAAGCCTCGCTTCAGACTCCATGCTTAGCAGGAAGTCTGCTTCTTTCCTTCTCCCACTGCCCCTCCCCCTGTAGTCTCTCAGTCTCTCTAATATAAATAAATAAATATTTTAAAAAATGTTTGAAGAAATAAAGATGTGGGAATATTGGGCTAAGATTGGGCTAAAGAGAACTAGATTTGAGAAGTGACTTCTGTTCAGAGGGGTATGTGTTGCCAGTTCACCAATGTCCCCATCACTCCTGGGTGTACTATGCACACCCTGTTTCTCTTAGTATACGTCACCTGATTGGCCTTAGAGGAATCTGATTGTATGTAGGTCACACTGGCTGATCCCCAGCTTTAGGGTATAATCATGAACTCTCATCTTTTCCCACATTCTGGTCTCCTTGCCTCAGTGTTCATCTCCTTAGATGCTTCCTGAACATTTGCAAATTCTTCGCACCCAACTCAAATGCCTCCTGTTCTGTGAAGCCTTTCATGTGACTCTAGTTAAAGTTGGTCCACCTTCCTCTGTTCCTGGGAAGACTTTGCACATAATCTCTACTAGCAGCCTCATCCTCACATCCATCATGATCGGTGTTTAAAGAGCTGTCCATACAACTAGAACGTGGCCTCCTTAAACACCAAACTGACCTCTTCCCATCTTTATCCTTTAGATTTGGCATACAGCAGCGCCCCTTTATCCTGTGATGAATGAAGGAGTCAGCCAACTAGACATTCTGGCTGAACTTCAGAGAATAAATTTGATGCAATTTGTGTTTTTTGTAAAATCAAACTTGCAATTCTATTTTTGGAATATTCTCTGAAGATTGCTTTATAATCACCAACATTCTGTTCTGCTTTTAAGGAGCCTCTTTGGCTTTAGGGCTAGTAGCTTATAAAGGAAATAAAAAAGTTGTTTGAAGTTTAAGAAAATCTGAGCCACACAGATTTGAAGAAGTGTAGTGGAAGGAACCAAAAGGATATGGACAACAGAGTGGTCAGTAGAAGCTCTTAGCTTCCTGATAAGAGAGCATCCACATTGACCAGTGAGATGATCTAGTATCAGCCGCAACAGGCTGGACTATACTTGGATCACAATCCCCAAATTGAAGTGTTTCAACAGCAAATGTTTGTTGCTTTACTTGTGCTACTTGAGCACCATGGGTGGGCAGAGAGTGGCCTCTTCATCTTGATCACTCAGGGAGTGAGGCTGGTAGAGGCGCCAACTCAACACATGCTTCCACGGTTACTCAGGCAGAATATGGAGAACTTGCGGTCTACACATTGGGTGTTAAAGCCACCATCTGGAAGCAACACACATCATTTCTACTCCCATTTCATTGGCCAGAGCAGGTCCCATTGCCAGGCCTTCTTCCCCAGGGCATGGAAGAGCAAGACTTCCTGCGTCAGGAAAGGGCAAGTAGAAGCATCTGCGAACCAACAAGTGACTGCCACAATCAGTGATTTTGCAGAAGGACCTTCAGGTTTCAAAATCTACTGTCATCACCTACCTCATGGTGACCTCTGCCACCGAAGTTAGAATTTAACATCAATCCATTGGATCCAGGTACTTCTCCACAGATGTTTCATAAAACAAGTGTCCTTTGTTTCAAACGGCCAAACATAAGACAGTAAATAAAAGGAAGGGCCAGAAGTCAGCCTCAAGATTATGCCCACTCTCCAAGATATGTCAACGGGGCATGGCAGTGGGGTGGAGAAGTGGTTGTGTTTTGTGGGAACGTTGGGTGCTATGAGGGACAGATTGGGCACATGGAACTCGGCAGAGGGCAGTTGAGAAGCAGGTGTGGAATCAAGGAGCAGGTGTGCCCAAGCAGGATCTCGAAGGGTCCACGGGTGTCTGCCCAATGGACAAGGGCAGGGCAGGGCAACAGTGGGGGGCACGATGAGTTCTGGAGAGACAGCACAGGGTGGCTGTCCTGGAAATGAATGATTTGCACATTATAATACAGGTATGACCTTGAATAAATGCTGTCCTCTCTCTGACCTTAGTCCCCCTTTATAAAATGAAGAGGCCAGAATCAAAATCCCATTTTTAAAACTAGAACTCAACAATCAGTTCCTAAAATTCATCTACCGAGTAAATTAGTGAGAATCGCTGAGACTATTTAGAAGAAGAAATGCCATAAGATCAGCTTGCCCTATCAGAAATAAAATCACATTCTAGAGATAAAGGAATTAATTTTTTCTCAAAGACTGACATTGCCCAAAGACCAGACAAATCAGTTAGAAAACCAATTAAATTTAAATTTAAATTAAACTGAAAACTTGGGTCTTTTTGCGAAATCACTGATTGTGGTAGTCACTTGTTCATTCACAAATATTTCCATTTCTCTTGTTCCCGACACAATGAAAAAATACATATAGAAGAATAGCCTTATTGCCTTAGGTTGAACGTTTTCCTAAGGAAAATCAAAACTTCTGACACCATAAAAAAAAGACCAACATACTTGTTTGTAAAACACTTCTTTCATTTCTTTTTTTGTGAGAGACAACATAACAAATTCAAGAGAGAAATGACAGAGTAAGAAAAATATTGCAATGTATATGAATGATTAATAATCAGAACATACAAAGAACTCTTTATAATCATTAAGAATCTTTGTCAGAAAAATAGGCAAAGAATATAGAAGGACAAATAACACACGACATATAAAAAGCTAATAAACACATGAAACACAAAATATCAATGGGATATAGATTGAAATAAAAAGGTATAATTTATATTAAGCTAGTAGAAAAAAATCTAGCTAATTAAATCTAATGTTGGTTAAGTTGTTTGAAAAATGGATATTCTCATTCAATGTCAGGAAATTTAAGCTGGTTGGGAGCATGTTCTGTGAAGCCAGACCACCTGGGACCCCATCGTACTCTGTGACTTCAGGCAAGTGACTTACCCTCTTTGTGCCCTATTTTGCTTTGTTGTAACAGTGTCTTCATTATAGAGTTTTGTGAATTAAATGTAATCATCCACAGAAAATTCTGAGAGCGGCTCTTGGTAGATAGCAAGTGCTCAGTGATAATTAGCTTTTATTTTTCCACTCTCAGTGAGAATATCAAAATTAGAAATTCATGTGCAATTTCATTTATAGGCTTTGGTCCTACAGAAATAACTACCTAGGAGCATACATTTCTTTTTCCAAGAATATCCATTTCCATACTTTGAAAACAACTTAGGTGTTAGTTATAAGAATAGGCGTCACATAAATTAATGTTGCCTCCCTTTTATAGAATTCTATGCAACTGTTTACAAAGAGTAAGTTAGATCCCTATTTACTGAGATGGAGAGATCACTAAATATATATTATTATATCAAAAACAATGTAAGTCCAAGAATAATTTGAATGGTGCTATCTCTGGAAATCATTTAAAAACATAATATTTGTAAATACCTTGACAATTTTTGGTAAGGAATTACACCAGACATTTGTAGTAGCTATTTTTGGGTAAGGGAGTGGATTGAAAGATTGTAAAGGCTGATTTAAAATTTTTATTTCAGTAGTATTTATATTTATCTATAACAACTACATATTTCTTTAGGCACTTTAAAAATAATATTTTAAAATCAAATGCTGGACCAAGCTATATATATGACAACTAGACAAACTTCTAATCAAAATATTCTGGTCCTCTAAGTTTATCCTCCAGGAGATGGGGAGCCATTGATGGTTCTGGAGGAGGAGACTGACCTGGTCACAGCTACAAGAATTCTTGAATAAACAGTGTCTTGTCTTGTTCAGCCTTATTTTCCTCACTTACTCTTCCCAGTGCCTACATATGCCCTTCTTTTCTGCCAGAGTCTGTGGTTTTCCTTTAATTTTCTCTTGGCCAAGCACTCAACCCTCAAGTTGTTTTCCCTCTGGTTTCCTCTTTACAGACAAAAATTGGTTTCTGAAACCGTTTCTTCTCTGCTGCCATTGAGCCTCTGGAGAGGTCACTTATAGTGGGTGGGTTTTATTTCTCGCTCACCCAACACAGTGGGAAATACTGGGCCAAGAGTCAGGAGTGCAGGCTTCTAGCCCTGGTGTGGTACTGGCCTTGGGATCAGACCTCTCTGAGCTCCATTTTCACACTAACGATGTGGAGAGGTCAAAGCAGGGATCCTCTAAAGTCTTGTTCACCTAAGAGCCCATGGCTGTTACAGTACCTTGGAGCTCAACTGACCACAGAGAAAGACCTATGATCTGGTGCCTCCATGCCTTTGCCTGTCTTAACACCCTACCTGGAATGCAACTCCCCTCGTCCTTCACCCAGCTTATTCCTTCATCTACTCATTCCTTCATCTAGTTATTCAACAAAAATTGAGCACCTACTAAGTGCTAGGCACCACCGGAGGCACCAAGAATGCAACAATGAATAAGATGGATATGACCTCCAAATAGCTTGCATTATAGTGGAGGGGACAGGCATTACTCAAATAACCACGGAATAAAATACATATTTATGACATGTATTTGGTACTGTGAAGGAACATAAATGGTGCTAAGAGGGAGAAGTAAAGTCTTCTAGACTGGGGATCAGGAATCATTTCTTGGAGGAGATGCCCCTGGAGGGAATACCTTCCAGGCAAAGGAGGGAAAGAGCTTCCCTTGTCTGAGGAAGAAGAAGAGGGCTTTTTGGTTGGAGTACAATGAACACAGAGATGATGGGCCAGGGGGGTAGGGAAGTGGATTAGATTAGTGACCCTAACACTACCATACTAACCAGAGCTTGAGGCTACTATAGACATCATGGAGGGGTGCCTCCATGATCTTTTTAAAAGATAGAGTGACTTGTCCAAGGTCAAGTGGCTGGGTTGGGGATGGGGAGCCAATTCATCTAACCAGAAGCTCTAGAAAGGTGGAACATTCCCACAACCTGTGTCTTCCCATTCACCCCTGTTCTGCCCTCCCTCCACATCTGTCCATCCAGGGAGAATGTTTTCTGGAGAACTGGCTTTGGAGTTAAACACATCTACGCTGATCTCCTTGCATCCAGCCTTACTCCTTCCTTGTATTAGCAAGGCTTTTGCTACAATAATGCATAACCAACAACTCTCCAATGCCAGATGTATTCAAAGCACAATTTTATTTCAGGCCCACAAGTGTCAGGTTGGCTTTTGTTCAGTTGATCTCAGCCAGGCTCAGCTAGGCTTGACTGACGCCAGGCTTCAGGTTGGTTCAGAAGACAAATGGCTTTATTACAGAACACAGGCTGAAAGAGACCACCTGAGCATGCTCCTCTCACAGAAGAGGATGAAAGCTCAAGAGGTAACAGACACATGTAAGCTCATTTATGTGGCACATACAAAGCTGCTCACATTAGACTCGCCAAAGCAAATGGGTCAGTCGGCCAGAGGTATATATTCCACCTTCTCTGGAATGGCAGTTCTCTTTTTTTTTAAAGATTAAAAAAAATTTTTTTTTAAGTAATCTCTACACCCAACATGGGGCTTGAACCCACAACCTTGAGATCAAGAGTCACATGCTTCACTGACTGAGCCATCCAGGTGCCCCTGGAATGGTCATTCTTAACTAGGAAGGCAGGGTGGGTGATTTCACCTCCTAGGGCCACTTTGCAAAGTCTGAGATATTTCTGGTTCTCACAACTGGGACAGGGACCAGGGTGAGCGGTAGTATTACTGGCATCTAGTGGGTAGAGATCAAGGATGCTGTGTAACTTCCTGCCATACACAAGATGCCCCCACAGCAAAGAATGATCCAATACAAAATGCCAAAGCTTGAAGTTAAGAAACCCCACCCTAGAGGGAGACATGGCAAGATGGCGTAACAAAGGCTGTTGATACAGAATTCTAGTACAGGGAGAAAGTGAAGAGTCTGGGACAATAATCAGATGGCCACACCCTCAGCCAGAGCAAACCTCCATTTTCTTTCATTCCTCTGCTTCAAAACCTTTAGTGGCTCCCTGTGACTCAAGCTTCGGAGCCAGATGTTCGGGTCCCATGATGAGCTTGTTTACTTCACCAACCTCACCTCTTGTTAGTCTCTTTCTTCCCTGATTTTACGGAAAAAGTCATTTTTTGATTAAAAAAAAGGTGGCTCATATCTTCACACAAGCTGCTCTCAGGCTCTGATGCTGTCCCTCTTCTTTGCCTATACCCATCTTGCCCTTGTCCTTCACATTTCAGAGGTCTGCTCCCCTCTTAAGCCCTTCACATCTCCTTCAGGTAGATTTGCCCTCCCCTTCAATTTTTTTGGTGCACCCATTAGTTAGTGCATCATGGGGATCTTTTTTTTTTTTCCCCTTCGCCACCTCCCAGGTGAGACCGTGAGCTCCAGGCAGAAGAGAATCTTGCCTTATAGTTCTCTCCAGCAATGGGCACAGAGTAAGCTCTTCAAGAAAATGAAATGTGAGATTTTACAACCCAGGACAAAGGGCAGTGAGAACACAGGGGACGAGGTGTACTCAGAGCATGCTCCCTGGATTTGTAAATTCCTTAAGGACATGGAATTTATCCATGGCAGGTGCCCAGCACTGTGCTCTGCATAGATTGTTGATCTCAAAATATTAAATGAAGATCTTCAGATATGAGTTGCTTCTATCAGTCATTTACACCTTAGTATGAAGTTGACTTATGATTGCCTGCCTCTCAGGGTTGTTGGCATCTTAAATTTCTCTCCTTGTGGAATTAAAAAGCTTGTTCAGGATCAAACATCAATAACTAGGAGAGAGAAAAGGAGATGGGGAGTCTGGAGGATAGGCTAACAGGGAGTCAGCTTCTAGGAAAAGACCAACTTAGCCCCTGGGCCCAAGCTTCAGGCCAATAGTTTCTTTGCCTGTGCATTCGACTCATTCTGTGATCCTCTGGGAGACCAAGGATCTTAGCAAGACAGTTTTCTCACACTGCTACTCCATTCTCGGCCTCCCAGAGGCAGTTTATTTAGTTGTTTATGTGCCAAGACACACAGCCCTTATTTGGAGGGAAGTGTGAACAAACAGACCTGAGGCAATTTCTTTTCTCCACTGCCTCCTGACTAGAACAACTGTCACTCCTTCCTTCCTCCCTCCCCCTCCCTGCAGCATGCTTTAGTGCTGAGAACCAAGTGGAGCTCACAATTCTGGATTTAGTCCTAGTTTCACTAGCTCTGTGACACTCTGCCTTGGTTTCTTCATCTGTGAAAATGGGCAGATTCCCTGTTCCATCTCCCCTGTGCAGCCAGTGGTGATAAGTGTATCAACCCACATAGTGAACTCGGTTGATGCTTTACAACTTGGTTGACAGCAGGCACCGCTACGGAAATACCCCAGACAAAGTTTGTGGAAAACATTAAATGAAACAATGTGGAATCGTGACAGAGGTGTGGCACGTTATTTCAGAAGACATCGTGTCTGTATTCTGGACCTGCACCTTCCTGATCCATGGGGTTGGGTTAGCGTCCGGGAAAGCACTGTGGCATGGGGATGGCACGCATGCTTATGCGTCCCTCCAGCCCCAGGGTACTGTAGCAGACATCACTAATCAAACCCAGATGCCATCTCGGTGTTTTCCTCAACACAGGGCACCTGGATCCACTCACAGTCAGAAGCTGTGGGAAGATCGAGTGTGGCTTTGGAGTCAAGCCAATGTGGTTTGCAACCTGGTTCCTAAGTAATAAGCTCAACATTCTCCTTAAATCTCAGTGTCCCTCCACATCTGTGTAAAGAATATGTGTTTACCTATCTCACAAGCTTCCTGTGATAAATACATTACACTAAATATTATAGAAGCCATTATATAACACATAGTAGGTGCCTAATAAATACTCCTTTTCTACCCCTTCCCTTCCAGTTCTAAGCAGACCCTTTCTCTGATCCTCAGTTCTACCATCTATAAAATACTATTCTTAGTGCCATTTTACAAGCTTGTTTTGGATTCAGAGTGCTGCCCGTAGATCATATTGAGGTAGGAGATCACAAATCAGACTGCTGCTCTCACAGTCCCCTCTCCAGAGCTAGACCACTTGGCTTCCAGCTGAAGGCCCACCCTGCCTCAGTTTCCCTCCATCCTCTCGCCAGTTTTGAGAATCAGGGAATTTGGGGAAGGGTCATTATCCTCAAGCTAACCAAAGTGCTAGATCTTGGTGTGAAGTGTGTGTGCCTTGAAGGGTGGGGGAAATGGGGGCCAGGGCCCAAGTGCACCTCAGAACTCCTGGGAGCCTGTCCTTCCCTCATTCCCCAGGCCTGTTAGGAAATAAGTGTCCCCACTGCATGTCCCTTTGGGAGGGAAGACCACAGAAGAGGCCAGCAGTGCCCCACCTACTCCCCATTCCAGTGACTCCCTCCATATGGTGGATTGCACTAGGGTCTGGCCAAAGTGGATGCCGAGAGGCTCCTAGAACCAGCATTTAAGGAGGCCCCCACTCTTGGGGCTGTGCAAGGCCAACTGTGCAATGAGAGTGAGGACTTCCTTCAATGGAGCACACTCAACTTGCTGCTCGCTACGTGTGAATCCTGGGAAGGGATTCAGTAAGAGTATCATCTACCACATGGAGTCAGACCCTCTGTGTTCAAACTCCAACAGTACCACTTGAGTGTGGAACTTTGCATAACTTCACTACAATGTTTTCCTCACCAGTAAATTAGAGATAGTAAGTAATAGTGGTGCTGGGAGGATTCAATGAAGGACTGCATTAATGATAACCCAGGATGCGTTAGTAAGAATAAAAGCACAATTTTTATGAGACTGTGCAACATTGAAAGTCACAGAGATCCTAGGAGATACGGAAGAGATCAAGTTCCTACCAGGCACAGAAATTTGAAGGCATGTTTTTCCTACCCTGAGCCTCAAAAACACTTTTATAGTGCTATGAACCCACTTTACATGTTAGGAAACTGAGGCCACAGAAGATGAGGACCTTGCCCCAGGATGCTCAGTTGATATGAAGAGTTTACAGTATTTAAACCCATGTCCCCGAAATTCCAAATTTTTTGCTCTTCCCTTCCATCCTGAAGCCATCTCTAACTTGAAACCCATAGACTAAACGAGTGATTCCTTCAACCACCCATTCGTTAGATCACACACATGGCTTCTTACACACACGCCTGCCAGCGCACTGCTGTCTGATTAGAGTCAGCTGGGAATCTGTATTTTTTTTT
>NC_138372.1:164729625-164779383 GCF_054177405.1 Leptonychotes weddellii
AGGAAGCGAGAGTAAAAGTGGTTATCAAATTGCAAGAATAAAGTGCCTTGCTAAGAAAAGACTGGCGCTTTCTAAGGGACATATAATTAAAGCTCAATAGATTAAAATTCCTTTAAGAAATGAGCAATACAAAGATTAAGGCACATCTGATACCGCTTCTCGAAGGGCTGCTCAAAGATTTATAGGCAGAGGATAAATCAGCTCTGGCAAGAGAGAAGAGAATGCACCTTATCAGTCCTATCTCACAGAGGAAGGGAAAGTGTGCAGAGAAGGAGAGCTGGTGATCATCAAGCAAGGCACCAGAAGGATTCTGCAAATATATTCCCCACAAAGAAAAAGAAAATCCCCTTGAAGTGAGCAGGGCAGTCTTGGTTGTCAATCAGGAGTCGAGTGACTTGGCATGTCAAATCCCTTTCTTGGGCATTTTTTTTTTTTAATCACACACAGAAAATGAGCAAAGGAACTTGGAGTAATTAGGAGGTAATGAAGTTGTCAGAATAAGCTATTGACCAAAGAGCAGACAAGGGAATAGATGAAAAATTTAAACGTTTCTAATTTAGCTGATCTGGAAGCTATGCATCCTTTGTCCATATGGGAATTAGCCTTAGTGCCTAATGAATGAGTTCTTCTGGGCAGAGTGGGGAGCATCTCAGAAGACAAAGGAAGAAGGAACTGAAATCAAAGTCCAAAATGGTAATAGTGATTGTAATAGAAATGATAATTAATCCCTTACATTTTTATCTGGCTTTACAAGGCACTTGAATGTATATAATCTCATTCAATTTGTACAGAAACCTGAGGGAGAATGAAGCACTCACAGACATAAGTATGGAGATTCCAGGTCAGAGAACATAACGCCTTGCCTAAGGCCACACACTTTACCCTTAGTAGTACAGCATGGAGACTTGAATTCTGGTCCTTCCAGCCCAAAGCAAGTGTTCTTTCCATTACAAATTAACCTGGGGTGAGTCTGGGGGGTAATTGGAGTAAACAACATGATTGGCCAGTTAAACTTGATCTATATAAAGTGGCCAGACCCTCTTTCCTTTCTTCCTGAGTCCTTCCTTTCTCGTTCACTGGTCCCTTCTTCCCTCTCTTTGTTGTTCAGAAGATTTAACTAAGGAAGTGCTCTCTCTAAGAAGAACCTGGCCTTCTTCTGTCTATGCTGGCGAGTGCTGCTAGTGGGGGACAGGACACCAAGAAAAAAGCCATGTATTCAGTACAGGTGGTATGTTTGCCCACAGTCTCTTTCAGTCTCAAAATCGCTCAGCAAGATAGATATTGGGGCTCACAGTTAAATGTCTGACTCTTGGTTTCGGCTCAGGTCATGGTCTCATGGGTTGTGGGATTGAGCCCTGCACTGGGCTCCTCGCTCAGCCAGGGTGAGTGGGGCACGCGAGGGGGGAGTCTGTCTTAAAGATTCTCTCCCTCTGCCCCTCCCCCATTCGTGCTTGCTCTCTCTCTCTCTAAAAATAAATACATCTTTAAAAAAAGAGATAGATATGATTATACCCTCTCTTGGGTATGCACACAAGGACCCCAAGGACTAGGCAACAGGCCCTAAGACAGCTGCCCAGTGGTACAGCCCCAGTGGGACATCCAATACCCACATCCATCATGTTCTTTTCCTTATTATTTCCATTTGTCAGACCGTCCTGACAGGCCGCAAAGATTACAGTTCAGCCTGGAAAGGAAAGGCTCGGGGGAGGAATAGGGTTCCAGTTACAGGTCCTCAAAGAGCACCAGGATGTTGTTTGCCCAGGCTCTTGGCCTGTCCTGTGATGGGAGTCTCCAGAAATCTGTGCTCAATTCTCTCATCTGCTGGGTCCACACCCCTCCCCACTCATCTTGTCTGTGTTGCTATGAACTGGCTTTTGTCACCCCCCCATTTTCATGCTGAAGATCTAACCCAAATGCGTTAGTATCTAGAGATGGGTTCTTTGGGAGGTAATTAGGGTTAGATGAGGTCATGGGGGGAGCAGGATGGGATTAGTGCCCTTGTAAGAAGAGACAGGAGAGCTCCCTCTCCCCCTCTCTTGTTCTCCGTGTGGCACAGAGAAGAGGTCATGTGAAGACACAGCGAGATGATAGCTGCCTACAAACCAGGAAGAGAATTTGCACCAGAGATATTAGGTATAATAACTGAATTGATAATATACACACCCATTGAAATGGCTCAAAAAAAAATAGTATTGAGGGTTAGTGAAGATGCACCACACCTGGAAACTTTATATTTGAGGGAATTTATACATGTGGAAATGTTAGACTTATGGGAATTTTGCATGTGGGATGCAAGATAGCCCCACCATTTTGGAAAACAGTGTGGCAGTTTCTTATAAATATATACTCTCCATATGACCCAGCAATCCTATTCTTAGATATTTACCCAAGAAAAATAAAGACCTAGGTTCACACAAACCCTGCATGTGAATATTTATGGTAGTTTATTCATAAATACCCAAATCTAGAAATAAATCAACTATTCTTCACCTGGTGAACGAACGAACAGACCATGGTGCATCCTAACAGTGGATTAACACTCAGCAGTAAAATGGAGCCAGCGACCTACCCAGTGGCGTGCTCGCTGCTCAGTGGAGACCACAGGCATCAGGGCGCTTTGTGAGCATCACAGCACGAACGTGTGTGTTGTCTCTTATTTTCAGCGTGACGAGCATTCTGAACTAGACCAAGACAGTGGGGGAGGTGGTCCTCCAGGGAGAAGGAGGGCATTAGTCCCTGAAGAAGCAGATAAACCACAAATACCCACTCTGGAGAGCTCCTCAGAACTGGGGGAGGAGAAGGCTGGAGGTGAGACCTTGATGGAGGTACCACACCCGAGTGGCAGGAGCCAGTATTGGCATGCTTCTGCTTCTGAAAGTCACTCTGACAGCAGGGGAGGATGGACTTTGGGGCCAGGAGGGTAAAGAGAAAGTGGGAATCCAGGCTTTCCTAATTGTCCTTGTGAGTCACACCCAATGAAAGCCTGGACTAAGGCAAGTCCGGGAGTTGGGAAGGACAGAAAGGATTTAAAGTACTTCGGTGTAAGATACTATGGACTTGAAGACCAGTCGGTTGTGGTGGGTGAGGGCGGGGGCCATGTTTGCAGGTCACAGTTACTCATGAGATCCATGGGAAGTGCTGTGCTTCTCCGGGGCTGGGTCTGCTGAGCTGCCATTGGGAAACATTGAGGAAGGCGATCTACCTGCCCTACCCACTTCTAACCCGTGGCCCCGGTCCATTTTGTTCACAGACTTACTGAGACTTTCCTGTATATTTATTTGTGTATTTGTTTTTTGTCTCCCATCCTATCTGACCCGTGTCTGAATTGAAAAGTCATGAGAACAGGGCACATGTTGGCTTTGGTTAGGGCCACAGACCCAGAGTAGTACCTGCCACGTGGAAGACACCTGACAGTTGTCACAAATATCTGCTCTTTTTTATCCCCCAAAAAAGATCTCAGTAAAGTACCACTAACTTTAAAAGCAAGGCAGGGGAAAGCACTAGATAGACTTTTACTGCCATACAAACTCGGTGTCCAAGAGCCACAGAATTCTAGAACCGTATCTTCATGGTTTGCAAGTTATTCAAGTGTCATTTTTGCGCCTACAACCCTGATAGCTGTCACAGAAAACCCAGCTCCTGTGGAGCCCACAGGCTTCATGCACCATCAGCAAGGTCCCTCCAAGATGTCCACTCTCCCCCCAGCTCACCATCCATGATGCCTTTGTATATCTGTGGCCCAGCTCAGCATGGATGGAGACCCTTGGGCCCCAGGGAAGCTTGGCGGAGATACCACCTAGAGGACAGTAGAGGAGAGCCTGTAGGGAGCAGAGTATGTGCCCAGATGAGCCCTGAGCAGGACCCAGGGAGGCAGGAGGGGAACCAGGAGGGTGTGAGGGGCCCACACCCCCTGCTCCCTGCTCGTGGGTGGGAGCTCCACCAGCACCACCTGCTCTGAGATGGCAGCTGGACTCCTTCCCGCAAACGGACACCAGGCACAGTTACTGCAAGACGGCAAAGAACATAAGAGACATCTCATGCAGGTGGTGTTCTGAGTAACTTTTCAGTCCTAAAGCCCTGTCTTCAGGTGCTCCTTGAACCTCATTCCTCCTGTGATCTCTTCCTACACCTTAACTCAGCCACTCACGCCCACGGCATCCGCTAGAACTTCACTTGCCCATGATCTTCCTGCATCTATGCCAGCCGCTGACCGTCTTGCAGCTCATTCCCAAACGCCCAGTGACAGCCACCTTTCTGCAGAAGGAACTCCGGTCCATGTGAACCCATTTCCCACCTCACTGATTTCCTCCTGTGCCTTCTTTCCCTGCTGAAATTCCACATCGATCATTGTAATTCCTCTTGCACGCATTTTAGATTTCTTTGTCTCTCTCTCTCTCTTTCACTTGCTTCACTGTATTCACTTGGAAGGAGCGTAACTGGTAAAATGCCGCTGCCCTAGCCCCCCTCACACGCACCGTATGGGGGCTGCCTGGAGACAAACCCACAGCCGCACTGATTGGTCTCGTTTAAATCCGTGGACTCCAGGTGGCCCTCTATGGATGCCAGGGAACCACAGGAAACTTCCCCAGTCTTTGTATTCGCCCCTCCTAGCCAATCACTTCTCACCTTCTCTCTGCCTCAAGCCCATAGCACCTCCCCGTCCTCGCTCTCAGGGGACAGCATGCTCCCTGTTCACTGGGAATAGTGAGGTTAGGAAGAACTTCCCCAGGCACCCCCTGCTCCCACATCTGTCACTTCAACCCCATCTGCCCACACATGAGCACCTGCTCCCCCACCCTACATTCCCCCTGGGCTGGTCCTGGTCCCATTGGCCCCCACATTCTTTTCAGGCACATCCACTGCTGTGCTTTCCATAGAGGGGGGCTGCCCTAGAAATTGACTCAATGGCTTCCATGTAAGTCTGGTCAGGAGGAGGCCCCGGCAGGAGGCTGAAGTGTGGTGGGAGGGAGACACAGGGTAGACCCACCTCTTCCCCTCTGCCTGGGTGGGTCCCTCCAGGGTCTGTGTCTCCTCTGTGATCCAGCTGCCACAACCCAGGCCCTGGGTAACTCTGACATCGCTGGTTCACCGCAGACCAGGCCATCTTCCATCTCCTCTCTGAGTCCCTCCATCTGGGGGCTTCCTGCTGTGGCTCAACCAGAGGCTACCTCAGCATCATCTACTTGTCATCTCACCTCTTCCATCATCTGTGTAACTAACTCCCTGCAGCAAACTCCTAATGTTGTAAGTATGTAAAGTGGTCTCTGTTTTCACGGCTAAACACTGAATGATTCAGTTCTTGTAACCAGAAGATGTTCATTTTCTACCCTCTGCAACAGGCATCTTACTGAAGTATCTGAATAAGTAGATCATAATCTGAAGTTGTTCTCAAAAATAATTCTACTTTTTAAAAATTAATTTTTTTTTTTTAGACACAGAACACATGCAATTGAAGAGTTCATTGAAGTGTGTGTGTGTGTGGGGGGGTGGTGAGGTTGGGAAGGGCGGAAGGAGAGAGAGTATCTTAAGCCGACTCCATGCTCAATGTGGAGCCTGACTTGGGGCTCGATCTCATGACCCTGAGATCATGACAGGAGCCAAAATCAAGAGTCAGACGCTCAATGGACTGAGCCACCCAGGTGCCCCAAAACTCATTCCACTTTTTGAATCAGCTGAAGAAATAACCAGCTATGGTATAAATAGAAACCCCCATTCTTTGATGTCACCAGTAGTGGGATCAATTTCTGTCATTCTTCTAGGGATGAGATATATGCTTTGAACCAATGACAAATGACTGGCGTTGTTTCTCCTATAACCAGAACACATAGATTTGCGAAGCAAGGGATGGAATTGGGAGTGGCCCTCTCACTATTATACTGTATGACCTACTCCCAGGGTTTTTGATTCCATTCCCCTCAATCACTGGCTCTGTTGGTCTAGAGATCTTCTTCTTCTTCTTCTTTTTTAAGATTTTATTTATTTACTTATTTATTTATTTGAGAGAGATTGAGTGGGGGGAGGGAGAGAATCTCAAGCAGACTCCCCTCTGAGCATGAAGCCCATCGCGGGGCTCAACCTCACAATCCTGATATCATGACCTGAGCTGAAACCAAGAGTGGGGGGCTTAACCGTGCAGGCATCCCTGGTCTTGAGGTCTTAATTCCCATTAATTCCCAGGAAGGGAAGTCTTCCAGGAGACATAACACAGTTCTCATTAAACTGGACATTGAGACTACCAAATGGCTGTTTGAAGTTCCTCTTGCCACTAAACCAACAGGCTGAGAAGGGGGTCCCTATACTGGATGGGTGGTGGATCCTGACTGGGTATTTGTCACAAAATGGGGGCAGGGAGAACGACAACTTGCACTCAGGGGATTCATTGGGATGCTTCTTTGAGCTTCCTTTTCCAGTAGCAAAAGTCATTAGCAACCAATAAGGGAACGTTTGCTAAAGACTCAACCCCTCGGGGATGAAAGTTTGGGTCCACCATCCCCAGAAAAGAGCCAGCCAAAGAGTTCATTGAAGGCAAGGGACACACAGAATGGGTGAGTTGAAGAAGGAAGTTATAAATGTCAACAACATTATAACAACATTATAAATGTCAACAACAGCCTTGTGACCAATTATGGAAACAAGAACCCAAGTAGCTATGCGTATCTTTGTTAGGTATATAATAAGCAGTGATTACTTTTCCCTTCTCTTTTCCCCATGATTTTGTATAAAGACAATGTTTGATGCTTCACTTTATAACTTAGATCTTAGGTCCCCAGACCAGGAAGAGCCATGTCCAGACCTGGTGGCCTTGATGGGGATTTGATGACTGATAGAATTTTGTGTCTCCCCTTTATTAGGGAGAAGATGAGAGTGCCTCCTTGTTAAATAAAATATTCTGCTTCTGCATTTTTCCATGAGGGGAAAATGCTATCACAGCATAGTGAAAACCAGGTAGAAATGAGAAAATGGGTGCTGAGTAGGAGATGGATTGTTTTGGTCTAAAACCTGCCCTCAGAGACAGTGAATGTCGTGACTTTGGTTACAAAGTGGTTCTCTAGTGAATCACTTCTACACCTTGCATGGCTCCCTCCCTTTGAATATAACCAACAGAAGGTAGCAGATGTGATAGGGTGCAAATTTTAGGGATAAGCCTGGCATTTCTGTCTTCACCTCGGGGAATCCAGCTGCCATGGAAGAAGTCTGTCTGTCTTGAGACCACCATGCTATGAGAAAGTCCAAGTTACCCACCCAGGGAGGCCTCGTGGAGGAAAACCAAGAAATCCAGTGACCAGGAGACCCAAGGTCCCCCAGGCAGACAGTGTTAGCCTGTTCCCAGCTGGCGTCCAGCACCAGCGTGCCAGCCATACCGTGAGCCAGCTCAGTGTGTCTCCTCTAGCTGCCAGTCCCAGCTGCCACTTGCTGGCTCAGCTGTAGCCTGTGCTGGTCGGGCTCTGCCCAAGTGGTAGAAAAATGAGCAAGTACTACGGGTGTGTTTCCAGCCACAGAACTTGGGGATGGTTTGTTCTACAGCAAGAGATCACTGGAACGCCCTGTCGGGCGCTGTTCAGAGGAGGACTCACCCCTGCAGGCGATATTGTTCAAGTAGAGTTTGGCTAATGGAAGCCATTGGCAAGAGATTGAGGGGCAGAAGGAAGGGAGAAGCCCCGAGGGGGTCTCTGGCACAGGACGCTTCTCCTCTGTGGTTCTAGCTCTTTCCAGAGGGATCTTCTGCACTTGCAGTTTTGCCCGGTGAGCGCAGCCCCTGTGATCCATTACACTGTGTCCCTTCGGTCCTTCCAGCCTGGGAGTGGGCGTGGCCTCCTGTTGTTGCTGCTCATGGGCCCTGTGCTCCTAGCTCTCCCAGCAGCTGTGTGATTAATGCCCACTTTAAATCTCTCTGTGGAAAATCACTAATTTCTGTTCTCTTATTAGATTCTGATGGATACATCATGGGTGACAATAAACTCTCTGTGTCCTCTTCTACATGCTCATTCTTTTGCTAAGCTCTCGAGGCTCCACGGGAGTACAAACACAACTATCCCTGATCACTGACCCCTCTCACCGCTTTGATCCATTAGGCACTCTGTCCTGTACTCTCCACTGTGCCTCAGGGCCTTTGTACTAGCTATTCTTGCCACCTGCCCAATCCTCTTCTCTCACACGTGTGGGGTCCATCCTCTCCCCTCCCTCCTTGAATCTTCCACTCAGAAATCACCTTCTCACAGAGGGTCCCCTCAGTTCCCACATAAAAAATCACCCCTGGATGGCCTGGCACTCTCAGTCCCCCTTATCCTGTTTCTTTTTCCTTTTCCTATAGAGCCTATCCTCTTTGAATATACTTTGTTATTTTGTTATTTATCATGTTTACTTTCCATTGTGTCCTTCTATATCAGCTTCCATGAAGGCAGAAGCCTACTTTTCTCTAGTCTCTGCTTTATACCAAGTGCCTTGAACAGGGTTGGCACGTGGTGGGTATTGAGTAAACATTTGCTGAATAAACAGATGAATATCGTATGCAGAATCTCAATGTCCAAAGCACAAAAAGCTGAACCTCTCTGGTGGCGCAAGCAGAAAGGGCCTAAGTCCCCGGACTGCTCACGCCCTCCTGACCCGGCAATATTCTCTTTCGGATCTAAGGAACGGAACTTAAACCCACAGCCACAGTGGCAGGGACCCCTGACAGCCTCAAATTGCTTTGCTGACTTACCTAGTGCGGGCTCCTAACTTGTTATTGATCTGTTACAAAGTTTGTTTGACAAAGACTGCCATCCCCAGAGAAGATTTGGTGGGAAAATAGAAACAGAGAAAGAGGCAGTCTCTTTTCTTATTTCTCAGACTGTTTTAATGTGCTCCTGAATGCTGTGAATTTCCAGGAGAGACTTCAAGTATTTCCCAAACTTACTTGACCATGGAATCCTTTTTCTATGGAACTTTTGGTAAGACACACTTTGGAAAATACAGAGAGCTACTGGCTCTGGAGATATCAGCCTCCAACCTGTTCCTATGATAATTTTAATCACCATAAATATTTCACTCATAACTCTTCTCTCGATTTCTAGTACAGTTAGTCACTCTGCATTAATATCAAACCTTCATTCACAGGATCTTAATTATTAACCATTAATTATAAAATGATTAACTCTAGGTAAACCTTAGCCCACGTTAATTACATTTCAGTCCTGAGCAGGGGTCAAGATAGTAGACATGTGAGTTGAGCACTCCATTGGGATTCCCACAACCTGGACCTGTCCTGGCTTTATCTCAAGTGTGTGATTTGGGACCAAGTAATGAACCTCCCGAGCCTCGGTTTCTTTTCTGTTAACAGAGCTGCTTCGATCCAGTCTGGGTGTTTAAGCTACTAAGGTCCCTCAGATCTATGGCAACAAGGGTAGGAAGCACATCTTTCCCCATCCCCACCCCGAGTAACTCTGCGGCCTTTATCTTGGTGATAGCACCTGACATGCATTGTTCACTCACTGTCTGCCAGGCTCTGTCCTCATGGTCCCTGCCCCAATGCCCACAAACACCAGTGGCAAATGCTCCAAAGATATCAAATAGTAATGAGGTGGAGACTGACTACAGATGCTTTATTCTACGACATTTCTAGCTTCAACATTCTCTCCATAACAACACCTTTACACGCACAAGCACATCAAATGTGTGTGCATTGTATGCACGTGTGTGTATGAGAGTGTGTCAGTGTGTATCAGGACTGAAAAACAATATGTTGCAAGAGCTTAAAATGAGATCAAGAGACGAGGCAGGCAAGCTGAAGGAGCTGAGTGAGAGGAAAGGTTATTTTCTCCTAAGGAAGGTTGTCAAGTCAGCAGCTCACGGGTGTCCTCTCCTCAGTCAAAGTATTTTCATCTATAATGAGAAGTAGGTTCCCAAAGGTTGAGAGTGAGTCAACAGCCCAGAGGTAGGATGTCAGTTGGATCTGCTCCATTGTTTAGAGATCAGTCTGGAAAAGAGGCAAGAATGTTTCCTTCTCTCAACACTGCCTGGAGTCTCTGAGAAATCAGATACTAGTTTGATGTCCTCACACTCTTGGTCTGGTCCTTCCATGGGGGACAGCTAATGGCTGAGCCCATGTCTCAGTGGAGGAGAAACTGAGCACTTGAATTGAGGCAATGCAACCTTCAGTATTTCTGAGTCTCGAGGACTCTCTGAATCCTGTAAGTGACAAATCAGATACATCTAGAGACAAGCATCCAGCACTGTAAACTTGCAGTCATCTGGAGATTATGAGGGATGCTTCCAGAAATGTTAAATCGAAGGGTGTAGATGAAATGGCCTCATATAGATACTCAAATTCCCTTTTCAAAAACCTGGTGAAGTTCTGGCCAAGGAAGAAGGTAACCAAGATTGGAGATAAGGGTAAGCTGTCTTCCCTGAGCAGCAAGACTTGAGGAGAGATTCTGAGCTAAAATTCTTAAAATGTGCCATAAATCAAAGCCAGGGAAATCAATCTCAGTATAACAGACAAGTGCAGGGTCATGAATCTGAACCCTATGCCAAATGGGGATGGGGAAAATATTACAAACACATCGAGGAGGGTCCTTTAGACAAGACCTGCTCCCCCTCCCCCACTAATTCCCCTCATGACATTTGGCAAGTCCTTTGCATAAACTGGGTTTCAGTTTGCCCATTTGTAAAGAGTTGGTATGAGAAAAATGTGGTTGATTCTTACATTTGTCCTCTTGTTGCAAAGACAGGCATTGTTGTTCAGTCAAAGCAGTCTTTCCATCACGCCCAGATGGTAACCTTCCTCAATGCTGGGCTCCAAGGAACCATGCCAGAGATGGGCTGGGCCTCCCTGAATCACTAATATCAAAAATTCCTTCCAGTGCAAACGTGCTTTTGGATTCTACGAAAAACAGACTTCTTCGTGTGGAAGCATTTTGGTCATTGCATTTTCCTCTCACTATATTACTGCCACCTCCACAGGGTTCCTTCCAGCTTCAAAGTGCTACCCTGAAAGTCCTCACCATGCGCCATCCATCTCAAGATATTTGCACCTGAAGGTCACCTGTGACCTGAAGTCCTCCATGCTGAGAGCAATCTTCCTGATGAAGAATGCATTATGAAGACAAAGTTAGAAGTGCTGGCAGGCATCTTAATGACTAAATCTCAGCCGCTTTTACAACCAAACACGTTTTTAATTGGACTTCTTTAGAGACTACCTCCTTGGTAGTGTCTTGAGGAATGTTTTTGCCTGGCATCCTTGTGTGAAGGGCACTTCTCAACTTTCAGTGCTAATTATCCTCTGGAGGAAAGAGGAGAGAAACCCTGGCCAGCAGCTGGTTCCATAATCTAGGTCAACTCTCTGGAGTTGGTCTTTTGTTATTTCAATTTCCTTAAGCTCGTTATCAGAAGGAACCTATAAACTCTTGATTAACTGGGCTCTGACTGAACAGAACACTCGATTTCCAGTAAACTTTCCAAAGCCCTCTTCTCAAAGGGCGAGAGGCAAATGACAGCAAAACAAGTTGATATGAAGGAACTCAGAACAACAAAAGATGCCTAAGGAAAAAGCATATATGACCTTATGGCATTTGTTGTATTATTGTGTAATTTTTTTGGTTTTAGTTGTTGAAAACATCAGCCATGTTTTCTCCCATGCTCTGGTGGTTCAGGAGTTCAGGCCAGGCTCAGAGGAGATGGTTCATCCCTGCTCCACATGCTGTTGGCCCAGCAACTTGACTGGGGCTGGAGCATCCAAGATGGCCTCTCTCACATGTCTGGGGCCTTGGTCTGGCTATTAGCTGGGAGCCTTGTTTCATCTCTACCAGGCATCTCTTTCTCTCTAGATGGTCTGTCATGAATCAGGAATCTAGAGCAAGCCTTTTTACATGGTGGCCTGCTTCTAATTTTAAAGCTTGCATTTGGAAGCTCTCTGAAGCATCGGTCTAAGGAGGACCACCAAGAAGTTGTGGGCAGTGGTAAGGAAAGGTAAGGAAAAAGACTCTTTGGTTCTTACTCCTACCAGTGGAATCTGATGACTCCCACCTCTCAGGCTTCTTTTGGTTCAGAGATTCAGAGTAACTAGGGTGCTCAAACTGGGAAGACAGTGGGTAATCTTCATGAATTTGTTTTCTTGGTGTATTGTTAGAAGAGAAATCTCAGTGTGCCTCAGTGTGAGCTCTCTAAACTTCCCTTCAGTACATAGCATCGTGGAGTGTAAACCATACGTCAGTTGGAAGCCCATCCTTCAAGTCCACTGCCCACACAGACTGTCTCACAGTTTATCTCATTACCCACCTGGCTACAGATTTCAACAGCTGTTCACTTCCCCCCAAAGAATCCACTTGTACCAAAGCATTAGTGAGCAATGTGGATTCACTGACAATTACGGAATAGAGAGCATTTACGTAGCACCACCCTCAGCAAAATTCAGAAAATATATACATCCCCTGTTAGACATTTCTCTTTCCCAAATTCCACTCTCCTCCACAGGATCCCTGAAGGTTCCCTCCCTCCCCTGCCTTCTCCCACTCCACCTAGGCTCCTAGGGTCCTCTCACATCTCTGCCACATGTAACCAGGTCCTTCAAATTTATCTTGCCTCTGCCATCCAGACAGTGCACCTCTTTTCTCTTAAATCCTTTACCTTTCTCAGTAAAGATTTCTTTTATCTTTCTGTTTTGAGAGCTCAGGCCATGAAAACCGCAGAAAAGTGGAGACTGTTCTGATCCAATTCTACTCACCTGTCCCACGATCGGTGCCACCACCATCAGCATGACCAAAACAACAACATGACATGACACTGGAAGTCAGTTTGGTGGCCCAGGTCTGTTCATTTCCTCAATGATTTTGGAGAGCCCTACACTCTGTCAAACTTCGTGCTAGTCGCCATACAAAGGCCAATAGCATGTGTCTACATGGATCTCACATTCTGGTGCATGAAAACAGATGGTTTAAAAGCACACATAAACAAAGAAATGCATAAATGGACTTCAGTGGTAGGAAAGAACTAGAACACAGTGACAAGAAGTAGTAGAAACTTTCTTAGATAAGGGGGTTAGGAAGGGCTTCAGGCAGATGGGCTGTTTAAGCTGAGATCCGAAGGATGGAAAGAAGCATCCCTTCTCTTGCCAAACTCTTGCCTTCATCTCGTCATCTTCTTGCTCTCAATGGAACAAGCCCAAGGAATGTTCAGTAACAAGACATCAGCCTGAAAGCCTTTAAACTGGCAAAGACCTTGGCGTGCGCTAGGGAGAGTGGAATAATGTGGGCCAGGTGTGCCTTCCAGGGTTTAGTCAGGGCAATAGAGCCCCAGCCAGTGGCATGGAAATAAGGATTTGTTGTAGGATTCAGACCTTATACACATGTGGGAGGCGCTGGGGAGTGGTCATCTAGAAGGAGGGAATCGGAGGACCAGAGAAACAATCACGGTAGCACAGGCAAGGTGGACACATCAGAGCTTGTGGGAAAGCCCAAATCATGAGCATGCCAGGAACTCTGAATGGGGAGCTCGGGAGAGGTATCTGGGACCTGCTCTCTCTGGGGAGCAGCTGAATTGCTATGACTGCTACCCCTATGGAGTCACAGCCCAGTGCCTGTGTTGAGGTCAGCAGCTGGGCAGATGAGCTGGTTGCTGAGGAGTTGAGGACAGGGGGACTGCTGGCCTTCCATGTGCTTGTTCATTGCAAGGGATGACCACGACAGCCTCCTGAGAGTAATAACTGCTTTCCTTCCACCCGCAACTTCCTCTCTGTGCAGGTCTAAACCAGAACCACATAGCAAAGGGGATTCTGGGAAACCCAACTCCCGCTACTCCAGGTTAGGGTTTAGATTTTCTACTCATGGGAAGGAAAGCACATTGGCCTTTAGGACTCCAGAGCCTCTCATGGGAAACAAAACTCCTTCTCTGCCATGTACCTGACCTCCCTGTTGTCTCTCTGCTACCACATTCCTTCTATATTTGATTGTTACTAGCAAAGTTCCTAAGCCTCAAATCCCTCAAGTGTTCTTTTTCTGGGAGACAACTGGCATATCACACATTCTCCTCTTGGGTGTTTAAGTTCCTCTCTGCAGTCACAGAGGCCAGTCCATGCACCAACCCTTCAGGCTCAGAGCTCAGGGGATTGGAAAGGACAGACTTTGTAGATTTGAGTCAGGACACCAATGTACTACCCTCTAGGTGGTAAGCAGGGGCAAGTTACCTGTCTGAGCCGTAATTCATCCACCTGTGCAAGGATATAGCAATCTCTACCTCATAGATTTGTTGAGGGGATTAAATTTGAAAATGTGTTTTAAGTAAATGGCATATATGCAAAATGTTTTATTCATAGCAAGTGCTCAGTTTAAGGTAATTCACCTTTTTTCCCCTCTTCTGCATTGCCTGGGCTAACGCTGATACAACTTTGGGGTTAGTCATGGCCCCATTGACATCCCTTATTTCTATTTCTCTTTATCACACGCCACAAATATTGCAGCCATTATTAAGCTTCTAAACAGGATAAACCAACTCTTTCATTTTTCACTCTTCCCCAGTATGGCAACACTACAATTAGCTCCCTCAACCTTAAACAGGTGTCATAATCATGGTACCTAACTCAGGTTTCTTACAAGGACTGAAGAGATGATGTGTGAAAAGAACACAGCCTGACCCATGGGAGGAACTCAGTGAATGTTAATTATTGTTACTACTACAATTGCTGTCACCAGGTGCATCCTTGTCTCAAAGGTATTGGGTCAAGTCCCTGAGATGTAGGTGGGGGTACCCAGCACAATGATGGACTCAAAAGTGTCCCTCTCCTCACACAATGAGTCAAATCATGAGATAAGTCCAAATACCTTAGCTGTTTCCTTTAGGAGAACTCTAAGCCCACTAGGGCATCCCCGAGAGCTCATGAAGTGGACTTCATTGTGTTTCCCTCTGACCTGAAACTCTGGATCCTGTTGCCTAGGGCAGATTGGCAATTTCAAGCTTCATTAATGACTCATCCCAAGAGTCCACTATGTCCTCATGTAAAAAATCCAGAAATGTTAGCCAAAGAGACAGACCCATCATTGTTCCTTCCTAGGATTCTCTGAGATGTTTATAATTACCTTTCCAAATGCATATGTCTTGTCTCAACAATAGCAATAACGATGTCCAATATTTATTGAGCATTTACTATATGGCCGACACTGTGTTCAGTGCATTAGATTCATTGTGTCTTTTATCTTCACACTGGCCAATGAGGTAGAAGCTATTATATCAGTTTTATAGAGGATGAGACTGGGATGTGTATGTATACATTATTCAAATACTGGCTACTTGGCAGTCTGCAATAACCCAGAACCCTTTGTGCTACATGCATACTACATACAAATAAAAATGATGGATAACATATAATAATTTCAAAAGCAAAAACACATGGGCATAGCTTAGTTTTCAAGTTAAGAAAATCATCAAGTGCCAGAAACAAAGAGAGAAATGAAAGCCAGAGTGGTTAAGTGTAAAATCTCATACTGTGGCAGTCCTGGTGGGTAGGGGATAATACTGGATCTAGAAAAATGCCCATATGTTTGTGGGATTGGGTTCCAATCTCATCCAGGCACAAAAGGTAAGTCCTGGAGGCCAGAGATGAAACATATGAATGAAGCATAAGGAGACCTACTGCACAGAATGACAACATCCGTCATTTAACTGGTAGGGTTTGTAGAAGTAGAATACAGAGGGGTTGGGGGAAAGGCAGTATTTAAAAGATATAACTGTGAACTTTCCAGAGTGGATAAGACATAAATTCCCAGAACATAAGTCCTGAGCAAGAAGGGTTAGATAACCTTCTCAAGACCCTGTAACCAGTGAGCAGAGGAGTCATTCAGATTGACTCAATCTGAATGCAAAGCCCTGCATTTTAACTAGCACCCCCATGCTGCAAGCAAATCTTTGGTATTCTCCTTGAGGGCTTAAATCATGACAAATTCATGGTACCTTACTGCTGTAACAAATCTCAAGTTCTGTCTGGTCCAAACCAATGACAATCACGAAGCTGTCAACCTAGTATTTCCTAAAACATGTTTCAAAAAACATTTGTACCATAAGATGTTGTTTTGGGATTGGTGAGGGGTAGGAGTGAGGAAGATTCTCTGTTCAAATAAGTTTGGCTATATATGCTACTTGTTTTTGTACAGGCATAGCAAATATCAATGTATTAAACTTTCTGATAAGTCTGGAATAAGGACATCTGTTTGACTCCAGAACTCTTTTTTCCCCAAATACCAAGAACTATTGACCTTCAGAAGACTGTTTCAACACTGTGTAATATTGAAAACAAGTAATTATTCAATTTTGTTTGAATACTTCCATTATTAAGAGATTCATTATGAGCCAAGGCAGTCCTCTATTTTTAGACAGCTTTTATCGACAGAAAATTCTCTTTTATATTGAAAGGAAATGTTTCGTCCTCTACCCATTGGTACTAATTCTACTCCTTAAGGTTACAAAGAAAATGTCTTGACCTGGTTAATTTATGCTACAGTAACAAACGGCACCCAGATGTCAGTGGTTTATAACAAACATTTTTTCTTGCTCATGTACCTATCAGTTCCAGTTTAGCTGAGTCTCTGCTCTTTGCTCTTTTTCATTTCAGGGCTGAAGGAGCACACTCCATCTTGGTTCTGGGGCCAAGGAGAGAGTGTGATGGAGGACTCACACAAGGGTTTTACAGCTCAGGTGTGCAATCACCCCTTTTTCTCACATTTTGTTGATTAAAGCAAGTCACATGACCCAGCTGATTATCAAAGAGGCTAAAAGGTATGATCCTTCTATGGAGAGGATAGCCAATACTGGGGAACTATAATACAATCAATACCATATAGTCAAATCTGTCTGTCAGAAATACTTGAAGATAGTTACTAAATAGGTGTTGGTATCAATTCCAATATGTATGAAGGGGTTCCCCTACACCAACAAGAAATTCTTGGGACACCAGCTGGGTGTCCTACAATTCAACTCAGTTCTGACACTCTACCCAGAGATGGCATCAGATTCTACAGGTTGAAAGCTCAGTCCTACAAGACTGCCCTCCCACCCCCCATCAACTTCAGGCACCTATTCCAAGTCCAGATTGTTACCTGTACTTCTGACCAACTGGCTGTACATTACAGGTTTCCAAGACCCCTCCTCAGGTTTGATTAATTTTCTAGAGTGGCTCACAGAACTCAGAGAAACATTTGACTTACTAGATTACAGGTTTATTATAAAAGGATATAACTCAGGAGCAACCAGATGGAAGAGACGCATAGGGTAAGACATGGGGAAAAGGGTGTGGAACTTCCATGCTCTCTCAGAGTTCATCATTCACCCCAAATTTCCATGTGTTCACCAACCCTGAAGCTCTCAGATCCCCCTCCTTTTGGGTTTTTATGGAGGCTTCTTACATAGGTATGATTGATTAGATCATTGGCCATTGGCAATTGAACTCCATCTCTAGCTCCTCTGCCCTCCCTGGAGGTGGGGTTGGGGGAAGACTGAAAGTTTCAACCCTCAAATCTCAGGGTTGGTTCCCCTGTCAACCAACCCTCATCCTTAAATTACCTAAGGGCTTTCCAAAGGTCACCTCCTTAACATAACAAAGGACAACTTTATCTTACAGGAAATTCAAGGGTTTCAGGCGCTGTGAGCCAGAAATGGGGAGGAAGACCACATATATATTTCTTATTATAAATCACAGTATCCCAGCTACCATGTGCTCTACAGCCTGCTCTCCCCCAGCTTCTCCAATTTCCAATTCCTTCTTTGTTCCTCCGTGACATGGTTCTGAGTCTCTTGGGATCTCCCTTCCCTGAATATGTTCCAGCTCATAATAACAATTATTATAATAATAATTACAATTAATAATAATTATTACAATTATAATTAATAATAACAACTGGTAAATATAAATATAAATATAAAAACTTATAAATATAAGTCTGCTCCACTATTTACCAGCATCATTTCATAATCCTCCCTGGGGACAGATATTATACTTAACGTACAAATGGGCAGATGGGGAAACTGAGGCTCAGAAAGTTTAATTAATTTAACCAAATTCACACAGCTGATTCCTCACAGAGGCTGTTTGACTATAAAGCTCAGCTCTTAACCTCTAATGAACATGCTGCCTCCCTGTGTAGCTCTGTTTCCCTAGATGCACATGAGAAGCTGAGGATGGGCTGACTCCTTTCTAGTCTTAAGAACATATGCTGTGGGGCACAATGTCCAAAAGTGAGATAGAAATTCTATGATTCAACATTGAAGCAAGAACAAGAATATGTTGGCACATCTTTCAGAATCCCATGTCCTCCAAGCACCTGGAGGTCTATTTGTGCATTTAATGTACATCAAAACCATCTGTGCATACTGGGTGCAATAATCAACAGAGTAATTTATGGACGTGATCTGGATCACAGATGGAAAAAATATTTTGCTTTATATGTTAACTCTGATTTTTTTACAAATGACCACATTGAGGGCTATGTTGAGAAGGATCCTGAGGGATCCTTAAGAAAGAGTGGCATAATCAATAAGCAATGTCTTCTAAAAGAAAGTAAGAAGGAAGCTGTGCTATGCATACTAAGCATGTATAATTCCAGTCCTAGAGAATACCACCCATATGATCCAGGGAATAGAGTTTCTTGGAAAAATAGTGAAGTGATATTTAATTTTATAAAAAGGAAGGAGAAGATGAGTATTATTTTAGCACCTACCATTGGGCATATGCTTTAATTCACTTACTCCTAGTGACACCGTGCAAATGGGTACTAGTGTCCCCATTTCACAGTCAAGAAGATGAAGGCTCAGAGATGTCAACCAACTCCTCCTAGGAGCCACAGCCAGTAAATGGTAGAAACAGGATCCAGTTTTATGTCTGAAGGACTCCTGATGCTACCCCACGACATGCCACCTTCTAAAATGCTCAGAGCACAATAAAATGTCCCACTAGTTCAACACATTGTTAGGCCAAAACATGGCCCAATTCCAGTCTATCCGCCACATTTCTGTTCCTGTCTTTCTGCCTTCTCACTGGCTGAAGACTCACTCCTCTCAGAACACAAATGGCTTCGAGACAAGATACTTGGTGTTGGACCAGATCGTGCTTCCTAAAGGTGCAGGTTTGCATCACAACTCTACATAAATGCTCTTGGCACTGACAGCAGGAGGCAGGCAGGAGTGTGGCTCCACCATGTGACAAATATAGAGCTGCTGTCCTGAAAACTCTAACAAGAGACTAACCCTCAAGGGAGATGCCATGCAATAAATAATTTTTGCCATAACACATTCCTTCCCTTTGCATAAATTTAACACCCGCTCTCTGTACAATATGTGATCTTCCTGCTAACTCCCCATAGACAGAAATAGCTCTGGTAAGATGTGATAAAGACAAGTGACAGAAAGGAAGGGAGACACGACACATTGGAGAGCCGGGCTTTACTGCCGGCTCTTCTACAATGGATCTTACTATTTGCATTCTTCATGATGGACAATATACAAAGGATGACTACAATGGGGCAGTAGCTTGGGACTGTAAGATGCCGGTTCCTTGTTTCCTCTGCCTAATGCTGCTTGGCTGCCAGTCTCTGCCTTCCTTCCTCTCCCCACAGCAATGGCCATAGACCACTTCCCTTACCCTAAACCTGCAGCCCAGGCACCAGCCTCAAGAGCCAAATACAGCCTCCAGTGGAACGGTTCTAAGAGAATCTAGCAAAACTCATATATTCAGCTAGTATATCTCTGGATTTTTGGCTCAGTTAAGATTGTTGTGGAACTTTGAAGGGACCCTACAAATATATGTGAGGCCGTTTTTTTTCTGGAGATCAGACCACTAACACAAAAAGTCTGCCTTAGATGTTTCAAAGCCACCTAAACATTTCCCCCCCATAGCTTATTCCCCCCAAAGAGGACTTTTCAGTACCTGGAAAATCTTGAATTGTTGGGTAGTGCCCTATGTTCCATTTGACTGAGACAGCCTGCATAATCTTGGTGTTCCCATCTCTAAGGAGGAAGCACACTGAAAAAAATCCCATGTTCCTGTAGACAGAGGCACCCTGATTAGGTAAGGGCATCTGCTCAGGATTCCCCAATTTCCATAATTTTGGTAATGGCACACTTTCCCTTGCATTGCTCTTCTCCCTTCCATGTCAGTTTGTTGGGATTGCCAATTACAGTAACTCACCATTCTCCACCTCCAAGCTTCAATGTGGCCACATGATCTACAGACTCCATCCCTGAAAATCAGACAGGGAACACTCCAAGGGACAGATATGTCACTAAAGTAAGAGTAATCAAATCATAGGCATGGAATTGGACAGAAGGTTTTTCAGTTTCAAGTGACCAAATTGCCTACCCAAACTTGTTTAAACAGAAAATACAATATATCGGTCTATGTAAATTAGAAGCTAAGAGTAGATGTGCTCCAGAAACAGTTATATCAAGGACTTCAAATGATATCACCAGATAGAGGCCTCTCTCCATTGGCTCTTTGCTTTCCTTCAGCCCCATGTCTGGGTTTTTGCATTTCTCTGTGTTGGTTTCACTGTCAGGCACCCTCTCCTGATGTGTTGGCAAAGGTACCCACTAGCAGTTCCGGACTTGGGCTCTGTCACACTGGCAATCTGGAGGAAGTAGAGCACTTCTCTCTCAATGGATGCAGCCCCAAGACTGACTCTCATTTGCTACGGGTAGATTCCTAACCCCAGTCAAATAGCTTAAGCTATTTTTAGGTAGAGTTGCATCATAGGTACCTGGAAGAGATGGACTTCTACTAAGATTCCTTTCTGATGAGCTATTGACTTAGACTTCGATATATCAAGAAGGAGATAAGGCTACCAGAAGATACACCAAAATATAAACAGTTGAATATGGGGAGATGATACACAAGACATAACTCAGCTCCAGCTCACTTTTCTTACCTCTCTAGACAAAGGCACCAGCTGCCTAATATGGGAAGTGTGAGAGGGTCTGTCAAATGTCACACCTGCCTGGCATGGTGCATGCCTCTCTATGGTGACCACATGGACTTGTGGTTCAAACATTTTGCAGAAGTTTACTCCTGAGCACTGAGCTTGATATCACATTGCCTCCTACCTCAACGCTGGTCAAAGGACTCTCCTGGATACTGCTTTCTTTGTCTCAATGACCTAAGAACAGCCATAAATATTGAGTGGTAACATTAATAAGTGAGTCCCTGCTGCATTCCTATGACCTGGGTCCCCATTCTCATCACTCAATTCCTGTCTAGGTCTAGCTTATATGTTCTAGTTATAGTTTTGGCTGCTGGACTTGTATATCAGTTCCTTTAGGACTTCATTTCCCTAGAAATTGAAGCTGTGTCTTTGGATGCCTCAGCTAGTAATGAGGAGGCTGTGGTGTGCTGACATTCCTGCAGGGTGGTCATAATCTGCCACATTGATAAAGGTCATCGAGTCCTAGACTCAGTTATTAAACTGCCTGCTTGACATCTCCACTGATGTTACCTCTAGCTCAACATGCCCAGAATTCATTGCACCAAATCTCTTGTTCCCACGCTGCTCTTCCACCAATGCTCCTGGTTTCAGTAGATGGCATCACTGCCTTTCCATTTGTCCAATCCAGAAATGCAGAGGTCATCCCTGACTCTCCCTGGCTCTTTGCCTTGCTTGATTCTGTGACACAGTCAGCCACCCTGTCCTATTGATCCTATTCCCTTTAATTTGTCAGGACCATCACTCTTCCCCTTCCCTACTTCTAGCACCTCGGCCCAAGCCCCCAGCATCTTTTAGCCTGACCACAGGTCTCTCTGTTTCCATTCTTGCCCTGCTTTCCACATTGCAGCCAGATCGTTCATTTCAAACCACAAAGTGGAGTGTGTCTATTCCACACACAGTGCCTTCTGGTCATTCCTTTTGCCTCAGCCCCTATTCATCCTCTAGGTCTTAGATTAAATGCAACTTCCTCAGGTCAATTTTCCTTGACTACTTCCATAGCATACTATATTTACTCTTCACAATGTTGACCAGAATGGTAATGCCTCAATTATTTGTGCTACTATGTATTTCATATCTGCCCTCCCAGGTAAATTAAATTCTATAGGAGGTGAGTTCTCTATCTGGTTTTCTTCCCACCTCCCAAGACCCTAGTTCCTCACATAGTTAATGCTTATTAGATAGTTAATGAATATACCAAGTCTTCTTTTTTTTTTTTTAAGATTTTGTTTATTTATTTGGGGGGGCAAAAGTAGGGGGGAGGGGCAGAGGGAGAGGGAGAAGCAGACTCCCCACTGAACAAGGAGCCTGACAACACAGGGCTTGATCCCAGGACCCTGAGATCATGACCTGAACCAAAGGCAGATGCTTAACGGACTGAGCCACCCATCTTCTTTATCCAAGAATATTACTCAACCAACAGAAAGAATGAACACTTACCATTTACTTTGATGTAGATGGAACTGGATTGTATTATGCTGAGTGAAATAAGTCAATCAGAGAAAGACAATTATCATATAGTTTCACTCATATGTGGAATATAAGAAACAGCACAGAGGATCATAGGGGAAGGAAGGGCAAACTGAATGGGAAGCCATCAGAGAGGGAGAAAAACCACTACAGACTCAACTATAGGAAACAAACCGAAGGCTGCTGGAGGGGAGATGGGTGGGGAGATGGGATAACTGGGTGATGGGCATTACAGAGGGCATGTGATGTGATGAACACTGGGTGTTATATGCAACTGATGAATTACTGAACACTACATCTGAAACTAATGATGTACTCTATGTTGGCTAATTGAATTTAAATAAAAAATAGTTAACACACAAACTTATGAATGAATATCACAGTCCATTCAAGCAGTGTCGCAGCAGATCTTAAATAGTCTTCATTCTGGAATGCTGCAAAAAGAAATCTCTGTTTTGAAGGTAGGACTAGATAACCCTTAAAGCTCCTTCCAAGTAACCATTTTTTATTCTTTCTGAGAGTCTCATTGTCCTAATGCTAAATGCTAGTCATCACTGCTCAGATACAAGAGGTAATCTTAGCATTTACTAAATTAACCCATCATGGGAGGTACCATTAGCTGTTACAGCATGTCTTTAAGTCACCTTATTTCTATTCTATTTTCAAGCCCTTTCTTCCAAATATGGGAGAAGGGACAAAATTCTATTGGCCTGATTTATCATAGTCTAAAAAAAATTTAAACCTACCAGCCCAATAAATTAGAGGATGGTTTTAGGCCTTACAGAAGGATCCACCAGAGAGGTTCCTTGAAACAGCAAGCTCTCCAAAGGCATTTAAAATTGGATTTGATTTACAAAAATTTGATCTGCACATAACTATTCAGGAACATATCGATTGTTTAAAGTGAGGTACATGGGGACATAACTACCTTTAATCTTTTATAACAAAGGCAGCAATTAAAATTGCTTTTGCTAAGCAATTTTTGAAATGGAAGGTTCAATATCTTTGCTGGCTTCCACTCCCCAGAAGACTCCCTCTCTCCCCACGCACTCTTCTCCTCCTAATTAAATGAGGTAACCATTTTGGATTCTCTGTAGAATGCAGTTTCTGACAGAATCATACTCCTATCTTATGGTTACGGAAAAAGTCATGCTGGGGGCTTAATTTCATTTCCATCCCTCTTTGTTAATACAGGCCTTCCTATTCTCACTTCTTGGAAGCATTGTTAAGGAGGGATCGATTTGTTGGTTATTAAAAAATGGTCAATTACAGTGGTATTAGGTGGCCCTGTATTCCCCAATCACAGTGTCATTTTCATCCCACGGAAAAGTTTGCCCTTTGTGTGTGCCTGTTTGTTTGCTTTATTTGGCGTGTGGTGTAGAGTGCCTAATAAGGAATCCTGATGGCAGTTTGCTCCATCTCCAGATTGAATTTCTTTATAGATCAGCCTCAGTAATTCATTTCCCAACTGCTTCTAATCAATACAGCTTGACGCGCTTACGGTTAGAGAAACTCACAAAACCGTGCTACTGATTGGGCGTCTCGATGCATCTTCTTCATAAAGGCTCTCTTTGATAGTGATCTGTCCAGCTGATCCACAACCTCCTAGTGGAGTTAGGGCCTGCGCTCTACCCAGGCCCCAAAGCTGCCGTTGTCTTGTTTTCTTTGATTCTGGGAAGCCAGAGGCCTGAGAGGGTTTTATGAAAACAGCATAGTATGAAGGGGAGATGAGTAGGGGTGCCTATGTTGTCCTGGGGACTTGCTGTTGAGCCTCAGTGAGTGGCTCAGTCATTCTGAGATTCCACTTCAGCATCTACAGAATAAGGCAGCTAGACCTGTTGATGTCTGTCTGGGGTCTTGCTGACCTCTGAAGCGCTAAGACCTCTGGGTGGAGACAGAAAGACCTGCTGTATTCCCAAGCACCTGTCTCACTTCTCAGCACTGCACCCTGAAATGACTACCATTTGGATAAAGGGATGGAAACCACTGTTTCTAGATCATGAAAAAAAAAAAATGCTTGCCCTCTGCCACAGGATTCCAAGCCCGGCTCTCATACCTCCTAGCTGTGTGGCCTTGGCCAAGTCAAATCATCATTCCTAGGCTGTTTCCATACCTGTAAAAGGGGCACATGCAATCCTGCCCTTTATCCATTCAGGGGATGCTGTGAGGGTCAGAGAAGGTCATAGGCGTGAGAAGCACTTTGGAAAGTAAAGTAGAATGCATAAGAGGGACTGTTGATCAGGTGGCCATCACATTGCCAGAGAGAACAGGCTTGTACACCACCCTAGAACTTCATAAATCTGGCTTCTTCCTGCACTCACTCTCCCAGCCCCCTCACTGTAGTTTTAGTTCATGCCAGGCCAGAAATCATGGCTTGTTTCCAAGTTATCTGAATGCAGAGACTCATTACTGTAGGCAATGACACCATCCTCAGGGAGTGATGCAGAGATTCAGCCAAGTAAGCTCAGCCAGCCTGTCTACCCCACCAGGCAAAAGCCCTAATACCACCAGTCAAACGGCCAGTCATCCAACCAAACTGCTCCAGGTACAGGATCAACAGTGAGGATGGACTGGTCCCACACCCTTTCAGATCAATGGTGGCATTCATAAACCATTCAGTGAAGTTCTAGCATGAGGCCCTTTTATGCCTTTTTCCTAAGACCCTACTGAGGTTGATTTTTTTTCTCAGATGAAATATCTGTAGATCCTAGGGCCTGGAACTTCAGTTAATTTCAGCCATCATTTCTTTTAAATATCTGTAGTGTCCTGAATCCTTACTTGGAGCCAAGTTTTATACTGATCACATTATACAGATGATTTAATTTATTCTCCACAGCATCTCTGTGTAGTAGGTATTCGCTTGGTAAAATGTTTGAATTAATGAATGAATGATTACAGGTAAATAATGAGCGTATGTTGAGTGCTTTCTACACGCTAGGCATCATGTTAGTCACTAGAGATTCAGAAATGAGCAAAATGGGCAAGGCAGCTGTCTTCATTGAACTTATAGTCTAAGTATTGCGATCCTCATTTGTAAATAAAGAAACTGAAACACAGAAGATGAATTAACTTGCCCAAGATCACACAGCAATATAATGTCAGGTCAAAACATCAAAAGTAAGTCTGGCACTGCCCCATAGTGGAATAACTAGTACAAGCTTACCTTCTGGCCCCAAACAATAATAAAACCGGTACAAATAAATGAAGCAAGTGTTTTTGGGCGTTGGACATCAAACAGCATAGGACTGTGATCCTTTGCTAAAGAGATCACACAAGATGAGCTTCATGTTTGACCCGGCTCTCTGCTTTGGAAATTCTAAAAACTGAAAATTATAATACTTAAATAAAATATATGAAATGATTTAATATATTAGAGATGGTAGAAAAAAGGATCAATATGCTTAAGATCGATCAACAGAAGTGATACGGTCTGAAGAATACAGGGGGGCGGAAGCTTGGGAAAGGGGACAGAGCCTCAGGGGCATGTGGGGTAACATCAGTGTCTAACATGTGTATAACTGAGGTCCCCAGATGGGAGGATAGAGAGAACGTAGCAGAGAAAATATTCAAGGAAAAATGGCTCAAATGTGCCAAATTTGATGAAAATATCAACTCCTATAGATCCAAAAAGCTCAGATAACCTGGAACAGGATAAATACAAAGATGCCATAGAATAGAAGGGAGAGAATAACAGATCTTAAGGACATCAGAGAGCTAAAACATCCCATAACTTAGGGGAAATGGACAAATTTCTTGAAAAGCATGATTTAATGCAAGTTACATAAGATTCTGAGAAATTGAAAATTTTATTCTAAAATTTATATGGAAATGCAAAGACCTAGAAAACAAAATAATCTTAGAAAGGAGAACTTGGAGGACTCACACTCTCTGATTTCCAGATTGACTATAAGACTACAGCAGTCAATACAGTGTAGTATTGGCCTAAGTATAGACAAATAAATCAATACAACAGAATTAGAGAATCCAGAGATAGACCTACACATTTGGACATTCGGATTGATTGATTTTCAAAAAAAAGCACATGCTAGCAATTTAACAAAAAAAGGAAATTTTATTCAACAAATGAGGGAAAAAAAGGATTCCAATACCTGCCTAATCAAACACAAAAAAATAATTTAAGAAAGATCATGGCCATACATGTAAAAGCCAGTACTATTAGTCTTCTTTAAGAAAAAGGAGAATATATTCAAACTTTAGCATTGCAAAGATTTCTTAGAAAAGACACAAAAGTAACTAACCCCCAAAGAAAAAAAATAGATAAATTAGACTTTACCAAAATTAGAGATTTCTAGTAAGAAAGAAAGAAGAAAGCAAGCAAGCAAGCAAGCAAGCAAGCCTGTTAAGAAAATGAACAGGCAAGCCACAGACTGGGAGAAATTATTCACAGTGTGAATATCTGACAAAAGACCCAAATCTGTAATATAAAAAAAATCCCTTTAAGTCAATATTTTTTTAAGTATCATAAAAATAGGCAAAAGACTTGAACAGACACTTCACAAAAGAAGATGTATTAATGCGTAATGAGCTTATATTATATCCGCATCCTTAGTCATTGGGGAAATGAGCTTATATTATATCCGCATCCTTAGTCATTGGGGAAATGCAAATTAAAACCACAGTGAAAAGCCACTACAGATCTACTAGAATGGTTAAAACTTAAATAATAACACCAAATGTTGGCTAGACTATAAAGCCACCAGAACCCTCACATACTGCAGGCAGGAATGTGATGATACAAATGCTTTGGAAAACTGGCAATTTCTTACAAAGTTATACATCTATCCTAGGACCCAGCAAATTTGTTCATAGGTTTTTTACTCAAGGTAAATGAAAATATACATCCAGGAAAAGACTTGTCTAAATGTTTGTAACAGCTTAGTTTAAAAGCCCAAATCTGGAAATGACCCATCAATAGAAGAATGTGTAAGTATATGATAATATATTATATTCTATATATTATATTATTTCTATGAAATACTAATTATTAATAAATGCTATGTATTGTTATCCACAGCAACATGAATGAATTTTAAGAACATCATACCAAGTGAAAGTAACCACACAGAATACATTCTGTATGATTCATTTACATGAAATTCGAGGGCAGGCAAAGTTAATCCATGGTGACTGACATCAGAATACTGGTTATCTCAGGGACAGTGGGGATTACATGGGAAGGGTCATGAGAGAAATTTCTGGAGTGGTAAAAGTATTCTTCATTATTACTGGTGTTTTTTTGTCATATGAGAGAATGCATTGGTTAAGACTTAATGGACTATACCATTAAAAATTCTGCTTACTTCCCTGTATATAAATATTACTGTATTTAAAATAATCCAGTCTGTCTGACTCCACTGGCCACATGTTTTTCTGCTCTACTATGCTGAATATCAGGCAAAAAGTTAGCAACTGGGAATTTTACTACCCTGAAATGAGTCAGCACATTGTGGAGTAGAGAATGGATTCCTCTGTCAGATGAGCAATAGTGAGCATAGTGTTTATAAACTGTGAAGGTTACAGAAATATTTGTATTTATTATTTAAAAAAATATTATTATAAACTGTTAAAACAGTGCCACATCCTCGGGACTTTGGAAAAAGTGGTCATTTGTATTATCTATTGCTGCATAGGAAATTACTCTAAAACTAAGTGGCTTAAAACAACAAATGTTTTTTCCTCACATTTTCTGTGGGTCAGGAATTTGGGAATGGTTTAGCTGGGTGGTTCTAGCTCTGGGTATCTCAGAGGGTAGCAGTTATTTCCCGAGTGGTGGTGCAGTTATCTGAAGGCTGGAGGATCCTCTTCCAAATTCTTTCCATGTTTGTTGACTAGCCTTTGTCCCTCACCAGCTATTAGGAGGAGGGCTTAGTTCCTTGCCAAGTGAGCCTCTTCAGACTGCTGGGAGTCCACACAACATGGCAGTTGGCTTCCCCCAGAGCAAGTGGTCCAAGAGAAAGAGCATAAGACCAAAATGGAAGTCACTCTGTCTGCTATACCCTAACCTCCGAAGTGATCTGCCATCACTTTTGCAGGGTTCCGTTGGTCACCCAGACCAACCCTGGTACAAGTGGGAGGGGCTGTGCCAGGGCAAACATGGGAAGGCAGGATCGTTGGGGGCCATCTTAGAGGCTGGCTGTCACAGTAATTTTTATCCCTGCTCAGTAGATGTGTGATTTAGAACAAATCAGTTATTCAAGTCCCAGTTTCTTAATCTATGAAATGGGAAGGACTAATTATTTTTGCCTGAGGGGATTATATTAGCAATGTTTGAAGTTTCTTAGGAGGGAACCTGGAATGGAGTAAATTTTCATTAATGTTATCCTAAAACATAAATAAGTTAGTGTAGGCATGTCTAGTATCACTCTCCTGGCCAGATAACCTATTTAACATTTCTCTCTGATTGCATATCTGGATCAGCTTTTAGAGATGGCACCTTCTTCTAATGTGGACCCTTGAAGCTGGTAAATTCTATAATCAAAATAAAATCATACTCAGTGGCTCCTTCCCATCTCTGCTTTATTTACTCCATGTGTGTGGTGTCTTTTACCTTCTCTTCTCCCATTAGACTTTGAGCTCTCTTGAAGGAACCCTGTGCTTTAATCTTCTTTGAACATTCCCAAAGTCACTGTTTGAACATTATATTGATTTTCTTTTTTTTTCTTTTTTTTTTTTTTAAAGATTTTATTTATTTATTTGAGAGAGAGAGAATGAGAGAGAGCATGAGAAGGAGGAAGGTCAGAGGGAGAAGCAGACTCCCTGCTGAGCAGGGAGCCCGATGCGGGACTCGATCCCGGGACTCCAGGATCATGACCTGAGCCGAAGGCAGTCGCTTAACCAACTGAGCCACCCAGGCGCCCTGAACATTATATTGATTTTCACATTGTCAGTGCTCTAACACTGTTTGCTGGCTACAGATATTTTCCAAAGCAGAATACCCAGGAGGTGAAAGCAACTGTCATAGATATATTAATTGATTATTGTCCCAAAAATGATATAAAATAAGCTACCCCCAAACTCAAAGCCATTCAACACCCACTTACTCTTTTGCGCATAGGTCCACAGGTTGGTGGAGTATTAGTTGATCTTGGCTGGGCTGGACTGGGTGCCTCTGCTTCAGGCTGCAAGTCAACTGGGCTTGGCTTCTCAGTGCAAGTTAGGCTGAGGTCTGTGCCACTTGGGTTTCCGTCGGGGACCAAGTATCAGGGGAAATGCCCACTCAGGAGACACTCTTCTCAGCAATGGTAGAAGCACACAAGAGCAAATGGAATCAGGCATTGCATTTCATTGCATTTTCTTGCTTCATGAATGCAACCATTTCATTGGCCAAAGCAGGTCACATGGCTGAGCCCAAAGTCAAGGGGAATGGAAGTATTTATTCTGCTTCCAGTGGAAAGAACTGTAAAGTCACATGGAAAAGAGCATGAACAAAAGGATGAAAATCGGGGCTAATAGATCTGCCATATAGAATACAAAGTTGTGAGAACTATCTAAGAGCCAAGCATTGCTGGGGAGAGTTGACTTTTCTGAGAATATTTAGTATTGTTCCTTCACATCTAGGACTGCAAAACACTTGTAAAGTGAGTGAAACTGGAAATTGCATGAGAGTTTCACTGCATGAGAGTGATGTGATTCAAAGTGTGTGGACTTTTGAAATTCAACTCTATTTTCCTCCACTTACTTCTTAGGGGCCCTTCCACAGCTCTTTTAGCTTCTCTGAGCCTCTTTTTCCTTAGATGTAAAGTAGAGATGAAAAAAAAAAACCTACCCATGTTTTCTGTGAAAATCAAACTAAATTAACAAATGTGCTTCATGTTTGTTTCCCCATCTGTCCTGCTGGATTGGCAGGGAGGGTAGTGGGAGCTTTGGTTTTCCAGCAAGTTTCTGAGACCTGAACTCAGTCAGGGAAGGACTCAGCTTTCCTGACTGAAAAAAAGGTAATGATAGGCAATTTTCACCACATCTCCACATCTCCCACTTGTTGCTTAAAGACAGACAAGCGATCAATTGTCACTTATTTTGGGTTCTAAAACACTAAGTTATTACCATAGAAACATAATTATGAACAATTAAGTAGAAGTGTTTTCTGAAATGTTTTTGAATTAAAGTTCTAAATTTCTTTTTACAAATTTACTCAATTCATATAAGCATAAGTCAAAAACTGTAGCACACATCTTATTTTCTTCCAAATCAAATCAGTGAGTTATTTGTGGTAATTTTATCAAAAAGAAATGAATGAAATCCTCTCTAACCTTATTCTGAATGTGTAATTTCCAGCTTTTTCCTTACAAAGTGGCATCTAGCCTACTGAAGCAATCTGTAGTTTAACCTTGTTTTGCTTTTGCATTCAGTAAAGGTCTGTGAGCAGGTTGACAGCTGTTGAGAAGGATCTTCCATCAGCACTAGAATATATCTGGGCTTCCTTTGCTGGAGAATGCCAGAAACGAATCTTTTAAGGTTTGCAAGAGACCCATTGGCTCTTCTCTTGTATGTCCTTCTTCCTCACACTCTACAACCAGTCTACCACCAAACCAAAAATATATCCTACACCCAAAATACATTTCAAATCCATCTGCACAACCCAATTATCAGTGGCAGGGTTGGAATGATATGTTCTCAGATGTCTCCCTGTGTCTGCTCTTGATCACCATCCCAAGTCATTGTCACATAGCAACCACAATGGTCTTTGAGAAACCTAGAATCATACCCTTCTCCCTCCGGAAGAAAGCCTTCCTATGCCTTCTTATTGTAATTAAGATAAAGGCCCAAATTTGTTGGGAAGCCATCAAGGGTCCAGTTGGGCCTTCATGGTCTTGCCCTGGCCTACATCTCAACTTCTTCTCTACTTACTTAACCCCTCTGTATTGAACTTTCTTCCAGCTCTTTAGTATTCTAGCTCTTTCCTTTTCAGGATGTTTGCATGTGTTGTTCCCTCCATCTGGAACACACCTGCTTCATTCTTCACATGTTTGGTTCCTTCCCATCTGTCATCTCAGCTTAAATGTCAGCTCCACAAAGTGGTCCCCTTGATTCCCAGGAGCTGTCCTACTGTTCTCTGCTACAGTCTCATTCACTTCCTTCATAGTGCTCATCCCAGTTCATTATTATAATTGTGTTTGTGCTTTGACTATTTAACGTCTGACTCATCCACTGGATGTAAGCCCCATAAGGATAGGGTGATATCTGAGCTTTGTTCACCAGGCATAATGGTGCATTGTTCTGTGCCTGACCCTGAAAGGTGCTCAATAATTACTTCTTAAGTGGATGAATGAATGAATGAATGAATTATTCAATAAAGGAGGCGAAGTCATCAATATTTACCAAGAAACCTAAAATATCTCTAAAGCCCCATCATATGACTCTCACTAGAGCATTGTCCATGGAAGCCAGAGGGTGTCTCCTAGAGGAAAATGCACCAGCTTAAGGGCAAGAATGCCTAGAACCTGGATCAATTTCTTGTCTGACCCTCCATAAATATTTTTTTGAAGTTTTTCTGAAGCACAGTTTGTTTGTAGTTAAAATGAGAGTTTGCAACCAAATGTTTAAGCATAGGGGCCGTGGTCCACTATGGCTATGCATTTTATTTTATTTTAGAGTAGTTAGTTTTTGTCTAATTTAAAAATGTTCTTAGCTCCGAAAAGGTTAAAAAGCATTGGATTAGGTTAACCCTAAAGTCCCATATACCTCTGACAATCTGTGTTTCTACAAAAGGAAGATCAGTCAACATTAGGTATGGCGGTATGTAACAGAGACCCAACATATCAGTGTCTTAAACAACATGGAGGCCTACTTCTTTCTCTCTCTCTTTTACCTCTGGAAGTGAGCATTCTAAGGCCAGTAAGCATTCCAAGCTGCCAGAGACTCAGGCTCCTATCTTGTCGCTCCACCATCCCTTGGGAACAGCCCTTGTCCAAATGGAAATTCCACCACATGGATGGGTGGATATTCCAGCCAGCAGGACTAAGGTAGAGGAGAGGTAAGTAAGGGGAATGTCTCCTATTATTTTTAAAGATTTAATTTATTTATTTGACAGAGAGAGAGAGAGCACAAGCAGGGAGAGCAACAGGCAGAGGGAGAGGGAGAAGCAGGCTCCTCGCTGAGCAGGGAGCCCAATGTGGGGCTTGATCCCAGACCTTGGGATCATGACCTGAGCCGAAGGCAGACGCTTAACTGACGGAGCTACCCAAGTACCCTAATACCTCCTATTTTTTTACCTCCTTTTTTTTTTTTTAAGATTTATTAATTTATTTTAGAGAGAGAGAGTGCGAGTGAGCAGGGGGAGGGGTGGAGGGAGAGGGAGGGAGAGAATCTTGAAGCAGACTCCACACTAAGCTCAGAGCCTGATACAGGGCTCCATCCCAGGACCCTGAGTTTGTGACCTGAGGTGAAACCAAGAGTCAGCCCCTCAACCGACTGGGCTACCCAGGCGCCCCTTACGTCCTATTTTCAAGGACAGAAGGGGAAAAGTTACATAGCACTGTTGCTAACTTCCCATTAGCTATATCTGTCTGTAAGAGATGCTAAGAGATGCAGATTTTACGCAGGTGGCCATGTGCTCAGCTAAAAATCTGAAGAAGACCAAGGCAATAAAGAGTGTTTGCAACAATCAGAGATTCTACATGAGTCCTAAGTAAAGAGATGTGGCAGAGATGCTCACTATCACAAGAGATACGCTGTGCAAAAAGGGATTAGGCATGCAGGCTGCCCTGCATCAGTGACCATGAGATTTACAGAACTTGGAACATCTCACAGAATCTCAGGTTGCAAGAGAACTTCAGTTGTATAATCAAGCCCTTTTTGTCTGCATAATTCCTAGAGCATCCATCATGGTTTCTTCCTGAATGCACTTTATTTATACATAGAATGAATAGTTAGTGAGCACCTCTGTCAAGTACCTAGTTGCAGGCACTGCATCAAACTATCTATGCAGGGAGTGCACTGTCTAGTGGGGAGGCAGAAAACACACCTTCCCACCATGGTCTCCATCAGCTCTCATGGGACACATTAGGAGGAGAAAGAAGTGCACCTTACTCAATTTTCTTAGGAACCTTACAGTTCAAGAAGGGTCTTCTGGAGGAGGGCCTGAACTAAATTTTGAAGGATGAGCAACGGGCACAGTGCCTGGCATAGAGGAAGGAAAGGAGGCATTCATATCATCTCTGAGGGATGATTAGGAAGGAAAGAGGTAAGGGGGAAAACGGTGGGGGGAAGGGGGAGGGGAGGAAGATTGGAAGAGATGGGAAGACGGAAGTTATTGCGCTGAGAAAAATAGCTAGAGGTTTTCAGATTGCTGATCTGTTAACAATTGAAACTGATCTTAGGCTAAAAATATACATTCTATATAGTATTTTTATACTGAAAAAATGGTAATGTTTTATGAAACAGGCAGGCTTTGTTTCTCTTTTTTTGCACCCTTTCCATGCACACCCCATGATGCCAAACATCTCACCCATTCTGTGCGTATTTGCATGTGCACCTCACTTCTGGATGGTCAGCACCAGGGGGCAGAGGTTCTGTCTGTTTATCTCTGTGGAGTCAGACTCCAGAGTGGCTGGCACGATAATTGCTTGGCAAATGAGAGAAGGAGCAGATGTGAGCCTGATGACGAGAGGCAGACAGCAACCAGAAAGATGTTTCAGATAACATGAAGCAGGAGGGGTTCATCTGTACAGGGGTTGTTATGCACACTGGGGGGGAGGGACCCTGACCCTGCTACTTCTTAGCTGTGGGACCTTGGGCAAGTCACTTAAACTCTCTGTGAGGTGGCTTTCTCATCTGGACAGTAGAAATAAAAATGCCTATGTCATAGGCTTGTGGGAAGGTTTTGAGTGAGACAAAATTATTATTTTTTAAAAAATTTATTTATTAGAGAGAGAGCATACAAGTCGGGGGGAGGGGGGAGGACAGAGGGAGAGGGAGAGAGAAACTCCAAGCAGACTCCCCACTGAGTGCAGAGCCTGATGCAGGGCTCGATCTCGTGACCCTGAGATCACGACCGGAGCCAAAACCAAGAGTGGGATGATTAACCAACTATGCCACCCAGGTGCCCTGAAATTGTTTTTGTTTTGTTTTTGTTTCTTTTTGTTTTGTTTTTTAAGTAAGCTCTATGCCCAAATGGGGCTCGAACTCATGACTCAAGATCAAGAGTCGCATGCTCTACCGACTGAGCCAGCCAGACATCCCTGAAACAAAATTATTTAAAGGGGTTAGAATACTGCCCTGAACCTTAGGGATTGATTAATGTTAGCTATTGTTAAGGAACAGATGAGGAGGAGGGTGAGAGGTAGATGATAGACCCCTGGACAGACAGGTAACCTGTGTGACTGGCTGATTACAGTGTGTCTAACCCTCCTGCATGACAAGCAAGGGGCAGGGACACATCTTACCTGCAGGAGGCAGTTAACAGAGAAGGTGCTCTGTAACCAGAGTGAAGGGTACCAGTGGAAGGTGGGGTTGGCCAGGGGCAGGGGAGGCAGACCACATGGGGCCTTGGAAGTTGTGCTAAGATTGCATTTTTCCCTCAGGACCAGTCTAGGCTCCTGCAGTGAAATAAAATGATAAAATAATGCCAGTTAGCCAAAGGTAAAACAGAAACTCGGCAGCAGTAAAATCTACAATGTGTAATACACAAGCTGTGAGTGTGCCAAGGACTCGGTCGCTTTCCTTAATCATATTCATTTGTTTCATCCTCATTATTATTCTCACTTTACAGATTAATAAATCTTAGTCTCAGGGAAGTGAAACCATTGCTTGTAAGTGATATAATTAGGATTCAAATACATTAAAACAGGGGCGCCTGGGTGGCTCAGATGGTTAAGCATCTGCCTTTGGCTCAGGTCATGATCCGAGGGCCTGGGATTGAGCCCCACATCGGGCTCCCTGCTCGACGCGGAGCCTGCTTCTCCCTCTCCTTCTACTGCGCCTCCTGCTTGTTCTCTTTCGCTCTGTCTGTCAAATAAATAATTAAAATCTTAAAAAATATATATACATTAAAACAACTTCATTAAGTGGTTATTATGTGAACACTTATTTTGTGGCAGATACTCTACTAGATATGGGACCCAGCTGACTCCAGACCCGGCTGTCTTGCTCCAAAGTCCTCCCTCCTCATCATGGCTCACCCATGCAGAACCCAGTTGACAAACACCACGTATTAAACTCCCAGGCCAATTTCTCCTCATCGTTCTGGTTCTTCTGTACTGCCTAAGTCTGCAATACTCGTGCTAGTGAGCGGCATAGTGTCGATTCCCCACAATCTGTCTGTCCCCAAAACCAGGACCCTAGTCACTACATCTTCATCACCAGAAAGCAACCAGATGTGGACAGAGGAGGCAGCCATCATTCTGACTGAGGAGTTCTCAATTTCAACCCTCAACTGGTCTTAACCCTTAACTTTTAAACTTCTTAACCCTTCATTGTTCTCTCACTCCTATGCTTGAAACCTGGACGTACAATATTGAAATTGAGAGGAGACTTCAAATTCCATGGTTTCTAGGAAGGGAAATAGATATTTACCTCACAGCCAATGGGAAAGGCAAATCCAGCTAACTGTGAACTGATCTTCTCTAATTTCTGAGCTGAGAAGCCTGGAGTCCGGAAGGTCATTATCTTTGTGTGTCTTTGAAGATGATGGAATTAATCCCAGGGATGGTGGTTTGCTTGACATCTGCACAGCTGTGGGTGCAGCATGAGCTGCTGGTGTAAGAGTAACTCCAGTTTGGTTCAGGTGGCTGGAAAGGTGACGGGACCAGAGAGGCTCAGGTATGGAGAAAGCCGTGGAGGAAAACAGAGATGGAGCTGTCCTTCTAGAACCAGATGTGGGACACAGAATGGAGACATGTTCAGGGCCTGGAGGGATGACTGAAGGAGGAAGCTCAAAAGACAGGTAGCAAGAACCCAGGCACTGGGGACAAAGAGAGAGGATCCAAGTCCTTGAGAACAGGCAAGAATAGTGAGACAAAATCCAGAGAGCAGGCGGGGCTCAAAATGAGGAATGAGATCTTGACAAGGCAGATGGGTCCCAGAGCCAGGACGGAGATGAGCATTAACTGGACACCACACTGGTTATCTTGGAATACACTAAGCACATAATCCTCACAACAGCATTATTGGGTAGGTATTCTAACCCCTTAGTTACAGATGTGGAAGTAGAGGCTCAGAGAGGTAACTGACATAGCACATGGCTGAAACTGGAACCCGGATCTTTTGTTGACAGTAAACAGATCTCTCCACTACCCCAGTGGTTCTCAATCAGGGGTAATTTTGCACTCCCAGAGCTATTCGGTAATAACTGGAGAGATGTTTTGTGTCACATTTGGGGGGTTTCTATTAGCATCTAGCAGGTAAAAGCTAGGGATGCTGCTAAACATCCTGCAGTGCACAGGACAGCTCCCTGCAAAGAAAGAACTATCCAGCCCCAAACGGAAACCCGTGCTGTGGTTGAGAAGCCTTGGTCTACACCGCCCATCTCAGAAACAAAGCATTTTGGAACAAGTGCTTTGTATTTGTAATTATGCATTCATTTACTCTTCCCACATTTATTGAGTGCCTTCGACCAACATCTATCTCCCCATTTCCCCCACCCTCTAGACCCTAGAAATCGTTATTCTACTCTCTGCTTTAGTGAGTTCTACGTTTGGAGATCCCATATATGAAAGAGATCATGCAGGATTTGTGTTTCTGTGTCTGGATTATCTCACTTAGTATGATGTTCCCCATGTTGTTGAAAATGACAGGATTTTCTACTTTTTTAAGGCTGAACAATATCTCTTATATATGAAAAGTCATATATATTTATATTTATATGGTTATTGCCAAGAAGACACAAGATAAATATTGGTGAGCATGTGGGATAAAGGAGGAAACCCTTGGACATTATTGGTGGGAATGTAAATTGGTGTAGCCATTGTGTAAAACAGTCTAGGAATTCCTCACAAAGTTAAAAATAGAACTATCATATGATCCGGCAATCTCATTCTCTCACTTCTGGGCATATATCCAAAGTAAATGAAATCCAGGCACTGTTTTAGACTCTGCACATACAGACTTGAATAGAACAGTTGAAGTCTTGCTGTCCTGAAATTTACATTCTAATGAGAATACTGACAATAAACACATCTGCCAGCAAGTAGGCAGCACACAAAGCCTTGGGACTAAGTGGGTTCATCAAGTGAGAGAGCGCACAGGGAGAAGAGGGACAACATAGTCCTGGGCCCTCGACTTTACAGACTGGAAAAGGAAACAAGATTGAGCAAAGGGCTAGAGAGGGAGTGGTCATGGTGAGGAGGAGAAGCAGAAGAGCATGGGTTTCCTGGGAATCCAAAGAAGAAAGTGTTTCAGCAAAAGGAAGGGGCGCTCTGCTGGGTCAGAAGTCATGACTGCAGATGACAGCCACACCACTGTCCCCCAGCAAGATGGCCCACTAGGCTTCCAAGAATCTCCGGCTATCATCCAGAGGCTCAGTTTTTTCTCCTAAAAATAGGACCTCTGAATGCTATTGTAAGAATAAAATCAGTGAATGGATATGGACTCCCTTTATAAGTTGCTTTATGAATGAAAGCAGTCATCATTATGTCCTTGAGAAATCCTGTGTATCCAGAGTTTGGTTTCATGTTTTTTTGAAAGCGTAACAAGGTGAGGTTGCTGGCGAGAACAGAAGGACCTTTTCTGATGTGGCACATCTCATAAAGTGCATTAGAAACAACGCGATAAAAGGTGGAGGGAGGGATTTTTTCAAGCTCACTCTGAATGCTTTGGCCAAATTTTTCTTTTTTCTTTTTGTAGTTTATTTTAAACAGATTCACTGAATGAACTATTGCCCTGTCATTGGAGTAGAGCCTATGTGGTCCATAACTGCTCCATTGTCACGCAGAAGGAGGTTTGAGGGTGTTTCTCCAAAGGATATTTAGGGGATTTGGGGAAAGGAAAAATAGGGAAATGAATGCTGAGTGGGCAGCCAAAAATATTCACTAAGGTGAAGATTCATTTCTTTAAATCTAGGAGGAAACTCACTTAAATAGGGATCCTCTGTTCTTAAAAATAGCAAGTGTTTGCATTGCGCTTTCCACGGGCAAGGCATTGTTCTAAGCACTTTACACATCTTGATGCATTTAATCTTTGCAACAACCTTACGAAGTGGCTGTGGTGGAGATCCTCATTGTACAGATGGGAAAAGTGAGGTTGAGAAACTCCCAGAAGTCACCTACGCTCCTAAGGAGCCACGCTGGCGTGAATGCAGTCTGTGCTTGTCATCACTCTTCTGGGACCCCTCCTGCCTCTCCTCCACGTCCCTTCTCACAGTGGAGATGAGCCCACAGTGGGACAGAGCGGAGAAGGGGCTTGGCCAAGCTTGGTCCCCGGTTAGTGATAGAGCAAGGGCAAGCTTTCCGCTTCTCTGTCTCAGCCGTCAAAATGATTAAGCAGGCAACTTTTTAAAATGAAGATCTTAGGGATTGTTAGGAAACATATACAGATGTCTGTGGTTGGCCGGAGAGGGGAGGAATCGAGGTAGGGGAAGCACCTGCCTCACAGTCACTGGTTGCTGCAAAATCCTCGGCCCCCACAAGGCTCATGTCTGCCTTTACCATCCCTTGTCCATGGGCTCCCAACTTCTGTGGGTGAAACCACGTGGACTGGCCATTCCTTGGAGACACTGTCAGCATGGCTTTGCTCTGTTCCAAAGGCTGAGCACCCATGGGAAGTGAACGTGTCTGCCTCCAGCCATTCTGTGCATTAAGATTCCTTGAGTACAGCTTCCTGGGCAAAGCTGAGGAAATCAGCCACTGGACCAGACAGCCAGATAAGTGTGTTTCTCTCTGGAATCCACACAGGCTACAAAAGAATTAACGAGGACGAATTAAGTGTTGTCAGATCTTAGGGAAGTCAAGCTATTTTCTACCCAGGAACAATCTGTTAAGATCATAGAAATCCGGACAAATAGCTGGAAAGCACATCTCAGGGAACAATTTTGGACCAGTGAGCAATACAAAATGATTGTCTGGCTAAGCCTTGTCCATCTCTATCACCTCTGATCCTATTTTTGGCAGGTCTCTGTAGAACCATCTAGTCAATATTATCTCTCAGCCGGGCCCTACCTTGCTTGGGTCTGCCCCGGAGGAGTTAGTACTCTTTCCTTCCTCTGATTCCCCGCCCCTCCCATCCAGCCCCGGGAAACTCCAACCTGAGTTCTGTCCTGAGCAAGGCATTTCATTTCTGAGTGACTCTGGTTCATAATAAACAAAGAAGGATATGCACGTCGATGCTAAGGCTGATGGGAAGTAGAGGCAAATGTGGCATTGTTTCTGTGTCTTTGATCTTTAAAGCATGTTTTTCTGATTGATCTTAGAACTTACACTTTTCACCTAGCCAAGAGAGGGTTATTTCTTTTATACATTCTTTGTGTTTAACTATTGAACAAGGAACATTAGCAGACTCCCTTGCGTAATAATAAAAAAAAATTATTGTAGAACATTTGCCAAAATATGCATATGGATGGATGGGTGGGTGAATGGGCGGATAGAAGCATGGTGGGTGGGTGTAGTAATGTACATATGGTGAACCCAAGGTTTAGAAAAACACTGAAGGCTTATTCTGAAGCAGAGAAAAATTATTGGAAGGTCACTAGAATGATTTTTAAGTGCCTGCCATGTGGCAGGCACTATGTGACCAGCTCTGAAAATGCTCAGGTGGGCCTAGATTCTAACGCACTGGCTAACTTCCCACCCCAACTACTATCTCACATCTCCCCCAGCCCAGTAAATGACAAGTGCCTGATCATCCGTGGTTAGATACTACCTTACATTGGATATGGTGCCTTGTCTAACACTTACTCATTCAACAAATGTTTATTGAGCGTATATTATGTGCCAGGTCATGTGCACAGAGCAGTTAAAGAAAAGATAAATAAGCAAATAACAGTAACAGTTATAAAGAGAAATAAGGCTGGATAAGTAGAGCGGGTGAGCCGTAGCTATTCATTAAGTAAATAGTTATGAGCAATGACTACACAGGAGATGCAGAAGGAAGTAGGAGCTCATCTGGATTTCCAGAGGCTCAGTGGCTGGGAAGAGAGAGGACCAAGGGCTGTGCCATCCAAATCAGGGCACATAGAAAGGAGTGCTCACATCTACGGAGGGCAAGAAAATGGCTTACCAAGTTAAGAAGGTCTTTGAGATGCAGGGGACAATTAAGCTGAGTCTTGAATTTGTTCTCTCAGCAGACAAGGATGGGGGCTATATTCCAGATTGAAGGACATTCTAATCTAGAGCTTCGAAGCTCAAAGTGTGGTCTATGGGCCAGCTGCATCAGCAGCCTAGTAGAAATTAGGCATCTCAGGCTGACCCCAGGACTACTGAATCAGAATCTTCCATTCACCCAGATGCCCAGATGATCCTGATGCAAATTTAAGTGTGAGAAGCACTTTCCCCAACCAGTGGCTTTCAAACTTGATTGCACATTAAAATCACCTAGGGGAACTTTAAAAATATCCTGATGCCCAGGCATGGCTTCCACCAATTATGCCAGAATCCCTGACATCAGACTTCATCAAGTTTTAAATTCCCAGGGTGAAAGCCCCACCTTATGAAATTTCTTCTCACCCTCCTGACCTGTGGGCTTTATCCTCAGTAAATACTCACCTGTCACACAAAGGGAATAATCTGTGAAATAAGAATTTTTAACCCTAACTTTGCAGATATGGCTCTCTTGGTCATAAGCCCCTCCCCCACCCCCACCCCGCCGGAAAGCTTAATCGGAACAAAGAGAACGTGCCACTGGTAAGTAGGAGAGGATGTGAAATGGATTTCCCTGCTGGTGACAAGCTGGCAGCCCCGGCCTCCTGCAGATGGCTGGCTGTCGCAGACACGGAGCCACATATCTGACACATACGTGTTGGGCTCAGTGTTCCTTCCTGAGCCAGAGCAGACGGATTTGGGAAGGGAGGACAGCGGGTCTTCAGAGAGAAGGAGAGCACGCTGTCCCGAGTTCTCATCGACAACAGGCTCTGTTCTTGAGGAGCAGCCAAAATGCTGATTTCTCACCAAAATTGAGTCATACTGAAAAAAAAGCAAGAAGTGGAGCCAAGATACAAACTTTTCTCAAAGAACTTTCTTCCCAGACCTCCAGGCTGGTGCCATGTGCCTGTGTGTTTCCTTTGAGCCATTCCTCCCTACACTCCCATCCCCTGGCCCTGAATCTATGGGGGAGGGGGAGCAGAAGATATCCCAGACTGGAGTTTCTGAGCCTTCCGTGAGACCCCTGAAACTGGCAGTAATTGCTGTTATACTTTGAAAAAGTGACACAAATCTCTGAATTTCATCCCTTGGAACATTGTAAAAATAACTTTTCTCACCAATTTACACCCTGAGCTCATACTCCTGTCCCCTCCCTCCCCCGGTGTCAAGGATGAGGACCACAGATTCAGGTTCTTTCAAGGAATCTATAACAGAGGTGATCAAGGGAAGAGTCAAAGGCCAGGAATTCCAGATTCTTCATAGGGTTTGTCATGAGTCAACCTCTCTATCTCCATCTCCCTCCAATACCTGGTCCCTTATTCTCACTCCACTCCAGCGGGTCTCATCCCCTGTCATGGACCCACCTGTGTCTGTCTCAGTGGCTCATGAAGCTATGTCTCCAGTCTGGGCTGAAGCTCCTGATTCAGGCAATTTGATGGCTTCAAATTCAAATTGTCCTCAAGTAAACACTGTGGGGGTCCCTGTTCCATATGTACCCACGTGTCCATGCACACAGAGACACACACGTGTACCTGCACGTACACACTCACACTCAACAGAACTGGAGCTTCCTCCAGGGTGCCCCGGCTTGGAGGAAGTCACCACTATTCATCATCCACTTATTCCTCCTCAAAACCTGGCCTTCAATTGTGCCTTTTCTCCTTTTCCCTGGCAGCTTCTTGATCGCCAGCTTCTACTGATGCTGCAGCAGAAGTGCCCCCCCGCCCCCGCACTTCTGTGCCTTCTCCGGGCTGTGAGCCTAACCCAGACCTCTGTCCTCTGTCATCCAAAGCACTGTCCAGCCACTGGCCCCGTCCCGAGCCTTCCCGGCACACCCTTCTCACAGCAGCAAAACAATGGATCTGGAATACAAATCTGATCCTGTCACTTCAGGACATTTTAGTGGCTTCCCAATGAGCCTAGAATGAAGCCCATGCTTCTCAGCCTGCCTTCAAGGAAGACCCTTTGGGAACAGTCCCCACACGTCCCTGCAGCCTCGATTTCCATCGGGCCCTCCTCACAGTCAGCATAGCCAACTTCTTCAGTTTCGCAAACACTCCGTGCTCTTCCTCACCTCTGCCACTGTGGGGACACTTGTATCTTCCTTTCTCTCAACACCTCTGTTCCTGGACATTTTCCCATCTTATAGGCTGTAGTTTGGCCCCCTGCAGGAAGTCTGACCTGCAGAGATTGGGTTGGGTGTCCCTGCTCATTGCTCTCACACTCACACTCGCTGAGTCTCCCTGGATGTAGAACTTAGCAGACACCTGCTGTGTGTCGACTGGAGCCCAGACCAGGCAGTCTTCTCCCCGAGAAGAGGATCCTTGTCTATCCACCCAGAGTTCTGTCCTCAGCATCAGAGCAGACATCCACAATTGTCTGAGGAATGACTGCTGGCTCCTGCCATTCTCTTGATCCCACACAAGGCAGAAGTCTAGTCAACCTTTTGCATCGCTTCAACCCTACTGCTGTTATGTCGTTAGTTCACACTCTCACCTCCTTCCAATCTCACCCTTATTACCAGGCCCTCCCAAAATGGTTTCCCACCTTCCTACCCAAAAGGCATCCTGCTATCTCTGTGCCTCTTCTGAAAATGCAGAGTTGATCATTTCTCTTCCTTGGTTAAATTTTTTCATAGATACCATTGTTCTCAGGGTAAAATCTGATCACTTCAACACAGCACAGAATTCATGGTCACATCCTCAGCTTTATGGATCACTGTTTTCCCACTGGCATCATGCCTCATTGGCAGGTTACCTTGAACCCCTCAATGATTTCCAAATACTCCAGAGTTTCCTTATGCCTTTGAAAATACATCTCTTTCTGCCTGAGATGATCTCTGCCCTTCCTTCCTTCTCTGTCCTGCCGGGGAAACACTTCCTTGTCTTTGAAGATTGATGTATTTGTTAAACAAATAGTTACCAACCATCTACTATATGTCAAGGTGTATACCAGGCACCAGTTTATTGATCAACATTGCACAATGTTGAACAAGACAAACATACGTATTCCCATCTCCCCACCCCCCTACCCCCCCTACCCCCCCGCAAGAGTTCAGAATCTGCTGGGGAGCAAGGTGTGCTCATGCTTCCCTTCCTAAATGAGGACTTTCCTGACAACCACCGCTTCCCCTGCTTCTTTATGCTCCACTCTGCCTGTACACACACACACACACACACACACACACACACACACTCACACACCCTTATACCTTTGTGTTTACATAGCTGTCAGACCATACACGACAGGGACCGTGCCTGATTCATCTTCTGTCTTTAGCACCTGAGCATAATGTCTGGCACATGGTAAGTATTCAGTAAGTGTTTGTGGGATGAATGAATAAGAAATTAATGATTTCGTGGTTTTTACCAGTAATTGAGGCTTTTAGGAAATGGGGCACAAAACAGGTAAGTGTGATAGTGGAGATGGACCAAAAAATGATGCAGAGTGGTGGTGTTCCATGGAAGAATGAGACAAGTTGGACATCCCAGTGGAAATAGCTCCACAGCCAAAGGGCAGAAGAATGGTACTCATCAGTGAGCAATGGCTCTACCATGGGGGACTTGAGGCTCCCCTTACCAAAATAGGGATTTTCCTACTGAACTCTCAATATGTCACCCCCATCTCTCCCATATTTCTATTTGGGGCTTGCCCACTGCTGGTATGGTTCTCATCAAAAGCTACACAGCTGAGTGGTAGAGCTTGGATTCAAGCAAGTTCTAGCCTGACCCCACGCCTCTGCTCTTAACCATGTCTCGGAAGTGCCGTAGCCAACCTCAAAGTAGATGACTCCAAACCTCCAATTTCCACCTGGAAAATATTTTGATTCTTGTACCTGTAAGCTTTGTCCTATGATTGAACGCATCCCTTAGTTGACCCTGGTCCAAGAATTTGTTGGTGTTTTGTCAATAGAGGCTTGATGCCTTCTTGGTCTCCATTTACCTTATATGCCTGGGAATTGAAGCAGATGGTGCAACTGGAGTTTATCATTCTAACCTCCTTTCCCATAAGTGAGCCCACATATGACCACAGGAGAGATCAGGAGGAAAGTGGAGAACCTGATCTGCAGCAGTGTTGTGAATGGATATAGAGAAAATGACAGGTGCACTGCTTTATTGATGCAAGCTGCAAATAATAGTGTCTAGAAAACTGACAGTTTCTTAAGTGATTTCTATATTGCAGAAATTTGAGGAATAAATATTAAAGGAGATGATATCTCAGAGCATGTTTCTTCCTGAGAGTCGCTCACCATGGAGATGACATGGTTAGCCCAACATTTATGAGAGTCAGGTGGTGCCCTACCCAGGTGGCTGAGGTTTGATCCAAGACTCCACTTACACTCAAATGCCCTTTCCTTGTCTCCTTCAGAAACACTAGGGCACTTCAAGGGATGCCTTAGAGATCAAGGAAGTGATTGACTGACTGATGTGATTTACCCCTTAATTTTCCCTGCAGTTTTTCCATGAAGCCTAAAATATTGTCATTAGAAGCATACCTTGAGTTAGAAGACAGCATTATAAAATGGAAAGCTTATGCTGTCAGTATGCAAAATCACATTTGGTGAATGTATAATATCCCATTGAATATTTCTGTTATTAGACATAAAGATAATTTCCATTTTTCACTATTTTTAAGCTGCACTAATTTAGTACTTTTATATATACATATCTCTGTCAAAGTCTATTTTTATTTACTTAGGAGAATGTTCCAGAATATTCTACCAGGTCAAAAGTCCTGAAGTTGGTGGAGATGTATATTGGTAAAATTTTTGAAAAATAATTTTCCAACCTATATGATAAAAAAAATTTAAATACTTCTCATATAGGTTGCTGTTAAACCATGTATCCCTGTCCCTTACCTGTGCCATCAGTTTTTTGTGTCTCTATTCATAAGGGTTACCCTTATTTCCCCATTAAATGTAATCCTGCTAGTGTGAGTCCATAATTACAGTCTGATGCTGTCCCTTAGAATTTTGCTACAGCTGTCAAACAACTGATCTATCCCTCTCAATACTGGGTCAAAAGTAAGTACATCTTCTGAGCCTCTGATCATAGTTGGAGCACAGCACATGAAGCTTCTGTCTAGGTTGGAATTAATGCATTAACACTCATGAGCATAGATGTTCATCCAGCTCAAATCTATGTCAGTGCATTATGGGTCCTGGACCGCTCATAAGGATGTCCTTGAAGATGGTGATGATCATCCCCCTCACACCATTTCAGCAACAGTGTCAGCGATGGAGAAGTACCTGACATAGGGCAATTATGTTGACCCCTGGGGATTGTCACTTCTTCTATGTCCCCCTCCCAAAATTGTAGAATACTAGGTCATCGAATGTTTCTGGACAGGCATTGATGTCCACTAGGAGGATGTGATATTTAAACTTAAGGCATGAATAACAAGGAAGGTCAGTGAGATGAATATCAGGAAAAGAGCAGTGTCGAGGACTTACAGCCTCCCAGGCACAGGACTGAGGGACTGAGGGAAGAATTTGACAGAGAATTGCAAACAGGCCTTAAAGCTGTGGCAGGTGGAGCTGAGAGAGATACCAGCTGGCCGGAGCTGACAAGGAAGGAGGGTGGAAGCAGCAAGCAGTGGGTGGATGCTGTTTTTATGACATTTTCTTCAAGTGGTTTTGCTTTCTGTTCTAAGATTTTGTTCTTCAATCCAACTTAGAATTTGCCTTCCCATTACTGATGATGTGATATGTCATATATTTGTTTATTCCCTTCTAGTTTATGCCAAAAGAATTCTTACCTACTCCAAACATGGGGGAGTATTTGTGTATATATGCATGTGTTCTTTAAGCACATGGGATGCCACTCAAGGTTGGGGTGGGAAATGACTTGCATGTCAGTTAGGGAGTATTTCAGGAGACCAAGGCTGCCCCTGCACCTCTCTGTGTGACAGAGAGATATGGAAGAGTCATGGGGACTTTGCCCAGTTTGGTCAAAACATTCCTCCTGTTACTAAGGAACAAGGGCTTGGGAGTCAGGAGATGGGATCCGAATCCCAGCTCAGCTACTATGTGACTTTGGTTAACTTCCTTTACCTCCACAGTTCTCCATTTCCTCATCTATCAAACAAAGATTCTCTAAACAAGCCGAACAAACCTCCACTATTATGCCTGTCCTGGCCAATGAAAGCAAGCCCTCTGCTCTAGCTGATATTGGAGTCATCCACCTGAAATTCTGCTCCCCCCTTTTTCTGCCCCTATCTAATCCTGATGAGACCCCACTAGAATTTTCCCTGGTTCTGAGCTCTGCTATTCTTGCTCTGTCCCAGATGACTGCTCTTCTACCCCCTGGTTTATCCATCCTCTTGATCTTCCCAAGGAGATGGACCAACTCTTCGGAGCTAGGGTACAGATACTTCTCTGGCAGAATGCAGCAGGACAAAGGTGGTTTGAGCAGACGTGCAGGCATGTAAGTCAGAAAGTTTTCATATATTTCCTGAATTCTTTTTGTTTCTTTGCCCCTTGCCCACCTTACAATTTATTGGAGGCTTTGGGAACATTCCCTGTGGCTCAGCTGAACTCTGAGCACAAAACTGGAGTTTTATCCAGGCATAAACTAGAGCACTGAAGACAAAACTGTCCCTTGGGACAGGTGTTGGGACACTTGCTCTGAATCTTTGAGTTTCTACTTGAGGCATCGTTCTGACCCTTCCCCAACCCCAAACGCCTCCCCAAGGGAACTCAGGAGGGAAAGTCAGTGCTCTGATGAGTGAGATGGGGAGATGTCACTGAGCCCTCTGGCAGCCTCAAGAGACCCACATCTTCTGCTTACCCATGTGATAAATTCAGCAAAGTAGCCAGCGCCTCCACCCCTGCAGTGGGGAGGCCCGAAGGCTGAGCTGGCCACATTCAATGTGGCGGAGGAGGGCCGGTGGGAAGCTCAGTTCATGGTGGCTCACCCAAGCCAGTTCAGTTATAGAGCTGATATTTTATTTCCATTTCTCTACTCCTATGTGTCATTTCTCAATTTATTCCAAACGCTGAGGGTACATAGCTGTTATTTATTGCCCCCTGAAAGTCTCACATATTAAAGGGTTTGCCTTGAACCCTCAGAAATCGGCATTGCAATCGGCATTTGGAGCCCAGAATAGCGCAGAGAGACGTTTCCAGCTTGGCCACAGTGCTTTGAGAAGCCCTTGTCCTGCAGGGGTTTTGCCTGTGGTCTGTAGCATTTCTACCGTGACTGCTTGAGGGTCTGTTAAACAACACCATGCCCAGACCACAGGTGAGCCTGCTCCTTGGGTTTGCTGTCTGATTCTGACTTGAGCAAGTACCACTGAGGCAAGCATCAGCTTACAGGAGGAAGAGTTTTTTAAGCCCAGGGAAGGTCTAATCAGAACGGCAGAGTTTCAGTTTGTGGTCTTTTTAGTTGGAAGTAGGAGGAATAATTTTCTGCTTCTTTTACTGTGTTTCTCAGGGAGGACTGTAAGCCAGGACTTAAAATTGAAAAGCGGCTACATTCCATGTGGGCTCAGAGGCACCAGGGTATGAAGGTTAGACTGTAAAATGGGCCTGAGTGGATCAACCTCCTGTGCTTAGAACCAGTTTTCCCTGACACTGACACAGTGGGTCAGGCCACGACCTGAGGGTTCAGGGACCCTGGCTGCCACTCCATCCAGCACAAGGTGTGGATGGCATCAGGGACAGGGAAAGTTGCAGGGTCCCACATGACATGACAGATTTGGGTCCATTTCTCATGTTGAATGAGAAAACAATGTCGTAAGTTTTACAAATCAGATGGACAAGAAAGATGTTTAAAAGTTCCGTGTCTAGAGCTCTCTTTCTAAATTATGTTTTGCCTCAAAAACTGCAGAAGAATTAAACTGGCTAAAAATGTGCTTCAGATGGGATCAGGGTGATAAAGCCCGGGGAGAAGGCTGGTTTCCTTTGTAGGGGCTGAGATTTGGGTCCAGACAGCCGAGAAGGTAAGTAAGATCCTAGAGGACGAGCTGGACAGGTGTGGAAAGGAAGCAAAGATAGACCCGTGCCCAACCATCCTTAGAGATGGAGCCAACAGGAAAGAAGTATTTTAGTAGTGGCTGGATCATAAAATAATGATGGGGGCCAAATGAATCTAATAGAGTGAGAAAGAGTCAGGAACTGGGAGAGCAGATTAGGGTGATACCTCCAGGCCCAGAAAATATGTAGAAGTTCAATCTCAAAGCCACAGGTAGACACCATAATTGGAACACCTGGACAACCCCTCCTTGGACTCCAGGAGCGTGTGTGACTATTTGGCCTGGTCACACACACCTAGACAGATTTGAAAGGGTTTACCTGAGAAAGTTGGCAGTATCACGTAAGCCCCAAGGGAAGCAGTGTAGAAAAATGTGCTCTGAGCAGGCACACTCTAATAATCTATGGACTTGGAACCCATGGAAGACAGGGGAATAGGCGAGTAATAAGAGATGACTTCGAGGGGCACCTGGGTGGCTCAGTTGGTTAAGCATCTGCCTTTGGCCCGGGTCATGATCTCAGCATCTCGGGATCAATCCCCACGTCGGGGGGGGGGGGTCCCTGCTCAGTGGGGAGTCTGCTTTTCCCTTTCCCTCCGCCACTCTCCCTGCTTGCTCTCTCTCTCTCTCTCAAATAAATAAATAAAATCTAAAAAAAAAGAGAGAGAGATGAAGTCGAGGCTTGAGCCAGAGGTTGGCCTGATGGAGGAACAATTCCTAGGGGAGGATGTATAGCTGAGAGGGACGCAGGTGGTCAAGATTTGCACAGAGGTTTCTGGAAGGGGCAGCTCTTCTTGATGTCTTGCTGTGCTATACTCACACAGTAAAATCTAGACTGTGTTAGAAAAACAAATTCTCTTGTCAGTAAGACAGCAAATGAAAAGAATAAAGAAGGGACTCAGCCAAGGGGGCAGAAAAGGAAAGGAGCCTATTTAAGAAACAAGTTAAAATGTTAAAGACTCAATTATCATATGGTTTCACTTATTTGTGGAACATAAGGAATAGCATGGAGGACATTAGGAGAAGGAAGGGAAAACTGAAGGGGGGGACCCGGAGGGAGAGATGAACCCTGAGAGACTGTGGACTCTGAGAAACAAACTGGGGGTTCTAGAGGGGAGGGGGGTGGGGGGATGGGTTAG
>NC_138372.1:164779883-164811052 GCF_054177405.1 Leptonychotes weddellii
AATTCAGGGAACTACATTTTGGGTCTTTTTTGGCAAAGGTTAAATAGTCACCAGCAGTCCCAGGAGGAAGAAGGAAATGGGTAAGGATGTGGAGGGAGCTTATAAAGGTGAGGGCAGAGTTTCCCGGATCTCTTCCTCCAAATGAGAGCTGCACTCCTGGCTGAGCATCCCAATAAATGAGGAGGACACATAGCCCCAGGAGGGTCAAGGGGGATGCTTTTCCTGTCACCTTGACCTTCCACTTTCAACTCCTCAGTGTGATTGCCCAAGAGAGGAAGAGACACTTGCCTGAGATACTCCAGTTCAGTTCACAGGGACATGAAGGAGGAGGCTTAGTTTGCTCACACAGATGACATCCATCCTCAAACCCTGACTTTGTCATAATAAAACTCATATTATTTTGTAATTTCCCAATTTGCAAAATATCATAAACTGGCTGGAAAGGTTACTGCCTCCTTGGACCCCAAGAGCAGCTTGGTGGATATCAGGGATAGTTTCAAAAATTATGGAGGGCCAATAGGGAAAGTTAACTCCACGGATGCTGCTTGATCCACCTGCTTCCAAACCAGAGACTGCTTTTCTTTTACTAAAACTTTGGAAGCTCTATGCTTTGATAGGTTGAGAGTCATTTCTCTGACACAGTATAATATTGTGTAATAATTTAATTTTGCGTCTGATAGAAGGCTGCATCCTTTATCGGCACCATCCTATAAAATCCTTACACAAATCCTATGAGGAGCTTCTATTTTTATCCCCATTTTTCAGATAAGGAAACTGGCTCAGAAAGATGAAGTGACTTATCAGGGACTACAGTAACAGCAGGTTTCAGGGCTGGGATTCAACCCTAGCTCAGTCTGAAATAGATCACAGACCATTACCTAGCCCCCAAAATGTGAGTTTTAACACTGAGAAGAGTGAAGGTTGAGGCTCCACTGTAGTCCTCAAACCAGTTCCCCTAGGACTTTTCAACTACTATTGGAAGGATGCTGATGTCTGAAATTAAGAACAATGGAGCGACCCCATGTTGTCAAGGGCCTGGATAAATATGAGCTCGGATACACAGTTGTAGAAATTGAGGCACAACCTCGACAAAGCTCAATCCACTGATGTGTAGGTATTTGTTCAATGCAAATAATGATATCAGGGAACAAAGATACTTGTACAAAGCCATTCTCCAAAACATCATTTGTCACAGAAAAATAATAATTTAAACAACATACATATCCATGTCTAGGAGGACCAATTAAATGTATTAGTAAATCATCTGATGTGTTGGGCCATGACCATTGACAATGGTCATACAGATTTGTATGCATTGACTCATGCATATGAGTCAAATATGTTAACTGAAAATGGCAAGTTACATGAGAGTACGCATAATAGAAACTATTTCTATGAAAAAATTTTTTCTTTCTCTCTCTCTTCTTTTCTTTTTCTTTCTTTCTTCTTTTTTTTTGAGAGAGAAAGAGAGAGCATGCGAGTGGTAGAGAGGGAGAGGGAGAGAGAATCTCAAGTAGATTCCCTGCTCAGCATGGGGCCCAACATGGGGTTCAATCTCACGACGCTGATATCATGACCTGAGCCAAAGTCAAGAATCGGATGCTTAACTGACTGAGTCACCCAGGTGCCCTGAAAAAATAATTCTAAGGCTGGGGCGTCTGGGTGGCTCAGTCGTTAAGCGTCTACCTTTGGCTCAGGTCATGATCCCAGGGTCCTGGGATCGAACCCCACATCAGGTTCCCTGCTCGGGGGGAAGTCTGCTTCTCCCTCTCCCACTCCCCCTGCTTGTGTTCCCTCTCTCGCTGTGTCTCTCTCTGTCAAATAAATAAAATCTTAAAAAAAAAAAAATTCTAAGGTGTAAGTGTGTCCACACAGGAAAAGGCTGAATGGCTATGCCAATCAAATCTTTGCAGAGAGACAGTCTAGCCTAGTGGTCAGGAGAGGACCTGGCTCCCATTCTTGGCTCCTGCCTGAGACCTTGGGCAAGACCCTGAACCCTCTCAGCCTCAGCATCCTCATCTGGAAAGTGGAGATTACGATGATTATTTTATGGCGTTGACTTGAGGATGAAAGATGAGGCAGAATCTATACCCGTATATCTTTGTATTTTGCAGATATATGCTATGTGCATCTATAATCTAACGCAGGTCAAGTCTCAGCATAAAGCACGTCATAGGCTGGGCACTTGGTCAGTGGTGCCGATTTTGATATTTATGTGGTTATTTTGTGTGGTGTAAGTAACTAAACCCAAACTTAGTGGCCATTACCATTTTATTAGGTCTCACAAATTCAGTGGGTCCCAAATTCGGGCAGGGCTGGGCTGTATCTTTGCTCTCTGTGGCACCACCTGAGGTCACTCCTGGTTCCTGGCTGCTGGATGCACTCCTTTGGAACATCCAAAATAACTTCCCTCACAGTCTGGCATCTTGGTATGTGTGACTAGAAGGCTGGGCTCAGCCGTGACTTACCTGAAGCATCAATACATGGCCTCTCCAGCATGATGCCCTCAGGGGATTGGACTTTTCACGTGGGGGCCGGCTTTCCCCAGAGCCAGTGTCCCAAGAGAAACTGGTGCAAGCTGCTTGGTCTTTTCCAGTTTATCCACAGAACTCACACAGCTTCGCTTTCAGGGACTCTGTTGGGTGACGCTGTAATAAGCCCTTTCTGATTCAAGGGGAGGGGACATAGACCCTCCTGGGTCAAGGATAGTAGTGTCAAAGTCTCATCGCAGACAGACATGCGTGATTCGAGATGTTGTTGCCGCCATTTTTGGAAAAATGTATCTAAGGCAGAACCTACACCCGGATATCTTAGTATTTTGCAGATACATAATATGTGCATCTATAATCTAATGCATATCTCTATAAACAGAGCTATAGGCACTTTTGTATAACTAAATACTTGAGCACACAAATGGATGTGTACGAAGACATGTCTAAATTCTGCATTAGCATTGCTTCAGTTGAGGAACAGGCCTGATGCATGTGAAGTGTGGAGTATTTGTGGAGGAAAGCACTGGAAAGAGGAAGGAGTTGCTCACTTGTGGTATATATGGCATAGGTTTTGCCCTTTACAATAAGATGATGTATTTCATTTTGCTTTCTCTGTTGCTATGGTATCTGTCACTTTATTTATAACTGTGTCTGCTCCGCTGCATCCATGTACTTGAGAGGCTTTTCTGCTCTGAGGAGGAGCTGCAGCAAGCATAGGAGGCACCCTGGGGCAGGGGTGGCAGAGATGGAGGTCAGGGTGTTCCTGCTCATTCTCTTTCACTACCCTGTCCAGTCCCTAACAGCCCCCAGACAGAGGGGCCTAACCTGAATCCCGCACCCCCCAACTGCTCCTGCACCTCAGCCCTGACATCTGCCCTGGGCTCTATGGGACCTTGCCGGCCATGTAAACCTGGGCAAGTTGCTCAGGGTGTCTGAGCCTCCCTGACCCTCCCGTCCCCTTTGTAGAACAAGAAGGCTAAAGCAGACTTTACGAAGGCCCATTCTCAATCTGCCACTGTCCACGGCTCTTTCAGTTTCTGGATAACCCTGAGCCCGGTCCACCTGACTTTCATGTACCTGGCTTCCTCTGCTGGTTAGACTCTCCCCTGCTCCCCTTCATCTTTGAATATCCCCTCCTCTGAGAAGCCTTCCTTGGTTTGCCCATTTGCAGCAGATACATGTGGTGCTCATGGGCTCACATCACCTCAGATCAGTCACCTCCATCATTTGTTTGCACATTGGCTTCCAGAGTGTGCTTTCATTACCAACAGCCAGCATCTGAGTCTCTTCAGTGGCAGGCTGCCCTTGGTCTCCCAGAAGCTGCTTTGCCAGAAATCAAGGGGAGCTGAAAGTGCCTGGGCATTTATACTCCCCAGGCACAGCCCTTAACAGTGGAGAAGGGTGCTAGAGTGTAAATACTGCAGCTCTTCTGTTGCTGATCTGGAAAGCTATGCCCTACACTGTCTCCAGAGCTCCCCTGTTGATGGAGCCACTGTCCCTTCTTTGCGACTTTACTTGATTTCACCCACTTGCTTGGTTTCCTTGCCGTCCTGTCCCACTGCCCCCTCCCCCACTCCACCACCAGGTTGCCCTGGGAATACTTCATAATAGAAATGCTCCTCTCAGGGCGCCTGGGTGGCTCAGTTGGTTAAGCGACTGCTTTCGGCTCAGGTCATGATCCTGGAGTCCCGGGATCGAGTCCCGCGTCGGGCTCCCTGCTCAGCGGGGGGTCTGCTTCTCCCTCTGACCCTCCCCCCTCTCATGTGCTCTCTGTCTCTCTCATTCTCTCTGTCTCAGATAAATAAATAAAATCTTTCAAAAAAAAAAAAAGAACTGCTCCTCTCAGGGTCAGCGTTTGGAACACCCACCAGGAATCACTTTGGAAATGAGATCCCACTACAGGATTGCCTAACTCTGCGTCCTGTTTGTTTTCCAGGATGGCACGGATCCCAACCCCTAAACACCTATTGTTTACTTTGTAAATCTCTCTCAGAAGTGTGTTCCAAAAAGACAGAGACTATTTCTGTCATGTGCACTATTTTGTGTCATAATATAGTTCTTGGAATAGGAAATGTGCTCAAAAAAATTTTTTAGATGAGTCATTGAATGATTATCCCCTTATACAAATGCCCACATTGGTGCCTTCCCCTTTGCTCTTGGTGTTACTTAAGACACCCTCACTATTGTGCCTCCATTCAAATTCTTTCACTTATTATAACCAGTAAATAAATGCTTGAAAAATATACAATCTCACTATTTATCAAATTAAATTAACATTAGACCAAATATATAAAGCTCTCACAATTAAAAAAAACAAAAACAAATAATCCAATTAAAAATGAGTAAGTAGACATTTCTCCAAAGATACACAAATGTTAAATAAGCACATGAAAAGATGCTTAATATCATTAGTCATCAGGAATATGCAAATCAAACCACAGTGAAATATCACTTCACACCCACTAGTACGGCTAGAATAAAAAAATCAATAATAATGTGTTGTCAAGGATGTTGAGAAATTGGTACCCTCATATGCTGTGGTGAGAAAGGAAAATGGTACAGCCACTTTGAAAAGGAGCTTGGCAGTTCCTCAAAGGGTGAAACAGAGGTACCATCTTACCCAGCAACTGTACTCCTAGGTGTCTACCCAAAAGACATGAAAACATGCCCACACAAAAACTTGTACACAAATATTCATGGCAACATTATTCACAATAGCCAAAAGGTGGAAGCAACCCAAATGCCCATCAACTGATGAACATAACATGGTATATCCATACAATGGATTATTATTTGATCCTAAAAAGGAAAGAAGTGCTAAAAATGCTACATCGTGATGGTCCCTGAAAACATGTCAATTGAAAGCAGCCACTCATAAAGACCCACAGTATATAACTCAATTTATACGAAATGTCCATAATAGGTAAATCTAGATAGAGAGTAGATTTGTGGTTTCCTAGAGCCGGAGGGTGTGAGGGGTTGGAAAATGATTCTTAAAGAGTACAGAGTTTCTTTTGGGGGCCATGAAATGTCCTGAAATTGACTTTGGTGTTGGTTACACAATTCGGGAAATATACTGAAAACCACCGAGTTGTAAACTTTAAATGGTTAAGTTGTATAGCATTTGAATTGTATCTCAATAAAAGCAGTTACCAAACAAATTTACAGGAGACAAAGTGACTATTTTAACTTCTTAACTTAGTTAAGCTATAATAGTCCTGGTGAGTGAGACAGTGACCAGCTCAGTACCGTCATAGCCGGATGGTGACACTGTCATGCATTATAACCCTTTTGGAAGGCACGTTGATACTATTTATCGAGAGTCACCACAACATTCATACCCTTTGGCCCTGCTGTTCCACTTCCTAGAAATGCAATTTGAGGACTTACCCTGAAATTTAAAAAGCAGTGACATACATGACGATGTTCATCCAGATGCTGTTTGTTATAATGAATAATTGAAAAGAATCAAAATGTCTAACAATGAAGGAAGAGGTAAATGTAGCCATGTGTAAAGGTGATGCTGCTGTAAGGTCAGTAAGAAACACTGGAATGGGTAATGGCCTGGTGTGCTGATCGCACCATGACCATGCATGTAAGGAAGCCTGCTGGGAGGCGGGCTTGGAGAATGTTCTACTCCACGCCTCCGAATTCTCTGTGACGTTGATGCATTCACTTTATATCAGTCCCAATGTTCATCTGATTCTCAGCCATAATAATCCCCCAGGTCACACAGCTCTTTCACTTTTCCAAATTCCTAGACGATTCGTGGTTTACATGACATGAGGTGCCCACGTTTGAGAACAATCATACCAACAGCTGTCATTTACCGAACGCACTCCAGGAGTCAAACACTTCACGTGCAGTATTTTACCTACTCTTCTCAAGACCCTGAGAAGTATATAGGGACTCTTCTACTCCATTTCTGGATGAAGCAATTAGAGATGAGAAGGAAAGTGGCGCCTGAGTGGCTCAGTTGATTAAGCATCCAATTCTTGGTTTTGGCTCAGGCCATGATCTCTTGGTTGTGGGACTGAGCCCGGAATTGGTCTCCCTGCTGGGCACGGAGTCGGCTTTGGATTCTCTGTCCTTCTGATCCCTCCCACTCACGCATGGTCTCTCATTCTCTCAAAAATAAATAAATAAATATATATAAAAAAAAGATGAGAAGGAAAGGAACCCATGCAAGGTCACCTGCTTGTTAGTGGCAGAGCTATGGTATGACCCAGGCCTCTCAGGACCTCTCCCTGTTGGCAGCTCACCAGGTGCCTACCGCATTTCTACAGGGAAGACTGCCACAGACACTCTTGGGGCCCCATCCATGTTTCCCTCAAGAATCATCTTTCCCATAGGGGCTCCTTGTTTCCAGCACGTGGGACTCTGCCTGAGAGCTTCCCCTGGTCTGTGAGCATGGTCCACCGATGCAGAGGGCAGCCCGACAGGATCAAAGAGAAGCATCTCTGGAGCAGCATTCATCGGGGACAAGGGAGTTGGTGTGTAAATGCTCCAGCTTGCCCTCCTGGGGGACATTTCTGAGGCGTGTTCCACACTGAGCCACGGAGGTCCCTGGCGAGATTCAGTTTCAACTGCTCACTGCTGTACCACCCATTGGATTCCTTCCTTTCCCCGTCTCTCCACTCCATAAATGTTTCCTTGGATTAGCTCCCAAATGAGATGCTTGCATTACATCCTGTGTCAGGAGAACTTAACCTTAGACAAAGACATGAGGGATTTGAATCTGGTAGGAAGCTGGGTCTGAGAACTTTTACTTAGCATTTGTCGATAATTGGGGTGGTGTAGCTTCAGGGGAAGGCTGATGGCGATTGCAGGGTGGTGGTGGTGGGGGCAAGCCAGCCATAATGGCCTGCATGGCGTATCTATGTCTGGTAAATCTCTCCTGGTTCTCCTGCAAGCCAGCCTCAGCTCCTGCACATGAGTACCTTTAGAATAGGCTCAGGGCTTTCCGAGTCTTTGGGACCCCCAGCCCCTCAGCACCTGCTACATTTCTCACCACCCAGGAGCTACGGAACACATGGTCACTGACGACTGATTTCACATGCTGACCTGATTCAGATGGACTATGGGCTACCTCTAGGATGACAAAAGGCTGCAAGTTGAGAAAGCAAACCTGCAAGCCTCAAGGAGGCCCGTCTATAGGAGTGCAGGTTTCTTTCCCCAGCAAGCCTGGGTTGATGTCCTCCATCTGTCCCTTTCTAGTTATGTGTTGTGGGTAAGTCTCTCAGCTTCTTGGAGCCTTCATGTTCCCCGATTGCACAATGGACACAGGGCAGCACTGACCACCCAGGGTGGGTCTGGGGGCTGAATGAGTGGCTGGTATGAAGGTGGTGCTCAGGATCAGTAGTTATCTATAACGTATAAATACACTCTGCTGCTGCCTGTTGCTGGAGCCCCCGCAGCTGTGGCCAATCTTTGCTGGAGGGGAGTCTGAGCCTGAACTCTAGGCGCATCATGGAGGCTTGGACATATAAGTAACCTCTCACACCTGCCTTACCCCAGCGGGGCTTCCCTGGCCCCTCCGGTACCCAAGGCCTCCGTACACTCGGCTGCTACCTCGAAGCTCTGACCCGAACTACGGGCTTCTCTTCCGAGTAGACAACAAAGCAGCAAAATCCACCAACAGCTCAGGTCCTTCTGGGCTTCTCATGCCCCACGGCCACTCGGTCAGCCTCCAGCCCCTTGTGCAGGTGACAGAGGCATGAGGTGCCATGGGCTGGTGTGGGGAAAGAGCCCCAAAGAAATGGGGATTCCCTAGTCAGAGGGCCCCAGCTCTGGCACAAGAAGGCACTAAAGGGGTACTTGGAGGAGCTGGGACCTAGGTGATGGTCATCACTCACTAACTCTGCCAGCTTATGTGGTTCACTCTTCTTCCTCCCTCATCTGTAAAATGGGTACAGTAAGGGCTGGTTTTGTATCTTTCTGAGGATTCTATGAATCTTAGTTATGGTCCCAGCACAGCACCTGGCACAGGATAGGGGCTTGGGGCTCCTTGTCCTTCCCTATCAATGAGCCCCAATTTTGCCTTCAGGCAAAGTACAAGGACTTCCAGCAGGATGAGGATAGGGATCTGGAGTCCAGCAGGATCGGTAGCACAGAGCAAAACCTGGGGTTCGACCTTCTGTAGTAATTGTCCTCCTCTACCCCCCCGTTTGTCCACACCCTCCTTTTCTCTTTGGGAAGTGAGACCCCATGCTCCCAGAGGGCCTGTGGCCATGCCCTTGAGTGCGGCAGGGGACAGGCAGTTGTCTGAGGACTCGCCCTTGCTGCTGTCCCGGGAGAGGCGGTGCAGAGGAGGGGAAGGGCAGGGGGGCGCAGGGATATGGGAGGAGGGAAGCTTGCAGGGCCCGGGGCCAGCTCGACTCAGGAAGGTTCCTGGAGCTTAACAGTTTCAGACTCTCCAAACAGGGACCTCCCAGACAGGACCACCAGGCCCCAGTGCCCACCATCCATAGGGACTGGGACTCGTGCTGCCACAGCAAGAACCAGCATTTCACATGGTTACATCCCAGAGGAGTGTGAAGGAGAAAAGGAGGGACAGTGTCACTGGCCCAGAATTCTTCAGGGGCTATCGGGAAAGGGCTGCACCCAGCGCCCCCTGTGCCCTGGGCTGCCTCTACCCACTCTCTCCTTCCTCACCTGCTGATTTCCCTGCATCCCGTGGTCTGTTTGCCACCTGCTGATGGTAAAACCTCTTCATGTATCAATGTGCTCAGGATGGTGGCTTGGGAAGCAAATACTCCAGAGACTTCCACAATCTGTATACGGGGATGAGAAATCATCACAGGATTACAAGAATAGGTTTACTCTGCACTGCACCTAATGCGACGGGGAAGACCAGATAGAAAGTAATTTCCTTTACTGTCTGTGTGGTTTTGCCCTTTTATAATGGCAGCAAGAGTTACTGCTAGCCGGCCAGTGGCCCTTGCTCTTCCAACCGTAGACAGGTCTTTCAATGGGAAGACAGCACAAGTTTGAGTTCAGAGGAACTGAGTGTAATTCCCACTTCTGCTAACTAATGAACAGCTGTGCGATCCTGGGAAGTTAGTGGACCTCTCTGAAGATCAGGTGCGGCTTCTATAAAACTTCAATCATTATAATAAGTAAGTCACTCGGATGGTGGGAGTAGCAAGATGACTAATGTAAATAAAAATCATTTTGGAATTTTAGAGCTATTTTGATATTCCTTTTGTGATTTTCCTCTTGCACTAGTTGGATTCCTGCTCATCCAGAGACTGTCATCCCCTAATTATTAGTAGTATTTCTGGTTTCCAGCCTCCAATCCGAATGACAATGGCAACAATAAATACTTAATGAATACATGAATGAATGCATCCATAAATTAATCAGCCAACCATGAAACTGAAGACAAGAACCCGGGCGTGGACTCTAAAATTCCCTGTGGGTTGTGGGGCTGTCATCTGACTGGAGAAGCCATAGCCTCAGACAAACGTGGGGTCAGGAAAAGATTTCAATCCTAAGGTAAGCTCCATGGAGAGAAACCTTCCAAAATACAGGCAAAGATGGTGGATGGGAAATGAGGTGGGGACAGAGAGAAGGAGTGGGAAGAAGCCGGAAGGGCGGTGGGGTGTGAACAAAGAAATCTGAGTTGCTCAAAGCCCAGGTCCTGCACTCAGAGGTGCTGGAGGTGAGTCCCAGGGATGGGTTAGGTCACACAGCCGGATCAAAGGGACCTAACCCAGAATCGACTGATTGCATCTTTAATAGTGGCCCAAGCCCCGCTCCCATCAATGGGCCTCCTGGAGTGGGATACCAGGTGGGAGGAGCTGATGTCTCAAGTCCTCTTGGAATAAGATAGCAGAAGTAACAAGCAACAAAGGAAATACATCTCTGAATCTGGAAGGTTGGCATCTGTCATCAGACCAATGGTGGGCTGTTGCCGGTAATCACCGTCTCCCTTCGTTATTGGATGACAGTAAACCCACTGAGGCAAGAGCAGGGCCTCCTGTTGGCCAGAGATGTCAGCACTCACCTGGCCTGGTGAGGAAAACAGGAGCAAGGCCACGCTTCCGTCCTCACAGTACTTCCAGCTCAACATATTAAACACCACACACACAGAACAAGCCAGAGTGGACACCAAAAAATGCCACAGGAGTCATGGTTCCTAAATACATCATTCGTTTTTATGATTCTGTGTCCACGCATAGAATCTCCACCTGCTCTGCCCCCTCCCGCATCAGAAGACAAGTCCCACTCATCCTCAGTGTGCAGACACCAGAACTCCCTCCCCAGTGCTCCAGGGGCATCTTGCGTGCCCCCACGGACTGCTCACATGCTGCAGCTGCTGTCTCGACCCCTCCAGAATAGGGGTTCCCTGAGGACGGAGACCAGAGCACACACCATTGCTAAATGTCGTTGGAGGGAGGTATGAACAGTTGAGTGGATGGGTTTCAGAGCTGACAGCTACCAGCCAGGGGTCCCTTGGCATGCTAGGTAACCTGTCTGAATCTCACTTTCCTCCATAGAAAATAAGGAAGTGGACGGAATCAATGAGGTTTTTGGGAATCTATGATTTTTTTTTAACCTTGCCCACTGGCTGCAAAGACTTTCTCCGTAATTTCTTACTGTGGCTGGTATTGCCCCCAAATTTTATATTAATTTTTTAAATATAAAATTATATGATAATATTTAGTATGGTGTTATAAACCATATATGCTCCGCCTCCCTGCCCTCCACTCCCCTCTTGAGAATCCTTGGTTACTCCTTATTTCATCCTCCAAAGAGGACTTTACCCTCAGTTCTCAGGGGTGATTTCCATCAACATACTCACTCAAAACAAGTATATTAAGCATGTCCCAGGTGGGAGGTGGTGGGGTATGCTGTGAGCAAAGTGTTTCTGCTCTCAGGGAGCTTACCGGCTGATAAAAGGGCAGCGATGAGCAGGCAGCGGGGAAGGGGCCCGGTGGCTGATGCGCTGACATGAACGGAGAGCCTGGGTGGAGTCAGGCCCCGAGCCAGGGTGCAGCATGCGGCCGCTCGCTGCAACCCTGGGAGAGCCACGCAGAGCAGGTGCTCCTGTCCCTCCCGGTTTTACTAGTTTGCACTGAAATTGGGAAGCATCAGGCCATCTGTGTCAGGCAATGGGAAGTAGGGGGTGGGCCTGGGATCCAGCCTGCGTGGTCTGCCTTCAGCCTATGTTCTTAACCCCTGGATTGTATTTGAATACATGGGAGAAGCCCAGGGTGCCAAGCGAGCCAGAGCAAAAGCAGTTCGACGGTGTGTGCGATGCCCCCAGACAAAGAGCAAAGCCCATCTAAGGAAGTTCACTAGGGCAGGGCACCAAGTCAAGGATAGGGAAGTCCAGAGACTGAACCGGCAGCTCTTCTCTGCTTCTCCACCTGATCTGGGGAGTCTCAGGCCCTAAGCAGAGCTAGAACTTCCCTGGGGCAGGTGTAGCCAGTCAGGCTCGGAGCCGTCTTAACTAACTACCTGGAAATGCTCCTTCCCTTCTATCTCCTGCCTCCTGGTCCCAACACCACTCTTAGCCTAGCGATTTTCCTCTCTTTGATTTTTTGGGTTTTTATTTTTTCTCCATTTTTATGAACCAGACCTGACAGGCATAGGGATGGAGCCTCCACACATTTCCATAAGCGTTTGACGAGTGCATAATGAGAATCGATTATCGGATAAATCTGCTGCAATTAGGCTGGAACCACAATGCCATCTGTGTTTTTTTAACATCCAAACGTGGTTGAAGGAGCTCTCCTGGTGACATGCAGAGAGAGGCAGGGTGGCACCTGAGGGGGTTCCCAGGCAAGGATGGGGCAACAGTCCCGGACCTCTCCTGGTGACTCCGTGGGTGGGGCTTTAGAGTCAAGTCTGGCTGGGAAACTGGGAAGAACTGTCATTTGTTCAAGTTTGGGGCTCCTCAGGAGAGAAAGGTGGGCAGGGACACATCTGTTCCTTTTTAAAATCACTTTGTTAATTGGCTCTCAAAGGGAATATGTGCTATTTGATGGAAAACACAGAGGGCTGTTCATCGTAGGCACTTGATAAATATTTGCAGGATTGAACTGCATAGGAGTTTCTCTTAAGTCCGGACGGACTCTCTGGAAGGTCTTGGGCGAGATGCCCAGAGCGTCTCTCCATGCACAGCACATGCAAGTGGGCAATGGGGAGGAGCCACGGGCCAGCCGAGCAGATCCAAATTCGGAGAAATATACTTTGGTTAGGTTTGATCTTGAACAACTGAGTCTTAAATTGAATCGGAACATTCCTTAGCATCCCTGGCAAACTCATGAAGTTGATAAAGTTTGTCCTTTAGACGCCCACTCCTCTCGGCTTCACTCTCCTCCCCCAACTCCTTCTTTGAGCCCCGGGTGTGATTCCCAGCAAGCCAGGTAACATGGGCCCAAAATTCCTGCCTCTGTGAGGAATGACATTTGGCTGCATGAAGAAAAACCCAGCCAGGGTGACTTGGCCAGATGGGCATCCGGAGAGGGGTACATCCTATCAGAAATCAGAGAAATCAAACAGCAATGACAGACGCCACAGACCAGTGAAGAGCTAGTATTTGTGGGACTGTGGAGGAACGACCACTTTCACAGTCACTGATGGTGGTTGAGGCCACTTAGGAAGCAGTCGGACAATATCTGGTGATGACGAAGGAGTGTGCCCCACTCTGCGGCCCCACAGGCGCTGTGCCCTGGGAGGCGTCGGCGCCATGGACAAGCGCTCCAGTTGGGGCACCCGAGCAGCATCCTGTGGGACAGTGGGCAAAACGGAAGAAAAGAACCTACCCACTCATCAAGAGAGAAATGGATGGATTGTGATATGTTTGTGGGATACTTACTCAGCAGTTAAAACTAATGAACAAAGCATATTTTTTAACATAATGTTGAATGAGGAAAGCAAATTACAAAAATATTCATTTGCATAAAACCATAAACACACATGCAGATGCTTTAATATACACAAAACAAAAATATATGTTGCTTACAGAGCTATGTATGTATAGTCGAAATATAAAACCATGGTTTGATAAGATGCGCACAAGTTTTAGATCGTGATTACCTTGGGAGAGAAGGAGAGTGAATGAGGGGCTTCCATTGTATGTTTTCTTGCTTTTACTTTTTAATAATCTATGAAGCAAATATTGGGACGGAGGGCTGTTGTTTGTCATTCCTGGTACTTTTTAGTACATTTCATAATTTAAGCAATTGAAGAAGATAAAGATGATAGCATGCACAGCTGTCAGAGCCTGGGTGACAGGAGACGCTGGTAGAGCTGGGACGGCCTCTGGCCATGTAAGATGCCCCAGGTCTGGCCTCTTCTCCTGGTCATGAGGTCTTTTCTGGGGGGCCGGGGGATCTCATCTTTCAGATTTCAGATGCAATCAGCACCTCTGCATCAAATACCAGATAGTTCTGGCCATCTTGTACTTTCTGGAGCCAAGATCAGCCTCTCTGGCTTTTAATGATCTTATTTTGCTTAACTTTCATATGCCAGGTGCTCTGTATTCTTAGCTGGGATCTTCAGAGGTTGTACTCAAGGAAAATCAGGGAGCACAACAGAGGTAGTCAGCAGCAATTATGTGGGAGAAAAAAGGGAAGTTTTTATGCAAATGTCTGGCCCCTTAACCTAATCTACCTTTAAGGGAAGTCAAATCCCTCACATTCATAGGGGAAGGGGGAAGGGATTCATGAATACTTCCTATCTGCCGAGCTGACTCCATTCTGCTTGAATACCAAACTTCCATAAGCACAATATTCTCAGGACAACTGATCTCATCTCATAGGTAAACTGATTTGCATGAATATTACTGACAGTGACTATCAATACAGTCCTTCCCACTTGCCAGGCATTGCACAGGACATTACATAGTTACCCCTGTTAATCTCCACAACTAGGCTATGTGTATGTTTATTCTTATTCTATGGATACAAAGAGGCCAAGAAATGTATCCAAGGGCACACTGATGAGAGTGGCTGAGCTAGGACTCAACACAACAGCTCAGCTCCAGCTTCGCATGTTTGTGGAGAATACAGTACTTATGTATGATTCCTTATTGGGACAGCCCCTCTTGATAGCATCCACACACCGAAGCGGATTACATCTCTGGTCCTTACCGGTCCCTTCTGCCCCACACTGCCAACTCACCCGCCCGGCTTGGATGTCTGATACACGTCGTGAGTTTAAGATGAGTCCCAAAAGGACTCTGATTTCTTCCACAAACTGTTTGCCCCCTGGTCTTTCCTGTTTCAGTGAAGGGCATCAGCATCTACTCAACAACTCAGACCAAAAACTTGGAAGACACCCTCGAGTTCTGTCTGCCCCTCAAACTCCATTCAACCCACCAGCAAATCCTGAAGCTTCTACCTCCAAAAGACACCGTGGATGTGAGCCAAGCAGCTCCTTCCTCAGATGACAGAGCTACTCTCCAGTTGGTCTCCCTGTTTCCATCCCTTCCCTGCTATCCCTTCTCCAGGACAGCCAGTGAGTTAAGTTGAATTGTTCATTGCACCCCCTGATTTCAGCTCTCTGGTGGCTTCTCAGTGAGGAGACTAAATGGCCCTACACACATGCTAGCTTTATGGGTGTGTGACAGGTCAGAAGGCCCCGTGGTTGGTTTGGTGCTCGGCTGTCTCTGGCTTGGAAGCCTTAGGAATTTTTGAATAAGGGCTCCCGCATTTCCATTTTGCACCAGGCACCATGAATTAGGTAGCTGGTCCGTCGACACAACACCAGCTCCCTAGTCTTTCTGTGACCTTATCTCCTATTGCTCAACTTCTTGCTTCGTCTGCCCCAGCAACACCGGTCTCCTGGCTGTTTTTCAAACCCACCAGGCTTATTTCCATATCAGGGCTTTTGCCTGTGCTCTCCCTTCAGCATGAAATGCTATTCCTCAAGGAGTGTGCATAGCTCCCTCTTTCCCATCAGTCAAGTGTTAGCTTCAAAGCCAGCTCCTCGGAAAGCCTTCCCAGAATGAAGTCACCCCAGTCAACAAAGCACCTTCTTACACCCAGTTACCTTCTATCCCATTACCCTGCTCTACTTTCTGCATAGTAATTATCTCTACCTGAAAATATATTTTCTACATACTTATTATCTGTCTTCTCCTGCTGTAATATAAGCCCCATGAGGAACAAGGACTTGGCAGTTTGAACCAGCACTGAGTCAGACTTATGATTACTGGGGGAAGAAGAAAGAGGGGGGAAGGAAAGGAAGAGACCAGCCCTAAAACAGGGCACTCTGACCCCCAAATCCTCAGGCTTGTCCTTGTATCACTTAATATCTCTGAAAGAACCCTGCATGCTCCATGCAATGCAATCTGATCCCTGCTGCTCCAGAAACAGTATCAGAGTTAATACTTTCTGCATTTTGTAGGTCTTCACCAGCACATAAATAAAAAATGTGCCCTTCGTCTGTCCCCGGATGATGACCTCACTGAGCATCACACTGTCTGCAATCTACCGGACTACACAATTCTACTTGTAACAATGTAGTTCATTTCTTATGCAGCCATGTGCAGGGATGAGTAACATTTCCTGTGGATACCATGATCCATATGGGTCCCATCAAAAGTCATCAAACCACTAGAAGAACCCCATCATCTGACACACTCGCTGTAGAATGTGTGTTCTGATTCCTCCTACAAAATTGGCAGATGATGAGGAATGTTGATATATTCCCAGGCATTTCAGCTTGCAATTCACTAAGTACTCAGAGCACAGCCAAGATGTAGAACGTAGACTACGATGAATGTTACTTTGTAAACGAATTAATGACCACCCACTATATACCAGCTTTACGTTATGTATGGGAAGCACACATTAATGGGACATTAGAAAGAGCTATAATCAAAGTAAAAGTAACATGCAGCAGGAATGCAAAGATAGGACTGATTAATTCTGCCCAGGAGGAGATATGAGTGGGGTCTAAGGGAGGTCTAGTTTGTGCCATGCAGAAGGGCAGGCATCTCTAGTAGAGCAACAAAAATGATTCATCTAAATGATCTGTATCTTTAATTGGCATTTAATGAGGAGAAGGAGTTTAAAATCCTGGTCTGAGCCCTGGCTTCCGCACTAGCTTGCAAAGTGGTTTTAGGCATATTATTGCCCTCTGAGCTAGTTTTCTCATGTGAAAAATGGGGTTACCCTCATTAGATTTGACACAATATAAATAAATGAGATGCTCTGTGTGATGATGTTCCGCGTGCTCTGAAGAATTATACGTTAGATTTACTACTTGAGTATACTGTTATGTATTTATTATTATTATCACTAATAAAAACATTTTCCCAAGCAACGCGAAGTTTAATAGGGGGTTGCATGGGACCAAATATCTTAACTCAGAGTTTTTCCAACTTCAGATTACCAACCATGATAGGTCCTGAAAACAAGTTAGTGTTTGTTTCTTTAATGTAAGACAATACAGTTCCTGATTAAGTACACACAGTCAGTTGTGATGTAAAACTTATTATTGCTGGGGGAGGTAGTCATAACTAAAAAGTTTTAATAACTCTACAACCAGAAGAAATCCTAGAAATGTCAGAGACTAGTGTATCATTTGATTTTAAAAGACCTACAGGTGCAGCCACTCTGGAGAACAGTTTGGAGGTTCCTCAAAAGTTAAAAATAGAACTACCCTATGATCCAGTAATTGAACTACTAGATATTTACACAAAGGATACAAAAATACAGAGTTGAAGGGGTACATACACCCTGATGTTTATAGCAGCATTATCAACAATAGCCAAACTATGGAGAGAGCCCAAATGCCCATCAACTGATGAATGGATAAAGAAGACGTGGTGGTGGTGGTGGGGGGGGGGGGGGGGGGGGGGGGGGGGGGGGGGGGGGGGTGTGTGTGTGTGTGTGTGTGTGTGTGTGTAATGGAATATTATTCAGTCATCAAAAAGAATGAAATCTTGCCATTTGCAATGATGTGAATGGAGCTGGAGAGTATTATCCTAAGTGAAATAAGTCAGAGGAAGACAAATAGCATATGATTTCACTCATATGTGGAATTTAAATAAGAAAACAGATGAACAGGGAGCCTGGGTGGCTCAGTCGTTAAGCATCTGCTTTCGGCTCAGGTCATGATCCCAGGGTCCTGGGATCCAGCCCTGCATCAGGCTCCCTACTCTGTGGGAAGCCTGCTTCTTACTCTCCCACTCCCCCTGCTTCTGTTCCCTCTCTTGCTGTGTCTCTCTCTGTCAAATAAATAAATAAAAATCTTAAAAAAAAAAAAAACAGATGAGCATATGGGAAGGGGGGAAAGAAAAAAAGGAGGGAGGGAAACAAGCCATAAGAGATTCTCAATGATAGAGAACAAACTGAGGGTTGATGGAGGGAGGTGGGTGGGGGATGGGCTAGATGGGGGATGGGCATTAAGGAGGGCACTTTTTGTGATGAGCACCAGGTGTCGTATGTGTAAGTGATGAATCACTGAATTCTACTCCTGAAACTAATATTACACTGTATGTTAACTAACAAAATTAAAAAAAAAAACAAAACTATAGGAGATGATTGGGTCCCTCCACCCTCACTGATTGGTTAGAAACCTGGTGGTCCCTCAGGGGCAAAGGCAGGTCACAAAGCCCAGATTCCACAAGACAGCTAGTCCTCAGTGCTGAATCAGGAAGGGAGGGGCTCAGAAATGAGAGGTCCTTTTTCTAGGACTTAGAATATTTAACAACAGATGTTTATTTAGCTCAGCTCTGTACCTAAGGCCACCCCGACCTCAAGTTGCTGCTTACACTTTAATGGGAGAGAGAAAAACATGAACACAACAAGTGCACTGAAAAAATGAATGAAATCATTGCTGGTTGGAAGAAACTCAATGAAGGAATTAAACAAAGGAAGAGATAAGTAGAGTGGGATGGGGGTGCACACGGAGGTGGTCAGGGAGCATGTCTGAAGAGGCTGAAATCTGAACGATGGAGGTTTCTGAGCTTGTCTCCATCGTGCTCTTATTTAAGCCAAGAAAAAGGGGTAGAGGGAATGTGCTTACTTACCTTTGGTTAGGAAAAACAATTGTTACCAGAGGAAAGATTGCTGATTAATTCTCATGGGGCAAAACCTGTGACCTGGCCACGCCCAGCTGCAGTGGATGCTGGGAAAAGGGAGTATCTCACTCGACCTGATTCTGCTGCTTCCAAACAAACCAGGCTTTGACAATCAAGGAGGAAAGGGACCATGTATATTGGGTAGGTTGTTACAAGTGATTGTTACACATCTCATTCTACTACACATTTCTGTGCCTTTGTTCATATAATTCCTTCTACTCAGCACACCCTTCTTCATCTGAAGAAAGAGAAATAAGCATCTGGCATCCCTGTTTTCCTCTCCAGTGCCAGCAATAGGCAACCTCCAGACATCAAGTTACATGAAAAAACAAGGTAGGTACTTATATAAGCTTTCTCTTACTTGCAGCCAAGCAAAATCTCAACTGACAATGAGGCAGCGTGAGGAATGAGCGGCTTCTGTCAGTACCCGTGGCAACTGTTGGTTCCCTTATATGGTGTACGGTCACCACAAACCCTGAAGACCCTGTGGGAGGGAGGTTGCATCTCCCTGGGATTCATTCCTGCTCTGACGCTTGGTGAGTAAAGCCCCCAGTGCCACCTCAGAGTCACCTCAAGGTCTCTAATACTGATGCTCATGTCTACTGCCCTGACCCCTGCCTGCTGCGAGCCTCTTGCTGACCTCTGATCTTTATCAAATGCCCCATCTGATATTGGACTGCTTCCACAGCTTTTGCTCTCAACTCCATTAGTCCAGAACCCCTCACAGACTCAGCTGAATCCCATGTCTCCTTCCTAACTTTGCTTCCTTTCCTTACCTTGACCCACCCACCTGTGATTTCCAGCTCTGTCTCAGGAAAGGTCATGCATGGAATGACATAATCATGTCCGATCACATTTTATCTACACCCTGCCAGATAGGGGACTTTATTTTTCTAATGAGCAGCACATTTCTCGATTCATAATTTATTATACATTATTATCCTCAGCTTTTTGTTGGTATGATTGTTACACAAATTGCAGACTCCCACTTTAAATTAATGCTGCTGATGACTTTCCCCAGGTGCATTATCTTACATTTATCTATATTAAATCTCATCTCATTTGCTTCCCAAAACTTTCATTCTTCTCTGTCCCTTTTAACCTCTCCAGTACTCATTGAGGTTTAGAATTTGGTAGCATCTGAAATGTCATCAACTTGTCTTTGTTTCTAAATCATAAATGAGCTAGAAGAAATCCCTCTAACATGTACGGGAGAAAAACTAGTATTTATAGTCTATTGACTGCCTTGTCTGGGATTCCTTAAGATTAGGATTTGATGCACAGTGTGTATGTGGAAGGAGATCCACGGAAGCACAGTGATGGAATGTGAAAGGGGGACAGAATGGAGAAAAGACAATAGAGGGCAAGTGAGGGGTGCCTGGATGGCTCAGTAGGTTAAGTGTCTGATTCTTGGTTTCGGCTCAGGTCATGATCTCAGGGTTGTGAGATCGAGCCCTGTGGGCTCCAAGTTCAGCAGGGAGTCTGCTTGAGGCTCTCCCTCTCCTTCTGTTCCTCCCCCCACTCACTCTTGCTCTCTCTCTCTCATATAAACAAACAAAATCTTTAAAAACAAAAGAACAATTGAGTGGGTGACTACTGCTGACTTCTGGGGCTCAACTTGCTGAAAACCCTCTCAGAGATGACATAGAGCACACCTCACTAACTCCTGCCCACTATTTCTTGATGCTTGCTTCTAGGGAATATTAATTCCCTGACATTTATGGTCAGATTGAGCCCAGCAACCTCCTGTAGCCAGAGAAAGCTATCAGGCAGAGATGCAGATGCTAAAGGGAAAAGGTTTTGTGGGTACGAGATTTGTCCATAGAGCTTTGTATGCCTCTGAGTCATCCAAAGAGGCTATGGGCTGTGCATCTGCTACAGTCCATCTCATGCACCACTCAGATCCACTCTCGCCACACATGAAATCTACTTTGTTCTGTCACTGACTCTGCATGGCAGCATATCCTTGCATATTTGTCATTTCCTTCCTCTAACACTCATTTGAGATTGTCCTCTGTCTTGGCCAATATTTCTGCTGGTGTAAGTTGCTCTGCCAGTGGGTTAACTCAGAACTTCATCACTGAGATGTCTGAGCCCCTGGTTACAATGCTTTTGTCATGCTGTGGCTGATGAATTGCCACTTGCAGTTACCGATGGGCATGGAAGCACCAAGGAGCACCTCAGTGAATCTGCTGAGTTCCATACTTATGCTTCTCCGCTCCCAGTATAAGCAGTAGCCCTAGCAGCTCATGTCATTTGTCCCTTCAGTTGTAGTAACTTTTTATTTTCCCCCTGTGGTCTATCAGCATGTGAAGCTAACTAGGTATCAACCATAACCTTTGGCTTAGTAGAACCCTTCATATGTTGCTTTACAGATATATCCTTCTCTTGGAATCTGAGACCACTAGTCCAGTAGAGGCAAGAGTTGGAGAGGTTTGGGAGGAAAAAAAAATTCTAAAGAAAGTTTCTGCAAGTGATGGTGACAGGTCCAACAGGACTAATGCTTTTAATATCCACATCTATAGGTCTATCCACATGCTTCTTCCCTAGATTCTCTCGTCCCCCATCTTCTAACCACATTCCTTTTAGGTCCCTGACCAGGCAGTTAAGCCATTCACTCCTGTATGTATCCTTTCCTCAGACTCCTTCGATGTCCACTCAAAGTAGATGGTCAAGTCTGCTCAAAACCCTGTATGCTGAGCTGCTTTCCTACCTCTGTCTTTCATGGATATCCCTGAGTGGGATTGGAGGCATACTAACAAATTGAACTGGACCATTCAAGAACCAGGACTGGGATTTTCCTTCTCCATCACTGTCATAGGGAGCCCCATAAGAGGCCATCAGTGTGAGTGGTGGGAGAGGCTGTGGCTCAACTGAGGTATGTGACAGGGGTCCAGGACATGTATTCACATAATTCACCTGTGCCTTCCAGATCTGCCTGGGCTTGATCTAACATGGGCCATTTTTATCTTATGATGAGTTGTTACTGTGCTTACCTAACTTTATAACCTAGCAGCTCTGATAGTACCCAGCTCTTGATGGGCAGTTCCAATTGCAAAGTCACTCGATGTCCTGTGATCAGACACTCAGACTTCGTTAAGATATAGTAGCATGGTGGGACTTGCTTTTTGAACAACATATAATTCTCTATGATAGAAGTATGTCTTTGATCCAGAAACCTAGAGGGCTGCTCTGTGACTCTCTATTGAGATTGCCAGGTGTTCCACACAGCATCCTTATCTACCTGGATATATCTGGCACCATAACATATGCCTGGTCATATGGCTCCATGTCAGAGCAGTTTTTACTAAAGCCTGAACCTGTTGCAGAGTACTCTCTTTTGGCCCCAGTCAAAACTGGCAGGCTTCCATGTCATTAGTAAACTGTGGGAGCAGTATTCCCAAATGTAGTATGTGCTGCCTTCCAAATCCAAAGAGTCCCATCAAACGCTGTACCCATCTTTTATGTGTAAGGAGCTCTTGCCCTATACTTTGGTGTAATAACTTGCCCTATACCTTGGAGGGCATGTCCTGACATGCGCCATATGACTAGACACCTAATTTTACACAATTTCACCAATGTGGCAGACACCAAAATCCTCATTCGGTTTATCTCCCACCCTCTGGTGTGGGAGAAGTATGTGTTTTGGTGAGCACGTAACAGTCTCTGACACACACATGCACACGTACACGTGTATGTATATATAATTGTGCAGATTTATCACAGTCATCTCCAGCTTTACCAAAGGTAAGTAGGAGTAGAGAAGAAAAACCCAATGAGTTGCCCTTCTCTTCTGTCCCAGAGCATTTCACTTCAATTTGCCTAGGGTTTCAATAACACCTAAGTGTTCAATATTGTGGATTCAATACTATAAGAACTTCTGTGAAATCCAGAAATTATGCAGGAGCACACAGATCCAGTGTGCAGACTTCAGCACCATTGACCCAGTGAGTGGAACCACCAATATCCTGATCATTTGCATATTCTGTTTCAGCATAACAGTAGAAACAATTCAAACAATCAAAACCAGTGAGAAATTAAGGAGGGCATATGTGTCACAAGGGGTCTGAGAGGACTTCTCAAGCAAGGTAGAAAGCTCTAGAACTGTAAGGAAGAAAAGAATACACATAGACCGCAAAAGAGTTGACTTCTGCCTGACAAGAGAGTATAAAACAAAGTCAAAGATCTATGATAGAATGGGGAAAATATTTGCAATTCTCACGACAGAAAAAAATTAATGTAGAAAGAGCTTGTACTAATGAATAAGAAAAATGCCAACAACACAATTAAAAAAAAAAAAGGGCCAAGGATAGCAATAGTTAATTCATAACAGAGATTGTCCAAAAGGGCAATAGACGTCACAATTTCCAGGTAGAAACTGACCCATTGCAATAAAAGGCCCCTTCTTCTGCACTTTGGAGAACAATTTCATGCTGAATGGAATGAAAATAAAGTGTCTAAGTCTTTTGGAATGGGGATAAGTGAGTTGCAAATGAGAGCTCCCTCTGGCTTGAGCTCAGTAGAGCAAAATAGTTTTCCCAAGTGAAAGTACCTGGGACACTTAAAGCACCAGGAAGTCTGCTGGAAACACACTTAGGGAGGCACTGAAGAGCCATGAACCTCACTGGCACACTTATTCACAAAGAGACTGTATCAAGTCCGGTGAAGGGAAAAGAGCCAGAACTGTATTTGAGCCCATCACTGCTGTTTACTAGCTAAATGGCCTTGGCAAGGGTTGAATGGTGTCCTCAAAGAGAGGCATAGAAGTTCTAACCCCCGGTGCTTCTGTATGACCTTGTTTGGAAATAGGCTCTTTGCAGATGCAATCAGTTAGATGTAGATGAGGTCATACAGAAGTACGGTCGGCCCTTAATACAACATGACCTGTGTCCTTACAGGAAACGGAGAAGAGACACAGAGACACACAGGAAAAAGACAATAGAGGCAGAGATCAGAGTGATGCCTCTACAAGCCAAGGAATGCCAAGGATCACTGGAAAACACTAGAGGCCAGAAGAGGCAAGGCTTTTCCCTTACAGATTTCAGCAGCATTGCATCCCACTAGCACCTTGATTTGGGACTTGAGCCTTCAGAACTGTAAGCCAATACATTTTTGTTGTAATTTTGCTGTAACCCAGTTTGTACTTTGTTATGGCAGCCACAGGAAACTAACATGACCGGTGTTAAAGAAAAATTATTCACACTTATTAAAATGCTAAGGCTTTCCTATATTTAGGACTATCTCAATAGTTACAGGGACCACTGAAATGGGGTTTTGCAGTAAGGGAGAGAGATTGGGGTCATCTCTGAATACAACATGGAAAAGTAGGGATTTTATAACCAAGAAGTAGGGGAAGGTGGGGGTCAGCAGTTGGAAAATCACCAATAGAGTAGGGTAATTCTTGCTAACTGGCTGATGGGATTCTTGCAGAAGACCGGCCAGGGTGATCAGATGCTACTCCCGGGATGGGAGGGGATGAGGAAGGTGATCAGATCCAGAGGGTGATCAGATATGGAGAACAGGGGGTTCTGGCATTCATCCTGTTGTCTCTTCTGCAGTCAGATCTCCCTCCAACCCCTCTTATAAGGCCCCTGTGATTTCATTTAGGGTCCACCCAGATAATCCAGGATAATCTCCCCACTTAAAATCCTTAACTTAATCACATTTTCAAATTCCTTTTTTGCCATATTAGGTAATACAGGTTGCAGAGATTCGGTGTGAATATCTTTGGAGTCTACCATAACATGCAACTTTTCTGAGCTTGTTTCCTTAAAATGGGGATAGTGATGCTTACCTAACAGGGTTGCTGATATGGTTTCCTAAATTAAACTATGCATTTGAAAGCTTCTAGCACCAGCTCTGGACAGTAGGAACTGAGCAGTAACACCAGCTGGATTTTAGGGTCTTCTAGAATGGCAGGCAGGCCTGGGCTGTGGAAACATGCCTCATTGGTAAGTCCTCCAGCATTGCTGTTCCTTTAGTGGCTGGCCCGTCCTGCACCTGCTTCAGCTGGGGACAGATGCTCTAGAAGTCAAGCGCAGTCTTTAATTTCCAGCACATACCCAATATGACTCTGTGACACACCAGATTCTTCTTTTCCCGAGTCTTGTGTGAAATGGATCTCACCAAACAAATTGCTTTCCTCTTATTTCTCTTTCAACCTTTAGGGAAAAGTAGTGCTATTTTTTTTTTCATCCTCAAAACCTTTTAATAAGAATCTGCCTGCAGATACCCACGGCTTCAAATAACTCCAGCACCAGGCACTCTTCTTTCTGCTCTCCCTCCCCCCACCCCCCTCTACCCCTGTGTCTCTGGAATAAATCTTCATTCCCTTTATTTATGCTTGATTCATTCAAGTAGATACAACTTTCATACCAAATTCTTTAATCAGAGTTTTGCTGTTGATGTGTTTTAATTAGATCCCCGCTTAGAAATTTAGTCAGCACATAAAATAACCTTTTTTCCCCCCTTTCAACTGGGATTATAGCAAACGCTATCTATCTATCAAGGCTGACAAGTCAATTGTGAGAATCATTCCACCAGGTCTCTGCAAAAAATCAGGTGTGAGAACTTTTCACTCTTCAAGGAGAATTCTTCAGAACTCAAATCGGCCTGACGATCTGGGTCATGCGTTTGGGTGATGCAGAGAGGGAGCAGGGAGAGAGGCTGAGAGGGGCCCTGCCCAACAGCCCAGCAGCGAGGCCACGGCCACTTTGGACTGTTCTTCTGCGCTCTTCTGACTAACTGCACAACCTTGAGCAAGTTGGCCTTTTTGGGGTCTCAGTTTTCACATCAATAAATGCAGGAAAATTCACTTCTCCACCATGTTGTTGTGGAAATTAAACTAAACAAGGTATGCATAGTGCTGGAGGTGTATGTGTATGCACACACATCTAGTGATTTATTGCCTTATTTATCCGTATCTTTATATAAACAGGTATAGACACAGAGCTACAGATGCGATGTAAGTAGAGACAGAGCTACAGATGGAGAAGCTCTGGCTCTCCTCGTGTGTGTTTGTTCTTTTCCACAGCAGGAACACGTAGAGCGGCACAAGACATCTGAATGGACTCCTCCATCACCTGGTCATTCATTCTATAAAGATTCACTTGACCCAGACTGAGGCTCAGGGATGTAAGGATTTTGGCTTCCCCTTTCTCGCAAACGCCGCTAGTTGCCTAGGGTGGCAGGTGCTGCCAGCGCCAAATCCCATGACTTAGTACAACACAGATGTATTATCTTACCATTCTGGAGGTTAGCAATCTGACATGGGTCTTGCCAGGCTCCAATCCAGATGTTGGCAGATCTGTGTTCCTCTCTGGAAGCTCTAGGGGAGAATCTGTCTCCTTGCCCTTTTCAGCTTCTAGAAACCACCCCATTCCCTGGCTCATGGTCCCCTTTCTCCATCTTCACGACCCCCGAAGTTGTGTGATTCTATGGATGCCTTTTCCTGCAGTCACACCTTTCCTGATTCCTGTGTTTGCCCCGCTCTTCCCAGTTTAAGGACCCCTGAGGTTACACTGAGCGCATGTGGATAATCTAGGAGAATATGAAGCCAGCTGATTAGCAAGCTCTATGACCTTGAGCACATGATGTCATCTCTCCAAACTCAGTTTCCTTATAAATTGAATGGGATTGAGTCTGAGAAGAATGCCTACCTCACAGGGACTGAAGACTTAAGTGAGGAAGTGCCAGCAGATGACATTGTATCAAAGCTGTCATGGGCACAAGCAATGAGGGTCAGGAGCCCTGGGTTGGATCCTGTGTCTGCCACTCGCAAGTGGGGACCCGGACGGAGGGAGAGCTCTTCGCTTAGAGCCGCGGGGGGTCTCTGCAGTGAGCCAGGAGGGTGGGACCTGTGCTCTCTGAGTGAACTACAGGCAATCCCGCTACAAGGTTGGCAGCCCTGCAAGCTGGCTGCGCGGGCTCGCCCCACCCACCCCCTCCTCCCCACCTGAAGTATGCTGACCTCCTCCCCAGGGACTCCCCAGCACTGGCAGGTCTCACTTCCTGGGAAAGCCCTGGACCCCACACCCCATGAGGCTGAGGGCATGGAGGGCAAGCCTCCCCTTGGAGAGGCCCTGGGGTAGTTCTGAATCAGTGAGGAAGCCGAAGGGTATGTGGGGCATCCTCCCAAACTGGGACTACTGTAAGGAGCTCCCTGGGGTCAGTCCGGGGCATTCCACTTAGAAGGGACTTCCTGGGATGCCCCCCCTCCGCCCCTGCCCCGTGCAGGGCAAAGAGCCCGCAGTTGTAGTCAGCTGGACGGGACCCCAGTTAGGAATGTCGTTGTGTGCTCCCTGGAGCCACGAAACCCGGTGTAGGCTGGGAGTGGTGACTTGACCACCTTTCCCGGAGGCTGATGCAGAGGATCAAAGGCACAGGGGAGAGGCTCTGCAAACAGCAAAGGGCTACAAAAATGATAGACTGACTTATGTTTTTAAAAACACCACTCAAGAAACACATTCAGATGAGAGGTAAGCATGAGGTCCCAGGTTCCCTCTCTTCGCTGGCTTTGACAGTACTGAGTTTGGAAAATACAGGCTAAGCTGCCTAAAGATCAACCAGAAACAATGGAAGCCAGGTGAGGACAGAGCCCCAGCCCTGAGGGAGGCCAGATCTAAACCTAAATGAGAAACAAAGTCCAGTTAATGAAAAGGCTGCAGGTTGTTTGCTCAGGCGATCAATGTGGCTTATCTAAGAACTAGGTCCTGATAAGCCGTGGAACAAGGACGCGAGCATTTCTGTGACACATGCGCAGTTAGCCGCACAGAACCTAACGCTACTCTAACCTGCGAAGACTCCCAGATGCGATCTTAGCATTGCAGAGTGAAATCTGACCAGGCCGTCGGAGATCATCTGGGGCAGGTGTTGCTGACATTTTCCCCTCCTGAGTCACTCACAGAAAATCCAGACCAAGCCTCAGAATCCTTCTCAGCACACCCAAGTATTCATTTTTCATGTGAGCAAACAAACCCCGCTAGGTTGTATGACTTAATCAAACATATTTTTCTCCTGTATAAGCTATATGAAATAAAGGATCGAACAAAAAATTTTAGATGAACATAATGTAGGTTTAATTGTAGTATACAGTTAGTCTAATTAAAATAATTTTGTGGAAAGAGACAATTTCCCATCACTCCAAATTCTTCCCTGATCTGTATAAACATACAAAGTTACATTTAGTTTACCTAGTTGTAATCAACATGTACATTCTATTTTCCCTTCTGCCTTCTTTACTCACCATCAATCAGTGTGTGCAATTGTGCGTTTACTCCAGAGAATTTTTATTTTAATGGCTGTATATTAGCTCATTATTTTACCAAATTCACTCTATTGCATACCTTGTGACAGCTTTGTGCAACGGCTTGTGTTTGTTTGCCAGGGCTGCCGTAACATACTACCATGCACTGAGCAGCTTAAACAACAATAACTTCTTTTCTTGTAGTTTTGGAGGCTGGAAGTCCAAGATGAAGGTGTTGGCAGGGCATCTTTCTTCTGAGCCCTCTCGCCTTGGCTTGTACATGGCCGTGTTCTCCCTGTTTCGTCACGTGGTCTTCCTGTCATCCCCATCTGCATCTTAATCTCCTCGTGTAAGGACCTCAGTCATCCTGAGGACCCAGCCTGATGATCTCATTTTAATATAATTACTTTTCTGTAGACTCTGTCTGCAAATATGGTCACATTCTGAGATACTGGAGGTTAGGACTTTACCATATGAATTTGGCGAGAATCATAACTCAGCCCACAGCAACTTCTTTTTCATTTGGACTCCACTTTTAGGTTTTTCAGACCTGGAAAAAATGTCACCATCACTCTTGGCTGTCAGCATCTCATCCTCAGCCCATTGCTACCTTGTGATGTGACCTGGAGTTTATACCCAGTGGGTAACGCTTGCTCTGGATGCGACAGGAGCTGGGAAGACCAGGCCTTTGTATGTTTACACAGATCAGGGAAGAGTTTGGAGTGATGGCATCTTCCTTTCCCTTCCCCAGTAAATCATCCCAATCCACACTGTCTGGGGACGGCCCACCCAACCAAGACTCCAGCTGCATGTTCCTGGGAAAATGGAATAGCTATCTCAGTTCGGGGGTCACTCTGTACCTTCCTGCCCTCTCCCTTGTCTCTCTAGCCTCCTTCCTACTGTATTAACCACACGTTTCTTTTTTTTTAATATTTTATTTTATTTATTTGAAAGAATGAGAGAGAGAGCACAAACAGGGGGAGAGGCAGAGGGAGAGTGAAAGAGAGAGAGGGAGAAGCAGACTCCCCAAGCAGGGAGCCCGATGTGGGGATCGATCCCAGCACCCTGAGATCATGACCTGAGCCAAAGGCAGACTTGTAACCAACTGACCCACCCAGGTGCTCCTAACCACACATTTCTGACACTTTGACATCTGGTCCCTCCCTGACCCTGGAGGGATGGACCCTCCCAGGGGTAGCCCGTTCTTAGAGACAGTAAATGATTCCCAGGTGAGTGTGCCTTTTATGTGCACACCAACGAATCCAGAGCCCCCTTCCACACCCCTCTGTCTCTACTAGACTCTCCTACTCTGGCCGCTGTCTACCTGCCCTGATAGCCCCAGGCCCAGGTACCAGACAACCTCTACTCTCCGTGTCCCAGAGCCCTCTGAAATTACTCAAACTAGCTGATCTTAGACCTGCTGATCCCACCTCACCCATTCCTTCCCACGGAAACCACAATAGGGGCTCTTGCCCCATTTCCCCAACTCCCTCTGCTACCTGATCAACACTGGTGCTTCCCTGTGGGGTCCTAGCTTGCATAGCATCTCCCTTCCTCTTGGGAACCCTGAGTCACAAACTATGGCAGCCCTCTCCTGATCTGTTTGCCTCACCATGCCTGAAAAACAAGAAAACTTACATTTTAAAAGACCTGCCTCTTGCTATCCTGGTATTTTATTCCTGCATAACCATGAGCACATAGGCTGTCCCTCAGTCTCTATAGGAAGACCGAGCTAAGGCATTACAAAAGGAAAGAAGACACAGTTTTCCTTGCTGGTCTACTAAGTGCCGGGCTAGGTGCTCAGACCCTCACCTATTTAATGTCATTTGAAGTCATTTATAAATAAAAGAAAATCATTTTATAAACCTGGCTGCATCTTGGCTTCCTCCAGAAAGATCAAGCAATGTGAAACTCATGTTTCTTATGTTCAGGAGTCAATTAGAAGCAGCTTTTATTTAACAGTTACCTCAATTGCTAATGAAGCTATGCATTTTAAATAAGAGTTATTTTGTTTGTTTGTTTTACTGCCAAAGTAATGTATTTGGCATAAGCTTCCACCTCAACCTCTGGTCTTGGGACAAGCAGCCTTACGGGGACCGAACCAGCTCTTAACGCTACAGTCAGGTTCTAAGAACTGGCCTCCCGGAAACGGCGGGGTGGCAAATTCCTGACCTTTGTGGAGGCAGAATCTCATGCCCTCTGATTCAGTGACCCCCAGATCCCAGGCCCTTTGGGGAGGGGAAGCTGAAGTGATCTCACTACTTGCTCCTCCTGCATGCTACACCTGCGTGTTATACGTTTAACCCCCATGGGGCTTCGTGCTCAACCAGGAATGTGAGCCCCCCAACCTGGGGGGCCTTTGAGCAAATCCCTTGTGAAAAATAATGCATGTTGGTAAAGTACTTTGAGATTCTTCCAAGAAACCTAGATTCTCAGGACAAGGTGTTATTATTTAGTTGATGGGAAACAAATATCCACATAATAACCATAATTATGTTGTCAAAACTGCTTAAAATATCTACCCTGCTGGGACGGCAATGATGTCAGGAGTTTTGTGACTGTAAATTGGAACATTATCATGAAATTAAAAAAGAAAAGTTATATTACCAAGTAATTCATCAGAATGATTTGATATTTCAAGGGTAACCACCAAGCAATTTCAGGAATATGTAATTATTTTTTTACTTGCTATTTTATGATGCATTACTCAGTAGCTGTGTGGTTGACTGTGACTTTTAAATGGAAGAATAACGAATAACAAGTCATTAACAGATCAAAGTCTAGGTAGGAATACAACTTAGATTTTCTTGATTCTCTCCTGCTTTTGGAATCAAAACACTTGAGTGGTGACAGGCACTCTGCAGTCTCTGGTACCCAAAGCACATGGAGCATTCTTGGCATATACAAGGGGCTCAGTAAATGCTGACGTACTCGTAGTTTCCTCATTATCTCATGTTACAAGTCTCCTGGCCTTCCCATATGCTCCTTTCTTTGCTGAAATCCCACTTTTCCTTTGGCAAACCTTGAGTTGTCCATAAAATGGTCCAAGATCATCTCCTCTGCAAAGCCCTTTCGGGCATCCATCCCCAGGTAGATCTAGATGTGTTTCCCATGGTGCACTGCAGTCCTCTGTACACACCTCTATCATAGACTTACCACACTGAATAGAATTGTCGGTGCCCCTTACGGGGTATTTACCCCAAAGATACAAATGTAGTGATCCGAAGGGGTATGTGCACCTCGATGTTTATAGAAGCAATGTCCACAATAGCCAAACTATGGAAAGAGCCAAGATGTCCATCGACAGATGAATGGATAAAGAAGAGGTGGTATATATATATACAATGGAATATTATGCAGCCATCAAAAGGAATGAAATCTTGCCATT
>NC_138372.1:164811552-164836471 GCF_054177405.1 Leptonychotes weddellii
ACTGTGAATTGCGCAAGACTGTTGAATCTCAGATCTGTACCTCTGAAACAAATAATGCAATATATGTTAAGAAAAAAAAAAGAAGAAGATAGCAGGAGGGGAAGAATGAAGGGGGGAATCGGAGGGGGAGAAGAACCATGAAAGACGATGGACTCTGAAAAACAAACTGAGGGTTCTAGAGGGGAGGGGAGTGGGAGGATGGGTTAGCCTGGTGATGAGTATTAAAGAGGGCACGTTCTGCATGGAGCACTGGGTGTTATGCACAAACAATGAATCATGGAACACTACATCTAAAACTAATGATGTAATGTATGGTGATTAACATAACAATAAAAAATTAAAAAAAAAAAGAGCAAACCCGGAAACAGAGGAGAGGCATCTGAAGGCAAGCTTTACACCAGGAAAGAGAGGGGCTTTGTTCCATGGAGGACAGAGATGTATTCAGTGTTTCACCAATTGGTGTGGAAGGGAAGGCTGACTTCTGCGTAAGGAGGGAGCTAGGAGTGGTTACAAGACACTTCTTAAAGGACCAGCCTGGGGAGAGACTCTTGCAGAATATGAGAGTGGTTTCACTCAGTATAAGTACTCTGAACTGTAATTCCCTTATTACACAAGCCTGCAGGTAACTTCTGTTAAACATCACAGAACCACCTATCTTGAAGTTGTGGGGTAAAAAAGGAAGAGGGTCCTTCCTTCTTCCTGAAAGGCATTTGACCCAAGAGGGGCTGGTGCTTCCAGAGCTCTGGTGCCAGGTAGAGACCCCTAAGTGAAAACTCCAGTGAGTGAGACATTCCAACCCAGTGGGAATGGGGGAGAGCCCCAGGGGGGACACACGCTGGGCACCCTCACATATACTAGAGGGAAAGACCCAGGACTGGCTGAATTCCTGGCACCACTCCAGCAGGGGTCACGGGAGCAACACTGGTTTGGACTTTCCTCCTTTCTTCCAAAATATTTAAAGGTCCAACTCAGTTTCTTGCCAGGCTAATCTCTCCTTAGAAAGTTGCCTGGAATACAAAAAGCTATCTGACGTGTGGTGTTACCATCTTTTAGTTGAAAAGGGAATAGTTAATGAAACCCAGGTTTTCATAAACTTAAATTTTTTGCCCTTCACATCTGCCTTTACCCCTTTTAATAGAGAAATGGAATCTGAGATGAGCTTTTAATTAAAAATCTCATAATAATATACAAAATCCTGGAGGTAAGAAAATTAAATATTAAATATGGATTTTTTTCCTTCTCTTTTCCTCTCCACATTTCCTGTTATTTGGCATGTGCAAAGTTTATTAGAACAATAGGAGACAGAAGATCTTTTAGTGTCAGAAAGGACAGTGCTGGAGAGGGTTAATTTTGGTGGTGTGAAGGTCCAATGGCCTTTTAACTCATCAGTCCAGAACCAGACCAACCTTCTACACCTGGGGGTTTGGACACCATCACCCCACTCTCAGCTAGTCAAATAAGTGAATGACAGTCCACAACAGCAGTTGAATACCCTGGGAGGTGGGGAGGGTGGGGCTGTGACCAGGGGCTTGAGTGGACGAGGGGCCTGAATAGGGGAAAAGAGAGATTTTGGGGAGAGAAGCTCTCCTGAGAGGTAAGGAATCTCTTCTGGATTCTTTTTTGCATCTGACAAGCTACTAGGGACACTATTTGATTGTGGAACATGCAACCCCTTTCTTCCATGATCAGGGTAAGAGAGTGTGGTCACAGGAGAAAGAAAAAATCTTAAATATTTGACGTTTCCAAGTGATGTTTATTACTTTGGTTCTAATGAAATTTTAAAAAGAAAAATGATAATATTTTGCAGTTCTATAGGAAATTCCAAATATCTTGAAGTTCTTGATGAAGGGAGGATGCCTAGTCCCTTAGTTGGCTTCCATAGCCGTATAGTCCTGGGACAGGAAGCTTTAGAAAGCCGGAACACAGACCTCCTGGTGACATTTTTTAGTGTTTCATAAGCCAACTCATGGCTGGTGTCAAGTCAGGGAGATTCTAAAACCTACCACGGCAATCACTGGTGTAAAGGTTTATCTGGCATGACAAGAGTAGGTTAACTAATATCTCCAAGGGGGGTAAAAGGGACACAATGATAAGAAAGCTGGCAAACACATCAATGCTTGACATTGCGAATTCACAAGGACACATTTGTTTGTTGTGTGTTTGTTTAAACTTAACCTCATTCTGAAAAGAATCTGAGGAAACCCTTACATAAAGCATAGCAAGATAAAAAATAAAAATAAATTAGAGAAATGAGGCGAAGGGAAAATAAGCTGGAATACTAAGACGAAAACAGAATTTAGAAAAGTCATCAAGCAGAAAAGCATGCTGTGAAGTTCTGCATGATTATTCCAGTTGAGCCACAGACTTACTTCTGAGCGGGATGCACTGATTTTCTACAGGGTAGAGGCACATAGGCCAGCCCCCAAATTAGCATTTGGACCTGTTTCCATATGGCAGGTATAGCTAGATGGAAAATTTATGTGAGCAGAGCTCTGTCCCTACTGCTGGGGGGAAGGCCATATACATTCTTCCACAAGAAAAAAATTTTTAAAGCCTTAATTTTCATTTGATCTGGGAGTGTCCATGAAAAAAACCTCAAAGCCAGTTTCAAACTTCAAAGCCAGTTTCAAAGCCAGATGGTGCATTCCTTTGCTCATTCAATAATGAATTGACAACCCAATACTGCCAAGAGCCATGCTAGGTGCTGGGGACAGAGAAACTGGTGGATCAGGGTTGCTGCCCACATGAAGCTAGGGGGGACAGACAGGCCAGTAACTTGGCAGTCATAGGGGTGACTGTGGGTGTACAGAATTGGGCACACTATAATGTAGGGGATTATGAAAAAGGCAGTCCCCAAGAGGTAGAAACTGATATTCTTTTAGCCTCTGTGGGTTTCATTCATTGATTGATTGATCCATTCATTCATTCACACATTCATTCAGACCAGGGACTTATAGAGTCACATCTCCCTGAATCTTATTGTCAACTGGCACGTCTTCAACCTCATGCCTTTCTAGCTTTCTATCACTCCTGCTACACCTGCTTTTCAATTACAAAGAGAGAATTGGATAGACCTATATTTTTGTTCTAAGGGTCATTTCTGTTAAATTATATCTACATTTCAAAAAAAATGATTTTGTATCTATTCTGTTATTTTGATTACCACAAATAACATGAAGAGAAAAATGTCCAATTGGAAAACGTGCTGGAAACTAAAAGCAGAGCATCTTCATCATGCTCTTAGCTTTGATGTTTTTAGCTGTATGACCTTAAATAAGCCAGTCAGCTTCTCTGAGCCTCAACATCTCACCTGTCAAATGGGGATTAACCAGTGCCTACTTCATAAAACTGAAACTAAATGAAATACTGAATGCAAAGTGCTTAGCACTCAGACAATATTTGACAAATGTTTGACAAATGCCAACTTTTCCTTGGACTAGAAATTATCTTGAAGAAATGTTTTTGTGATCAATTCAGTTTTTAATCAAACATTCTTTTTCAATGTATACCAAGCAGAATAATGGGGTTAAGGAGAAGGATAGCACCCTGCCTACTGGAGGCAAGTCCATGACCACTGGTTCACTGCTACCCACCCTCATGGTCTCAGGGTCATAGTACCTCCTTCCTAATTCCTGTCCCAGTGTAAAGGATTCTCAGAATTTCTCTGAGACCAATCTGTCAGACACTGTCATTTCCCAGTGTAACAGCGACACCAATGATCACTGCCTCCCAGTATCTTCACCCTGTATAAATCTCCTCCAAAATGTATTTAGGGCTGGCACTTTGACCAATAGAACGTGGCAGAAGTGATGCCATATAACTTCCAAGACTGGGTCTTAAGATATATTCGGTTTTCCCTTTCACTTCTTGGAATCCTCCCTCTTGGAACTCAGCCACCATGCTTTAAGAAGCCCAGGCCACATGCAGAGGCCACATGGGAGAGAACCAAGGTCCTTAGTCATCAGCCCCAGCTGAGGCCCCAGTGACAGCCCATACCAACTGCTAAACATGTGAGTGAGCTTTCTTAGATGTGCTAGCCCAGCTGAACTCCCTTATGACTGCAGTTCCAGCTGGCATCACATGGAGAGGAACTGACCCACCAAGCTCAGTCAACCTACATAATAGTGAGAAATAATGAAATGGTTGTGGTTTTAAGCCTTTATGTTTTGGAGTGGTTTATTACACAGCAACAGACAATTGAAACAGCTAGTGTTTGTCCTCTTCTTTGTCTCTTGTTAATCTGTCTTTGGCCAGTCTAACTTGCCAGGACCCAGCTGGAGAACATAAGAGGGGTTGAGGATGAGCTCTTTTCCTCCCCTACAAAGCCACGGGGCATATAAGACAACATACAGCCACCAATATCCAGGCTGATGGCTTTTTCTAGGACTTTGGAGGGCTGATATGCCCAGTGCCTGCCGGGATTTGGGATATAAATGTCCCTGTTCACTTGACCTCTGGTGGGATAATGCTGAGGTGTATGTTCTTCGTCATTTCCAGAGTTTAACCATGGAGCTAAGCTCCAAGACCTACTATGGCAGCTGGCTTAAAAATGCACCCTCTAGTGGCTTCCTACTCTGGGGGAACCCAAATTAAGACCTTTGTATGGGGCAGACTGTAAATGGTTGTGTATGGATGTGTGTAATCTTAGAACGGGTATCTGTAAAGTCCCTAATATTCTCCCCACCACATAGTAGGTGTACAAGGAGAGTAATGTACATTTATTGAGCACTTACTGTACACACACATTCTGAGCATTGTACACATATGACTCATTTAATTCTTACAACAACACTCCCAGATAGGTATTATTATCATCATCTCCATTTTGTGGATGAAGAAGCTGAGGGTAAGAGGTTAAGTGTCTTGGCCCATGGTTACTCACCCAGTAAGCAGCAGAGCTGGGATTTGAACCTAGGTCATGTGCTAGGTTCAGCAGAGGCTACCCTGTAAAAAGCACAGTGCTACACCACTTCTTACCACATACAGCCCTTAGCTATTAATGGAAATGAAGTGACACCAGGCTTTCAATGCATTCAAAATATTAAAATTTAGGAGAAAAAAGACAAAGCCTGCTGTTTGGTTAAAGAGATGTATTGCCTAGCAGCTAGCTATATAAGCTCAACCTGAACACGATTTTGACTTTCTGTGCATAAACCCAACAATCAAAAATGGAAGGTGTGGAGCTGCAGACTTCGGCTCATCATATAGGAGAGCTTTTTTTTTTTTTTTTATTCTTATGTTAATCCCCATACATTACATCATTAGTTTTAGATGAAGTGTTCCATGATTCATTGTTCGTGCACAACACCCAGTGCTCCATGCAGAACGTGCCCTCCTCAATACCCACCACCAGACCAACCCATCCTCCCACCCCCCTCCCCTCTAGAACCCTGTTTGTTTTTCAGAGTCCATCGTCTCTCATGGTTCGTCCACCCCTCCGATTTCCCCCGCTTCATTCTTCCCCTCCCGCTACCTTCTTCTTCTTCTTTTTTTTTTCTTAACATATATTGCATTATTTGTTTCAGAGCTACAGATCTGAGATTCAACAGTCTTGTACAATTCACAGCGCTTACCAGAGCACATACCCTAGGAGAGCTTTTTAATGGTCAAAAATATTTGACAATTAAACAGGCTGCTTGAGCAATTTCTTGAACACTAAGAGCAGTCATGTCATTTGTACTGGAGTTGTAGAGGGGTTTTGTGCATCCAGTGGTGGTTATATGATACCATGTTTAAGACCTCTGCCGATCCCAAGATTCAACAACACAGATTAATTGGTGCTTATGACCCTAGACTGTTACTTGTCTGTGTCAAAGAGATATTACGTCTCTAATGTGGAAATTAACTCCCGGCACACTTTCCTTCCATCCTCCCTTCCTTGCAGGGCTGTTACAAAGATAAGAAATAATGCATATAGAGTCCCAGGCACATAGGAAGCAAGCATGATGGGCCATGAGGTGGTGGCTATTATGATGTAGCCTGGATGCCTGGCTCCTTGTGTTGACCACATAGAAGGTGCTGGACCTTCAGACAAAGGGTCCCCTTATTTCTGACAAAAACCCTCGAGGTAGGTTTTTTATCCTTAGGAGCCAGGGCACTGGGGTTGAGAGAGGTGCCCAACGTCACACCGCCAGCCGATGGGGGCAGTACCTCTGCCTGATTCTAGAGCCCTTTCTGCTCCCTCTGTGCAGCCCCTGAAGGGCACCAATCAATTCTTATCCATCATGACTCAGGATCTTTTCTTTCTTTTTTTTTTTTTTTAAGATTTGATTTATTTATTTGACAGAGAGAGAGGGAACACAAGCAGGGGGAGTGGGAGAGGGAGAAGCAGGCTCCCCGCCGAGCAGGGAGCCCGATGCGGGACTCGATCCCGGGACTCCAGGATCATGACCTGAGCCGAAGGCAGTCGCTTAACCGACTGAGCCACCCAGGCGCCCCGACTCAGGATCTTTTCTAAAACAACCTCTCCTGACTTTCGGAGAGAACAACAGGAGCGACTTAATTGAAAGAAAGGGCATTTTGTGGGAAGGAATGGTTGTCATTTTGTTCCTTTGACTGTTGGCCCCTAAAACATACACACGATTAATGAACTCACTGTAAGCAATCTTTCTGAAATTTCTTTCCCCTGAATCCCGCAGAAATTGTGATTGTTTTATAGTAACTGCTGCTGTGACATGAAGTGCCTTTAGCAAACATCAAACGTGGTTAATGCCTTCACCAAGGGGACAGCTGCCTATGGAATAACAGCCCAGCCAGGTGGGATTGCCAGCAACAGCCTTGGCCTCATGATTGAGACCTTTGAACATCAGCTATAACCCGGCCCAGGTGAGCTTCACTTGGAATCAAATGGATGTATTGAAATGCAACTTAAAAATATTAGTTGGGCAGATTTTTTTTTTTTTGCAAAGGGAGTTTTTACTTTATAATTTTGCTTAACATTCTTCAAATTGAAGCCCTACAAAATAGGATGGAAGACTCCAGACCTGCTGTAGGAACGCTAGTTCCCAATGCTCACCTTGGGCAAGTCATTTAACTTGTTTGGCCCTCCAGCTTTAAGGAATAAAAGAAGGGTGGGGAGAAGGGAAGGAGAAAGAAGAGAAAAGGAAAGTGAAAGGCCCAAGGGTAGGAGTTGGAGGCAGGAGGAAGAAGAGAAGGAGAAGAAGACACAAGGGAAATCCCAGGGACTGGACATATTCCTCAGGCCATCCTGCATCAGAAGTCTGGATTCTCTGGTGACATGTGAACTTTAGTTTCCCATGTCTGACATTGTGGCTGACCCAGGGTCTCAGGGCTCCCCATCTGTTGTAGACACAGGGATGCAGATGAGCCATGTGGCAATACTATCATCAAGCCCCAAATCCCCTCCCATCCCGGCCAGTGCAGGGCTATGCTATCTGACCTAGAGCTGTGGGAGCTGGGAACTGCTGCATGCCATGCAAAGGCAGAGCAAGAGGAGTACCCTGCCACATACGCCACAGTGCTGGATATGGGATGGCTGTAGCCAGTGGAACATGGGAGGGAACATGCGTCACTTCTTTCAGAATCCCCATCCTTCATCCCGGTCCCAGAGCGAGGTCCCAGTGCAGGAGAGTCACAGCCAGAACAAGGTCACAGCTGCCCCAGGAGAGCAGGAATGAGATATACACCTTGTTGTGTAAGCCGCTGAGAGCTGAGGGTCGTGTGTCTCTACAGAATTACTGTGTCATCCCAATACCTACTGGTTATAGGGAGCCTTGGGGATGGGAAAAATCACGTGCTACAGTAAGTGGCAGGGCTCAGGGGTCCCTCGACTGCACCAGGCATGCCTGGCTCGAAGCTCCCGCTCCTGCTGCGGTGGTCCCTGCAAGCACATTCATGCTGTGGGTGCCTCTTCTCCTCCCAACTCAGGCTCACCTGACCTCCTCTTAGTTTCTGATCCAGGTGGAAGCCAGGCTGACCTCGCCGCCCCCTCCCCCAAACCCCAGTGGCTTTTCTTTCTCCTCCTTTGTTTCTTTGTTCTTAGCTCTGGACCCATAGAGAATGCAAGAACTCTCTGTGTAACTGTACCTCTCTGGAGGCACAAAGAACTTGCCAGAACACTGTGTTAAGAGACCTGGCTAAGCTTTAGCCTGGCTTCTGCCTGAACTAAATTGTGCCCCTAAAGGTGTCTCCAAGCTGAGTCAAGGCTGCTAAATAACTAAATCTATGTTGTCCCAACCCACACTGCCAAACCATGCTCAGTGAATCTTTACTTAGCTGCCTTCTGTGATTTTCCATTTCCCCATAGCCCTGCTAGTCCCTCCTTGTTTGCTCTTCTACTTCCCATGGCCTCCTCTTCTCCCCTCTCTATTCTCCCTTAGAAACCTCATCTCCCTTGTCTTAGGTGGAGTTGAGCTCAGTTTAGCCTGGGGTCTTGCTCCCCTCCTGCAGTAGTTGGAGCAAAGTCTGTCTTGCCACCTTCAAAAAGGGTCCAGTGTGCTTCTCTTTGACACCAGGAACCCCAGTGTCAGGGAAGTAGCTATCTTTCATCTCTGGGAATGCCACACTGGGATGTTTCCCTCTCTTCCGTCAAAGCATTTTCTTTCCATCAAAGGATACCATTGTCCCCCTACCTGCCTTTGCATACAGCCTGCTCTGCTCTGGGGATGGGGTTCCTCTCTCCCATACTCTGCCCAAGAGACTCTCAAGATGTGCAGCCCAGAGTCAGCCTCGGAATAGGGCCCTCATCCTGGGGAGGGAACAGTCAAGCGGAGCATTAGCACTTGACACCTGGTGAGTAGGGAAAGCGAAGGAGGTGTGGATATTCCAGGTAGAAACACCAGCTGGAGAAAAGGTCTGGAAGCAAGAAAAAAATCATGCAAGCAGAAAAATGTTAAGACATTTTAAGACAGGCCAGGCAGGAGATGAGACTGTAAAGCTGAGCATGACTAGAGCCACGGGAAGGTTGTTAGCAGGAACAGTCAGAGGCCTTCATCACAGGATGGCTGGGATAAGGCGATGGCGGAGGGAAAAAAATCCATCTTACTGACTTCTCACTACCCAGCCTTTAGCACAGTGAGTGGCACGTGGCACTCAATGTATATAGCTATTCCCTAATTCATTAGCAAATGTCTAAATGCTAACATTTACCAAAGGGCTACTCTATGCCTCATCCTCGGCTAGGTGTTGGATAAACCTGCCTCATTTTCTCTTCAAAACAAGCTGATGGGAGAGACTCTGTACTTATCTTCATTCTACTGGAGGTCGGGTGGCGGGAAGCTAATGCTTCATTTGGTTTCATAATACATTCAGGGTTGCAGAGCAAGAAAGTGGTAAAGCCGGGTTCTGACCCCAGGGGTCAGCTTTAAAGCACCCGCATTCCTAACTCCTGGGGCCCAGTGTTCCCCAAGCTCCCTGAAGATAAAAATCCTCCAAGGCACTCCTTAAACCTACATATCACTGGGGGCTTCTCAGCTGGGCTCCCAAAGTCTGCTACTTTTTCAAGCCTGTTCATTATGACAGGAGTACCGAGTGATGCTTATCCTCAAGGAAGTCTGGAAAAGAGGGGTGGGGGGGGATAATGAATCCTTGTTGAACTGGCCCAGAAGGTGACAAAAATGCCTGGTGAGGAATGAGAGTGCCTCACTGAAAGCTGATTGGCACGAAGAGGGGGAGCAGAGCTGGGAGGCATGCCAGCCCTGACAGAGGAGGAGGAGAATGCCAGGGACCCCTAGGTGTCAGCCCCAGCATCTAAGCAGCAGGCAAGACCAAAAGAGACAGAGAAGAGTCCTCGGTCACCCCCAAGCCATCACTGAAAACATCCTAAACTTTCAGGAAGACCTGGGCACTGCCCATCAGCAAGGAATCCTCTGGGATCCTTCTCTGGGGTACAGGCCCCGTGGGAGCCAAGTCAGTCTGCTGAGGATGGGCTCCCAAGTCTGTCCAGGCACAGTCGAGCTCACTGTCTGGGACTCTTTCCCCCTAGGTGACCTGACCCTCTCCTTAAAGCAGCCCCACCCATCCCCGGGTGTCATCCCTGGGCTTCAGACAGGCCCCCTGAGGCTCCCGGGGTTTGGTTGGTGATGTTCATCCTGTCCCTCTTTGCTTTGTTTTTCTCTTCAACCTTGTCTGGGTTCCCTAGGTTCCCCACTCTTGATTTCATCCCCCATGTCTGGCCACATTCCTGACCTCTCACCTTGACAACTGACTGGGGTTTTCTCTGTCTGAACTGCAGCATCTATAAGGACTCTAGCTCAGACACCACACTCAAGTTTCTCTCTTTCCTCGTGGAGCTCACCTCCTGAACCCCGCCCACCCCACCGGTGCCCATGGACCTGCCACACCCTCAAAGACTGAGGCTCCGCTGGAAAAAAATCCATTTGCCACTAACCCAGAGCCCTTTCTTTCTTTCTCTTTCTCTCTCTTTCTTTCTCTCTCTCTTTCTTTTCTTTCTTTCTTTCTTTCTTTCTTTCTTTCTTTCTTTCTTTCTTTCTTTCTTTCTTTCTTTCTCTCTTTCTTTCTCTTTCTTTCTTTCTTTCTCTTTCTCTCTTTCTCTCTTTCTTTCTTTCTTTCTTCTTTCTTTCTCTCTCTCTCTTTCTTTCTCCTCCTTCCTTCCTTCCTCCCTCCCTCCCTCTCTCTTTCTTCTTCTTTCTTTCTTTCTCTTTCTTTCTTCTTTCTTTCTTTTTTCTTTCCTTCCCTCTCTCTCTCTCCCTTCCTTCCTTCCTTCCTTTCAAGATTTTATTTATTTATTTATTTGAGAGAGAGAGTGCGCGTGAGTGTGAACAGGGGAGAGGCAGAGGGAGAGGGAAAGAATCTCAAGCGGACTCCCCACTGAGCATGGGAACTCTATCTCACAACCCTGAGATCATGATCTGAGCCACCCAGGCGCCCCCAGGGCCCTTTTTAAAGGCCATGGCCAGTGTGAAAACTATTTTGGTGGGGGCACAAGTGATTGTGATTGGAACATACTTTGTCTAAATCAAAGTTTTTTACATGTAATGTGCAAATTACCTGAGGAGCTTGTTAAAATGTAGAGTCTTGCCCGAGGAGAGTCTGTCCTGTTAACACACACTCAGATGATCTCAGGCTGCTGGCCCAGGGCCCTCATTTTGAGTGGATAGGCAGAACAGATTCTCAGGCAAACTCAGCAGACAGAGGCCGTGTCACCTGGAAGCCCACCCTGACCTCCCACCCCGGCTCACCTGTGCTGGGCGTCCTTCTGGCACCTCTGCAGCAGCCCACTCTGCCTACCAGCTCTGTGGTAATTACCACCTACCCAGCAACAACCAAGAGCTCTCTGAAGGCAAGAATGGGATCTTCTGGTTCTCCCTCCCAGGCCCTGGCACATTTCATATTAGCATTTGTTGCTTGAATGAATGAATACAATATGTCTAGGTAGATGAATTTAAGTGTACCAAAGACCTAGAGCAAGGGTCAACAAACTTACCCTGTGAAAGGCCAGATTGTCACCATTTTAGGCTTTTCGAGCCATAGGATTTCTGTCACAACTGCTCAGCTTTGCCATGGACTCTACATATATGAATGGCTGTGGTTGGGCCCCAATCAAACTATTTACAACATAGGCTGTGGGTTGGATTTGGTCCAAGGATCATAGTCACCGGCCCCCTGGCCTAAAGAATTTTCTTTTTAATTTGGACAAACATTCAAGTCATTCAAATACGGTTATTTGTGCTTCATGTTTTTTTTTATAGTGTCAACCAGGTTTTTTTGCTGAATTATATCAGGTCTACAAAGATTATTGGGTAGAGGATTGACTTATTTAATCCTCCGTAAAATGAGAACAAGACCCATTGACTTCAGGTCCCTTGATTCAGCCTCTGACACTCCCACCTAGAAGAAAGTGGCGTCCCTCTTTGCTTAACTGAAAATGGAACTTGGCTTTCCTCGAAGACCTGGCCTTGGTTCACTCTTCCAGCTCTTGGCTTTGCTCGTGGCTCAGGAAGCAAGGCCTAGGCTCTGGCGCAGGGAAGCCATATGGGTCTGTAGCCCAGCCCAGCCCACTCTCTGTGACCATCTGAGGGAGCTCAGGTAATTGTGGTCAAGAGAGGAGCTGGTAGGACACATGACATGGGAGGCAATCTGTCCACATCCCTTTCTCCAACTTCTCCCTCTCCTCCTCCCCCTCCCATTGTCTCTGGAGGAACACATCGCTGCCTGCAAGATGCTGGTTGGATAAAAGGGATGGCAGGGGAGACGAATCATGAGAGACGATGGACTCTGAGAAACAAACTGAGGGTTCTAGAGGGGAAAGGGTGGGGGGATGGGTTAGCCTGGTGATCGGTATTAAAGAGGGCATGTATTGAATGGAGCACTGGGTGTTATACCAAAACAATGAATCAGGGAACACTACATCAAAAACTAATGATGTAATGTATGGTGATTAACATAACATAATAAAATAAAATAAAATAAAATAAAATAAAATAAAATAAAATAAAATAAAAGGGATGGTGGTCAGGCAAGGTCTCTTGGCTTCCCTGGGAGAGTGATAAGAAATGTAACAAGCTCATGGATCACACCTTCTTGTCCAACTGTTCCCACCAGATTGGCTTCTCACTTTGAAAGATTGCCCAGGCAGGTGGCACAGGACAGAGACACCTCGGAGATGTAGTGCAAACAACTTCCACCGTAATCCAACATCCTCCAGTAACACTTGTCACTTCACACATTTCTCAGGGAGCCCTTTTCCCTACTCCCTGTTTCCCAGAATCAGATCCGCGCAGACTTGTGAGGTTTTCACCAGTCCAAGGTGAAATGAGAAAAAGCATCTGGGAGCCCTCTCTTGTTACACTGTAAGTGAATCTTCCGTTGTTTCAATTCCTGTCCTTCAGAGCCTTTGTCCAAATCATTAATTATAGATTTATGTAGATGGCTCCCTACAAGCTGATATTTTCCATGAGGGAAGAAACGTGTTTGTTTGGTTCACCTCTGGATATCCAGCATGAAGGGTGATTTTCAAAATATGGCACAGCGGGTCCTTGCCAGTCAGAGTGGAGGAGGGTCAGTTCACTGTACCAGGGGGTTCCAGCAGATGATTAGCCCTGCCCAAAGCCAAGCACGGTGCCTGATATGGGCTAAATCCTCCACCAGCATTTTGGAATGAATACATGAGTGTGGTGTGTTTTTCACAAAGCTAAGTTAGTCAATTTAAAGAACTGAGCTTTGTTCTAAGAGTATGCTCTTCTCACTTTCTGATGTGGGAAATCAGAATATTCTTTCTAAAAGAAATTAGAGTGGTAGTAGATAGTAGAGTTTGTGTGGTTTTCATTTAACGTGTTATTTAGTAAAACTTTTAAACAATTGGTAAACCTTGTCAGACCCGCAAATTATTTTGAAACATTGAAAATTAACAAATCCAGGGTTCAGGGAAACTCTGCCCTATTCTATATTTGTATTATTTTTGTTGCTGTTATTAAGGTATAATTCACATACCATAAAATTATTATGCACCCATGACTGCTACTTCTAGAATATTGTCACCACTCTACAAGAAACCCAGCACCTGTGAGCAGTCAGCTACATTTCTCCTTCCCTTCTCCCCTGATAATCACTAATTTGCTTTGTGGCTCTACAGATTTGCCTATGCTGACCATATTGTATAAATAGAATCACAAAACATGTGGTCTTTTGTATCTGGTTTCTTTCAATTAGCATAATGTTTTCAAGGCGCATCTACACTGTATCATTACTTCATTCCTTTCTATGGCTAAATATTATTCCTTTATATGGATATACCAAATTTGTCTATGTATTAACCAGTTAGGTTGTTTCCACTCTTTGGCAATTTATGAACAACACTGCTTTGTTTGAACACTTGTCTTAATTCTTTTGAGTATACGCCTAAGAGTAGAATGGCTGGGTCATATGGTAAATCTATGTTTGACTACAGGAAGAATTGCAAATTGTTTTACAAAGTGGATGCACCATTTTACTTTCCCACCAGCAACGTATGAGAGTTTCAATTTCTCTACATGCTGAACACTTGCTATTGTCTGTGTATTGCAGCCATCTGCCTTGGTTCAGGCTGCTATAACAAAAACACAGTAGACTGGGATCTTAAACAACAAACATTTGTTTCTCATAGTTCTAGTTGCTGCAAAGTCCAAGATCAAGGTGCTAACAGATTCAGGATCTGGTGAGGGTTCTCTTCCTAGTTTGCAGATAGTTGTTTTCTTGATATGCCCTCACATGGATAAGAGAGAGATCATCTCTCCCATGTCTCTTCTGATAAGGACACTAATCCCCACCCTCCACCCTCATGATTAACCTAATTGCCTCCAAAAGCCCCACCTCGTAACACCATCACATTGGGGATAGGGCTTCAACCTACCAATTTAGGGGGGACACAAGCATTCAGTCCATAATACCATGCTAGAGGGTATGAAGTGAAATTTCATTGTGATTTTGATTTGCATTTCCCTAGTGGCTAATGATGTGAAGCATCGTTTCATATGTTTATTGGCCATTTGTATTCTTCTCTGCAGAAATATCCATTTAAATCCTTTGACTATTTTAAAAAATAGGTATTTATCATTTACTAAGTTGTAAGAGTTCTTTATGTATTCTGAATACTAGTCCCTTAACAGATATATAATTTGCAATTTTTTTCCCTTTCTGTGGGTTGTCTTTTAACTTCCTTGATATTGTACAAGTTCTTTGTTCAAGTTTTTTTATTTTAACGAATAATTTATTTAATAAATACTTTTATTTTTTTCTTTTTTCACTATGCATTTAGTGGTATTTCTAAGAAACCATTGCCTAATCCAAGATTGCAAAGATTTACATCTATCTTTTCCTCTAAAGGCTTTATAGTTTCATCTTTTATGATTTGATCTATGATTCATTTTCAGTCTATGGTTTGTCCTGAGTTGATTTTTATATATTGTTTGAGGTAGGGGTCCATTCTTTTGTATATGGATATCTAGTTGTATCAGTGCCACTTTTTTTTTGAAAAGACTATTCTTTCTCTAATTGAATTGTCTTGATATTCTTGTTACAAATCAGTTAACCATAAATGTATGGACTTATTTTTGGACTTTCAGTTTTATTCCATTGATCCATATGTCTATCCTATGGTAGTACCACATTGCCTTAATTACCTGTAGATTTCTAGTGAGTTTTGAAGTCAGAATGTGTAAGTCCTTCAACCTTGTTCATTTTCCATCTTAGATTATCTTGGCTTTCTGGGAATTTTGCATTTCCTTGGGAATTTTAGGATCAGCTTGTCAATTTCTGCCATACACTATTTTACTGAGGCTTTGCCACAGTTCTCAACTTCTCTGGATAAAGTTGATGACTCAGGTCAGAACCTGGAGGGAGTGCATGACAGGACCTGACCGGAACCAGGACAAGCTCTTGCTCTGGCAAAACTACTCAGAGAAGCCTGTGTGTATGGGGCTCCACTCTGATAATGTGAAGTTTCTTACTTTGAATTCTACTTGTTACAGAGCCGCTGGTCCCCAAATTTCCAGAAAACCTGCCCTTCCTAGTCCCTCTGTCCAGTGCTAAAGGATCTCACCACCAAGGGTACCCAAAGCACACTGTGGTTGCCTATCATGGCCCACCTTGCGCTATTATCACTGTTTAGTCTTTTTCTCATTTACCTTAAGCCCTATGAGAGGAGAGGCCATGTCAAGTGTCTTCTGGGCTATTCCTGGCCCTCTAACTCAGCTTGATCCCCACTTGTTCCAAGCAACCATGGCCTACAAAGTAGAGACAGTGTTCTGGACAATTTCCCAGACCTCTAGTGTATTTTTGACCAGATTGTTTTAATCTTAAACTCTTGCTGGACTTAAACTCATGACTCTGCAATCACAGCCTAGATCTTCAACTCTGACAACTTCTTCTCCCTGTCCCCCAAAGATAGGTGAGTCTGTGCTCCCCCAAACTACAGACATCACCTCTCCACCACACCCTTCAAGCTGCCAGCTTGCCCCTGATTTGGCCAAAGTTAGAGAAACCAAACCCACGTCTAGCTTTTCAGTTGGTGTCTGGACCAGCCATAGTCTACTCTCCCTCCCTATCAAAGGGTCGCAGGTGATTGTTCTTAGGGGGCAGCCTGGAGTAAGGGTCAGTGGGAGAGGGAGGAGAGTGATGGGTGCCCCTGAGAGGAAGCCTCAAGAGAGAGTTAAGAAGAACTTTGTGGGTGTGGAATCTGAAAAAGTGAACTTCTTTTGAGAGAGTGCAGAAAGTGTTCCATAACTCACAGAAGACATTCATTAACTAATTTGAGACATGGACTGTGCTAGGAAATGTGGGAATGTGGACTCAGTTTTGCCCTCATGGGTCATCCAACATTAAAACATAGAGGAGCATCCAACTTTTTAAAATTTAATACAAGTCATTTCTAAATTCTAGTGTAGTAAGTGCTGCAGAGAAAAAGTTCAGATGCTATTACAGCATACATGACAGACACTGTAGTCTGGGTAGCCCAATAGCTGTTCCCATCTGTACCCCCCCCCCACCCACACTACCACTTTTCCTCACCACCTTCCACTGTGGAGGCTGGAGAGCCTGATACTTTCCCAGCCTCTCTTGTAGCTAGGAGTGACAATGAGATGTGGTGCTGTTCAACAGGATGCAAAGGGAAGACTGTTGTACACTTCTGAGAAAGCTTTGCTTTCCTAATGGAGAGGACATCACCATTTGGAGTTGCTTCTGCTCCCTTTTTATTGCCTTAAACATGGTGTGATGCCTGGAGCTGTATCAGCCACTTTGCAACCATCAAGTGACAAGCATGAAAATGAAGAGACTAATGATGGAATGGAAAAGTAAGAGAGCCCGGAGTTTCTGGTGGCCTCTTTGAACAACCAAGCCCCTGCCCACATGAGCAATCACCTGCCTCCAGAGTTTGTCTAACTGCTCTAGGACCCATAGAGAGAGGGGTCAGAGACGGTGTCACCTGTGTGTCCTCCATTGCTTTGTGCAGCTGCCTGCACATGGCAGAGGTTCAGTGAATATGTGGTGCACTGGCCAGCAACTCCTTGTATCTCATACAGCCACCAGTACTTAATTTAAAGAAGACTGCCTGACTGCCCAGGCACTGAGAGGTGAGGACCTGCCCAAAGTATCAGGCGATTACTGGCAGAGCTAGAAACAAAGCTTTTTCATTAGCCATAACTGTCCTTCTAAGGTGGGGTCCTTCTCTGGGCTCTGGTAAACAGCCTCACTTTTACCATACAGCCGCATCCTCCCAAGGTCCCAAGGTGCTTTGCTTCCTTCCAGGAGAATGCAAGACATTTGCAGGGAAGGGAGGAGATGATAAATTCTCAGAACATCAGTGTTCAAAGACATTATAAAACCTCCCAGCTTGGGAGTATAAATTGGTGTGACCAACTTTGCAGAGCCATTTGGCAATCGCTAATAAAGCATATACATACGCAATTCCCAGCTATCCACTCGTAGGTATACTCTTCAGAGGAACACTTTGATGTGGGCATAGAAGACAGGCACATAGAAGTTCATTGTCTTGGGTTTTGTAAAAGCAAACACATTGGAAACTCCCTAACTGTCCTTCCATAAGGGACTGTATCAATGACATACAGTCTTGTGGTGCAATGGGATCCCACACAGAAGATAAAACAAATGTACTGATACACGGGGGGTGGGGGGATGCAGGTATATCTCAAGGCATACTGCTGAGAGAAAAAAGCAAGTTACAGAAAGATGAAAGAGACTGGATTGCTGCTTCAACCAGGTCAGGCTGTCATAATAAAATACCATAGACCATACTAGGCGGCAAAAACAACACAATGCTTTCTCACAGTTCTGGAGGCTGGAAGTCTGAGATCACTATGTCCTCATGTGGCCTTTCCTGGGGTTCAAATCCCATCAGACCAGGGCCCTTCCTTCACGACCTAATCACCTCCCAAAGGCCCCACCCCCTAATACCATCACACTGGGGGCTAGCACTTCACTACGTGAATTTTGGAGAGACACAAATAATCAGTCTATAACAACTGTTAATTCCTGCCCCCCACTTGGCAGATAGGAGGACTCAGCATTCTGGGGGGTCATAAGCTTGCCTACAGACACCCAGCCCATAGATAATAGAGCGAGTCTCCCTAACCCCAGCCCCGGAGTAGTGGTAGCTATACCATATTAGTCTTCCCCATTCCATGTTGGTCTTCATCAGCTATACCCATTCCAACCTGCCACCATCATTTTACTTGTGAGAATGTGCATTATCATTACTTTCTTCCATAATGCTGCCACTATTCTTTCCTACCCCACCCACTTGCCTGGGATTCAACTGGGACATTTGTATTCTGCACCCTCTCTTACCTTTTGGAAGGAATTTTTCTTTGTCTCTTCGGTGTGCCTGTGTGTCCCTGTGCCTTCTCCCAGGAGCTTCTAACACATGTATTCAGCTAGTCTACCAATATTTGTTGAGTGCCTATATGCCAGATACTGTACCAACACTGGGGACTAAAACAATAAGATGTGGTTTCAGCTCTAAAGAGTTTGGAGTTTTGTGGTGAATAAATGTAAAACCCTCGCTCTATGCCAGACACTATTCTAAGTGCTTTACTGAAATGGATGTATTTAATCCTCACAACATTATCAATCCCATTTCACAGATAAAAATACTGAGGCAAAGAGGTTTAGGTCAGCTACCCAAGGTCACACTGCTAGCAAGTGGCAGAGCCAGGATTTGATTTCAGGGAGTCTGGCTCCAAAGTCAAGTAAGGATAAAAATTCCCAGGATATGTAAGCAGACAAAGACGGGGCACTGTGCTGAGCTGTAAGACCCAGTTCTCTGGAGGCTGTGGGAACCAAGAGGAAGAAATGTTCTTGGAAGGCTGCCTGTGGAAAGGACCTTTGAGCTAATTCATGAAAAGGGCCAGAATTCATCCAGGTGAAATTGGACAGATATACTCCAGACAAAGGGGAAAGCACATGCAAGGACCTAGGGTATGTGAGGGAACAAATATGTGCAGGGTACTATGAGATATTTGATGAGGCAGAGTCAGGACTAAAAGAGGGAACGTGCAATCCATCCATTTCAAAATTCTTGCTCTATTTTTTTTTTAATGAGGCAGCACAATATAGTTTAGTTGCTCTAAGTGCCCATGTTTTAGACCCAAGGAATGTTTGTGTTTAAATCTCAACCCCAAAGCTTCTTAGCTTTGGATCTCATGGCATCTCATTTCCTTACCTATAACACAGGGATAACGAAGTTCCTGCCTCAGAGTTGGGGTAAGAATTGAATGAATTAATATAGAACTCTTAGAACGAGGTGGTCTTTGTCATCCTCATCACCACCATCATTTGGCTCATTCATTTGTTTGGCATACTTGTCATGTCCCAGGGTCATGTGATGCCGGATGGAGTTGTGGGGGCAAGTCCTGCTCTTCCCACTCAAAAGTAAAGCCAAGGCTAGTAAGAGGAGGGAGCACGTTCAGCCTGTCACTTGGAGTAATGCAAAACGGCCCCACATGTCCTTTTCTGATGACAGCAAACAAGGCCACTGCTGAAAGACAAGGACTTCCATTAACAAGGAGCACAAAGGAGCTGGGCATATTAACGTTTGACTTTGCAGAAGGAGAGACAAGGGCACGGAGTGGGTCTCCGAGGCAGATATGGCTCAGTGGAGAGTGGCTCCCCAGGGGCCTCCCACAGCAGGTGACCCTGGAGCCCGCAGGAAGGACCCAAATAGTAATGATCTCAACATTATCAGCATTGCTATTTTTAACAATCGGGTCCTAACTTACATTTCTAGGATGTTTTACTTTCAATGGGCACTTATGTTCATTAGTTTCTTTAAAGCTCACCATACCCTTGTGAGTGAGTAGAAGCTGGGCTTATTTCTCCTATCTTGATTTGCAAACTGAGGACCAGTTACATGACCTACTAAGTGCTAGGGCTAGAATCATAATCCAGACTCCACACGTCAGGTAAAGATCCTTTTACTAGAAATATATCCCTGCCGCATGATTGCTCTTAAAGTACAGATAAGAACCAGACTGTTTCCTGTTCCACTTAAGGAGGAGACTTCACAGTCCAGACTTCTATAGCCTGAGCACCCTCCACTAGGGGAGCTGTAGGGGGGTGGGGGGAAGAAGTCCCACATCCCACCCATTGGTTCCCAGAATTTGGAATTTGATGTATCAGTAAAATTTTGGAGAATATTTTGAAGACAGACATAGGGTGGCCAATTTTGTGTTTTGTAAATTGAGAACATAAAAAAAAACTTAAAAAATTCTTCCATAAAGTATCACAGAGAGAGGATATTTCAGCATTCCCTCAAAAGCCCCCCAAAGTGGAAAGAACTTAACATCAGATGAAGGACATTCCCTGCAAAACACACAAGGGAAGGGCCTTAGAAAAATGCACAACCCATTCAGGACAGCTGTGAATGATTGTACAGATTGTGCACTGCACAACTTCAGGGTTGGGATTACCATTCACAAGAACTATCCTGATGTGGCCCTTATTCTCATTTCCCTACAGACTAGCAGAAATTTTTGCAGGAGGTAAAATGGCAGATAAGAGTCCCTTCTAGCATGTCGTTTCTGTAATTCTCAATGTTCAAAAAGGACATATAAAAACTATCTGGTCCAGATACTTCAAGGTGTGCTTTGAGGATCAAATGGAATCCACTAAGTCTTCTCAAGGACCACTTCAGCTATGCAGAACAATGTTTTAATTCCCTTTTATGTAGTAGTCTTCCATGCAAACATTTGTCAAAGAAAGTGTTTTGCAGGGGACAAAAGTTGGGAAGCCTCTGGTCTATTCCATGTACCTAATTTTACAGAGTAAAACAGTCCCTGAGAGATCCTGTGACTTCTTAAAGAACATGTGGTCTGTTAATGGTAAAATCTGTTTGGCAAGTGGCTGGAAAGATGGGGACCACCTTTGGGCCTGGAAGCTGACACATCAGTCTATACCCTCCCTACACCCATCTCAACTCCACAGACACTCAGCACTGAGGGAGTTGACGTGTACTCCTGGATGCTTCTTTACACATCTTTTCAAGTTAAAGAAAATAATAATAATTTTGACCCCAAAACAGACCCTATTTAGACTCAGCCTTAAGTTCAAGTCACAAACATTTATCTATTCCTCACTCTGTAGCCTGCCCTGTGCTAGGTAGTAGGGCCTCATTCACTTAGAGTTTCCAGGTAATCAGAGATGGACTTGTTCCTCAGGATTATCTCTTGAATCCTTAGGAGAATTTCCCTGGAATCCTATGTTACCGTAGCATTGAAGGCCTATGTAATGACCTCCCTGTATCTATGACCTTTGCCCTATAACTTGTGGCTCCCTCCCGTTCTCAAGATGGGCACATCCATGTGACTTACTCTGACCATTGGGATGTTGGAAAACTGCAAGTGAAGGCTGGCTTTCTGGAGGGATGTGAGAAAAATGGAGAGAGTTGGATCATTTTATTTGAGGACCTTCTAGATCAGGTTGCACAGGACAAGTAATTGCTTGGAACATAACATACTAAAAGATGATTGTTGTTTATCTGAAACTCAAATATAAGTAAGTGGCCAGTAGTTTTATTTTCTAAAACTGGCTACTCTATCCTAAATCAACAGCTTCCAGAGATGTGTCAGCTGACTGCAGACACATGAGTGAGCCCAGCCAAGATGAGCCAAACCTGGCTGGATTAGCAGAACTGATCCAAGCTGATCCACAGGCTCGTGAGAAACATAAATGTCCATTGTTTTAAGCCACAGAGTTGTGGGGTTGGGTGAGATTATTTTGCAGCATTAGGATGGATACATCCACATAGCACCTTAGAAAAAGTCCTCTGTTGATACAATCAGCTGTAACAGAAGAGAACCATCAAAAAATCCTGTGTGGGCAGAAACAAAACTTGCCTTATAAACAGCCTCTTGATAATTGTGGATTTTCTGAAAATCTTACAGTCTACTGTAGTTTGTGTTACCGTTGCTAGGACACTGAGATGTGTGATCAACAGGAGGTGTGTTAAGAGTTCACATGTCTTGTGGGGGGGGGTATAGCTCAGTGGTAGAGCATTTGACTGCACATGTCTTGTGGGCTCATGAATGTGTGTGTGAGCTCCCATAGATACACATATCCAGACCTTGAGAAGCGCTGGCTGTTTATGTGAGTGGTCACTATTGGTCTCTGAGATACACTTTTGAGAGCTGAACGGCCAACCATTCCAGTAAGCCATGATAACAAAGGCAGGGCTGTGCTTTAGACCTTGATGGTTTCTGAAACCTGGGGCAGGGGGGCTGATGGACTAGGAGAGGCTCCCAGGTAACTTCAGACAGAATGAAGTCACCATGATCTGGTCTGTCTACCTTTCGTCTTTCTTCTTCTTCTTCTTTCTTTTTTTTTTTTTGTTTGACTTTTTTCTTAGTATCACAAGAAACATGAGCACGTTTTCATTGGGAAAATTTCCAGTGATTCTAAAATACATAGCAAAGGGCAAGAAAGTCCTTCAAATCCTGTCCCCTCCCCGATGGGACAGATTTAACCTAGCATTGCATGTGCTTGCCATCCTTCTCCTAGCCCTCAGACTTGCACAGGAGATAACAACATAATCGTGGTTCTGCAAATTGCTGTTTTCTCTTAAAATAAGTCTTAGCCATAGTTCGGTGCAGTGCCTGTTTGCACAGATGCAGGGTCCCCCCGCCCCAACCCCACACAGACCACGGATTGTAGAACCACTTCCCTTTTAATGGGCAGTTAGGTTCTTTCCACTTTTCAATGTTAAAAATAAATTCTAGTTAATATCCCAGAATTCACGTACTTGTGCCCAAGAATGATTCTCTATCGAGAATGTTTTCAGAGAAGCAGAACTTGAGCCAAGGGTACATTTTAAAGTTTGATGGCTATTGTCAAATTTCCTTCCAAAAAGTCTTAACCAATTCTTCCCCCATCAACAGTGCCTGAATATGCGTATCTCCATACGTCTTTCCAGCCCAAGATTATCAATCTTTAATCTTTGCAGAACTGAGAGGTGAAAAATGTTAACTTATTTCCATTTGAGTGTCTTTAGTAATTAGAGAAGTTGAGTATTTTTCCATGTGTTTCTGGCTGTATGTGTTTCTTTTATGACTCTGCCTATTTTTCTATTGTACCTCTTGGTTTTCTAAATGATTAAACAAAAGATATTTCTAGATTCTGAATGTTCATGAAAATATTTACAGTAATCTATTGAAGCAATTTAATTGTCTTCAACTTTATTCATTGTGGAATTTGTCAAATATAAGTTATCTTTTACTTTTTAAAAATAATTTTAAATTTAGAATAGTTTTATATTTACAGAAAAATTGTGAAGATAATACAGAAAGTTCCCATATACCCTACATTCAATTTCCCTACTACTAATGCATTACATTTAGTAATAGTACATTTGTTGTAATTAAACCAATGTTGTTACATACATTATCATTAACTGGAGTCTGTGCTTTATTTAGATTTCCTTAGTTTTTTTTTTGCAACTGTATCAATAATAATTTTGTGTGTGTGTTTATTTTTTTTTTAAGTTTTTATTTTAATTCCAGTTAGTTAACATACAGTGTTATATTAGTTTCAGGTGTGCAATACAGTGATTCAACAACTCCACACATCACTCAGTGCTCATCATGGACAAGTGCATTCCTTAATCCCCATTGCCTATTTAACCCATCCCCCACCAACCATTGTCTGTCGTCTATATTTAAGAGTCTGTTTCTTGAATTGTCTCTCTCTCATTTTTTTACTTTACTTGTTTCTTTCTTAAATTCCACATATGACTGAAATCATATGGTATTTTTCTTTCTCTGACTGACTTATTTCACTTATCATAATAGTCTCTAGCTCCATCCATGTCATTACAAATGGCAAGATTTCATTCTTTTTGATGGCTGAGTAATATTCCATTGTGTATATATACCACATCTTCTTTATCCATTCTTCTGTTGATGGACACTTGAGCTGCTTCTATAATATGGTTGTTGTAAATAATGTTGCTATAAACGTAGGGGTGCACGTATCCTTTTGAATTAGTGTTCCTGTATTCTTTGGGTAAAGACCCAGTAGTGTGATTGCTGGATCATAAGGTAGTTCTATTTTCAACTTTTTGAGGTCCCTCCACACTGTTTTCCATAGTGGCTTCATGAGTTTGTATTCCCACCAACAGTGCATGAGGGTTCCTTTTGCTCCACATCCTTGCCAACTCCTATTGTTTCTTGTGTTGTTGATGTTAGCCATTCTGAGAGGTGTGAGGTGGTATTGCATTGTAGCTTTGATTTGCATTTCCCTGATGACTAGTGATGTTGAGCATTTTTCCATGTGTCTGTTGGCCATTTTGATGTCTTCTTTGGAGAAATGTCCATTCATCTCTTCTGCTCATTTTTTAATTGGATTATTTGTTTTTTGGGTGTTGAGTTTTATAAGTTCTTTATATAGTCTAGATACTAACCCTTTATCAAATATGTCATTTGCAAATATTTTCTCCCATTCAACAGGTTGCCTTTTAGTTTTTCTGGTTGTTTCCTTTCTTGTGAAGAAGCTTTTCATTTTGATGATGTCCCAATGGTTTATTTTGCCTTTGTGTTCCTTGCCTCAGGAGACATATCTAGAAAGAAGTTAGTTGCTATGGCCTATGTCAAAGAAGTTACTGCCTGTATTCTCTTCTAGGATTTGTATGGTTTCAGGTCTCACATTTAGGTCTTTCATCCATTTTGAATTTATTTTTGTGCATGGTATAAGGAAGTGGTCCAGTTTCATTCTTTTGCATGTTGCTGTCCAGTTTTCTCCACACCATTTGTTGAAGAGACTGTCGTTTTCCCATTGGATATTCCTTCCTGCTTTGTCAAAGATTAATTGACCATATAATTGTGGTTTTGACCTAATGAAATTTTACTCTTCTAGGATCCCACCCAGGATACAGTGAGTCATCATGTCTCCTTAGGCTCCTCTCGGCTGTGACAGCTTCTTGGATGATCCTTGTTTTTAATGACCATGACAGTTTTTG
>NC_138372.1:164836971-164859070 GCF_054177405.1 Leptonychotes weddellii
CAAAAACTGTCATGGTCATTAAAAACAAGGATCATCCAAGAAGCTGTCACAGCCGAGAGGAGCCTAAGGAGACATGATGACTCACTGTATCCTGGGTGGGATCCTAGAAGAGTAAAATTTCATTAGGTCAAAACCACAATTATATGGTCAATTAATCTTTGACAAAGCAGGAAGGAATATCCAATGGGAAAATGACAGTCTCTTCAACAAATGGTGTTACTCTTTTCCCCACCTTTCCATATTGTACTTTTAAGAAGAAAATATAGAGTGATGCACTGTGCTCTATTTCCTGGAGGGCAGAGTATCTATGTAAGTTATTTAGAATTCTTCTGAAGGATTGTCTATTCTCCCCCACTTATTTATTTATTCAACAATGTCTTTTTATCAGTATGACCCATGAATATTTATTTTACAGTTTGGGTTATAATCCAAGGGTACTTTAATTTTTTGCTTGAATTGTCCCAGCTTTGGCCATTGAGAGTTCTTTCAGTTGGCTCCTGTGTCCTTTTAATAGATTTCCCTCCATCATTGTGACTTAAAAAAAAAAAAACAGACTTTATAGTATTATAGGGTTTGTCTGGTATGTTTCATGCTCCAGTCTTAGAATCAACTATTTCTAGAAGGAATCTTGGTTCCTTTTATTGGACAATGGTATTACCAACCAACATTGGGATAGTAGGTATGCTTGTTGGTATTGTCCATTTTTTGGGGGATTTTAACCACTCTAATAGGTTCATAGTAGTATCTGACTATTGATTGAATTTGTAATTCTCTAATGATAAATGATATCCACTATTTTTCCACACGTTTATTTGCCTTCAGTGTATCTTCTTTACTGAAGTGTACCCAGGTCTTTTGCCCTTTTAAAAAATTGTGGTAAAATATATGTAACATAAAATTTACCATTTTAACCATTTTTAAGTGAATATTCACATTCTTGTGCAACTGTTACCAATAGCCATCTCCAAAACCTTTTTCATCTTCCAAACTAAAACTCTATACCCATTTAAAAATAATTCCCCAATCCCCCCTTCCCACAGCCTCTGGTAGCCATCAATCTACTTTCTGTCTCTATGAATTTGACTATTTTAGAACCTCATATAAGTGGAACCATAAAATATCTGTCCTTTTATGTCTATCTTTTTTCACTTAGCATAATTTCTTTAAGGTTAATACGTATTGTAATGTATGTCAGAATTTCCTTCCCTTTAAAGGTTGAAATATTTCATTGCGTGTATATACTAGTTTTTCGTTTGTTTGTTTGTTTTAATCCACTTATCCATTAATGGGCATTTGGATTGCTTCCACCTTTTGGCTATTGCAGATAATGCTGCTATAAACATGGGTGTGTAAATATCTCTTTAAGTCTCTGCTTTCAATATTTTGGGGTATACACCCAGAAGTGGAATTGCTGGATCATATAGTAATTCTAGGTTTAGTATTTTGAGGAACCACGATACTGTTTTTCATAGTGGATATACCATTTTACATGCTCACCACAGTGCACAGGGGTTCTAATGGCTCCACATCCTCTCTGATACTTGGTATTTTCCATTTGTTAATGGTACCCCCCTAACAGGTGTGAGATGGCATATCATTATGGTTTTGATTTACATGTCTCTAATGATTAATGATGTGTATCATCATTTTACGTGCTTGTTGGCCATTTGTATACCTTCTTTGGAGGAATGTCTTCTTGAGTCCTTTGCTCATTTTTTAATTGGGTTGTTTGTTCTTTAGATTTTGAGTTCTTTGTTCATTTATTAAGTTGTTTGTTTTTGTATTGTTGAGCTAGGATTTTTTGTATGTTTTGGTTATAAGTCTTTTATAGATATGTGTTTTATAAGTATTTTCTTTCAGTCTGTGGTTTGGCTTTTCAAAATCTTAACAGTATCTTTCAGAGTGAAGTAAATGTAGATTCTCTCCCATACTTTATTCTAGAAGTTTTATAGTTTTTTATTTACATTTAGATCCATTTTGAGTTCATTTTTATGAAAGATATAAGGCCTGTATTTATGTTGTTGTTGTTATTATTATTATTTTGCATATAAATATCCATTTTTTCCCAGCACCATTTGTTGGAAAAATTATACCCTCTCCATTGAATTTCCTTTGCTTCTTTGTCAAAGATCATTAACTATATTTGTGCTGGTCCATTTCTGGATTCTATTCTGTTCTGTTGACTAACATGTCTATCTTTTCACCAATACCATGCTGTTTGATTACTGTAGCTTAGGAGTTTGTCTTGAAATTGGATATTGTTAGTCCTCCATCTTTGTTCTTTTTCTTCAGTATTGCGTTGACTAGTTTTGGTCTTTTGCTTTTCCATGTAAACTTTAGAATCATTTTGTTGATATCTACAAAATATCTTACTGAGATTTGTATTATTTTGCATTGATCTACAGAACAAGTTGTAAAGAATTGACATCTTACTTAACATTGAGTTAACATATTAATATTGACCCTTCCAACCTGCAAACATGGACTAGCTCTCCATTTATTTAGATCTTTGATTTCTTTCATCACTGTTCTGTAGTTCTCCACATACAGATCTTATACATACAGATCTTATACATAAGTAATTCATTCTCTGGTTGCTACTACAAATACTAATTTTCCAATTATAAATTCCCATTGTTCAATGTCAGTTTATAGGAAAACAATTCACTCTTTATATTCATCTGTATCCTGCAACCTTGCTATAATCACGTATTATTTCCAGAATAAGGAATTTTTGGGCTATTTTTAAGATTTTCAACATCAGGTTTGCCTGGGTGGCTCAGTCAGTTAAGCATCTGCCTTTGGCTCAGGTCATGATCTCAGAGTCCTGGGATTGAGCCCTGTGCCAGGCTCCCTGCTCAGTGGGGAGTCAGCTTCTCCCTCTCCTTCTGCCCCTCCCCCCCCAACATGTGCTCTCCCTCTCTTTCTCAAATAAATAAAGTGGTTTTTTTTAAAGATTTTCTACATCAACAAACATGTCATCTGTGAACAAAGTCAGTTTTATTTCTTCCTTCTCAATCTGTATACCTTTTATTTCCTTTTTTTCCTGTTTTTTGTCTTATTACACTAGACAGGACTTCCAGTGTGATGCTGAATAGGAATGGTAAGAGAAGCCATCTTGCCTTGTTCCTGATCTGGAGAAAAAGCACCTAGTTTCACACTATGAAGTAGGATTTTAGCTGTAGGGTATTTTACAGCTGCTCACTATCAAGTTGAGGAAGTTCCCTTTTATTCCTAGATTGCTGAGAGTTTTTATTATGAATCGGTATTGTCAAAAGCTTTTTCTGCATAAGTTAACATAGTCATATGGGCTTTCATCTATAACCTGTTGATATGGTGGTTTACATTGATTGTTTTTGAAATGTAAAACCAGCCTTATATCCCTGAAAGAAATCCCACTTGGTCATGGTGTATAATTCTGTTTATACATGATTGGATTTGATTTGCTAATATGTTGTTGAAGATTTTTATGTCTATGTTCATGGGAGGTATTAAGCTATAACTTCCTTTTGTTATGTCTTAAACTGTTTTTGGTGTTAGGATAATTTTGGCCTCATAGAATGAATTACGAGTGTTCTCTCTGCTTCTATTTTCTGAAAGCGATTATGGACAACTGCTATCATTTGTTCCTTAAATGTTTGTAGAATTCACAAGTGAAACCAGAGAAATGAATGATCTCACAGCACTATTTTCACTACATCAAACAATTTCTTTATAAGTTTGATTCTCAATTTGATTTAGTTCAAAATATTTTTAAATTTCCCTTCAGATTAGAGGAGAACTCAAGGTGAAGGCATTCTGAGTCAAGGACACAGCAAGGAGGAGTGAGAGAACATGCCAAGTTTGTGGGATGAAGATTAATTTTGTATGACAGTTACAGAATATAGGAGTGCACAACAACAGAAAAGACAAGAGGTAAGAAGTCAGATCATGAAGACCCTCACATGTCTTGCTAAAGAGTTCAGATTTTATCTTAGAAGTAATGGAGTAAAATGCTCTACTTATTAGTGCTGAGCCCAGATACTGTACTTTAATCAAAATGCTTTGTTTTTATCTGGAATTTTTGCTACCCAGCATCTATCTAATCAGTATGGCTTACAAGAGCCAATCTCCACAATAATCTCATGTCAGGAAAATGTGGAATGCTAGTCCCTCCCCTGCACTGCAGCCTGAACAAAGGAAATAAAAGGAGTCTATTCTTCATTTCCCAGATTATAGTAGGTTACTTAGCAGTACACTCTCAGGGTACTCCAGAACGTATTCCTTATATAGCATGAATTGTAATTTTAAATAAATAAATACAATTGCAATTTATTGTCTGTCTCCCCCTCTGAGGGTTTGGATGAGGGTGCAGTGGATTCCCTGACCTTTCCTCCCTAGCACTTCCAATGACTGAGCAAGATTCTAATCACCTGTGTTAAATCCCTTCCTGCTTAGAACACCTGAAAGGCTTTATCTTTTTCTGAAACACACCCCAACTGCTTCAGTATGTGCCACAAGGATGGATCCAAGGAACAGGACATCTGATGTGGGTTATATCTGAAGGTAGTAATGGCCTCATCTTGGGTGGAAAATCGAATGTTGGGAGTGCTTGGCAAATATTGGCTGTTTGACAAGGCATTACAAAAACAAGATGTACTCAGGGGACCATTAGCTGGTTTATAAGCAAAAATAAAAGAGAATAGAGAGAGTCCAGAAATGTGGGACCTTGCAGGATCAGAAAAACCTGACTGATTCTAGATTCCAGATGGTAGAAAATAAGATTTAGAAAGCCTTTTATTTAAAGAAGCAAGCAAGTAAACAAACAAACCCTTGCAACAAAGATAAGATTAAGAATGTGGTTTTCTCACTTAATCCCAACAGTCTCATGTACCATGAAGTTAAGAGAGAAAGGCATGGGGGTGAAGAAACAACAACAACAAAAAAATGAAGTAGATTTGAAAAATAGGTTCGGGAGAGATTTTTGGGTATTGTTATTGGCTAATGGAACTGACAGGAAGCAAAAAGATCAGAAGTCTACTAAGATTTTGGGAGGATTGTATTACCAAGGAAACCACAATTTCAGACTAAAAAGATCCCTGACAATTTGAGACTTAAAACAACTCTCACTTCTCCAGCCTTCCATAAGCAAACAGCAATCTCCAAAAACTGCACAGCCCCCAAGGAGATCTTCTACTCAGCACCTACTTCAGGTGTGCTCACAGAAGAAAATGAGCAAGGAAGGATTCCCCCATAGGGTTAAAGCTGGGGCCATTGAGGAAAATGGACATGTTGGTTCTACCCAAAGCACAGAACAAAAGTCTTGGGAACCTCTCTCTCTGCTAGTGCAAGGAAACTTCATAATCTCTACACTACAGGATTTCCACTTTGGTATGGATAAGCAACTATTATGTGCCTTCTTTCCTCTCCTTTTTTGAATGGGAGATTTTACTGTGGAATGTCTGTCCCTATTCCACCATTGTACATCAGGAGAAAGAGATAATTTGTAATTTTAGTTCATAAGTCCCCAGATCCCTAATATCCCATGTGGTCCTCCATGTCCTTTCTTGCCCAACTGCGTTCGGAGATTAATACTTAGGATGACCTTGAGAATCGTGTACTAAAAATAGTATGCCCACTAGCCTGGGTCCCTGAGTGATGGTAGAGAGAAAGTCTTTTGCTGACCCATGTTGCATGGTGATGTCGGGGAAACAAACATTTAATGTGTTAGGGAGCCAAGATTATGCAATTGTTTGTGTTATAGCATCTAGAGTTAAGTATCCTAATATGTTGAGAGATTATTTCAAGCCACATAGTAACTCAGAAAAAAACCACACCCAGTGGGCACCTGGGTGGCTCAGTTGGTTAAGCAGCTGCCTTCAGCTCAGGTCATGATCTCTGGGTCCTGGGATCGAGCCTCACATTGGGTTTCCTGCTCAGCAGGGAGTCTGCTTCTCTCTCTCTGGAATATGTCTTGGGCTGACTCTAAAATGACAGGTCACTCACCCAAAGGCCCACCTTCATTCACTAGAATGATGACATGGTCCTGATGTTTCTTAGCCTACGGATCTTGTCTAGGTCAGCAAGCATGAAGGAGGCATCATCTGCTGTCCCAGTTTCCCTCCCTCTATTTGTTGAAGGGTTTTATGAAGGTCTGTAACTAGGTAATCACCCTCATCCTTTTTGAGCTCTGACAACCTTCCCCTCCTTTTATTACATTTACTGTCCTTGCTTGCCCAGGTGCTTTTATGACTGGGAGAACAGTTGCCTTGCTCTTGAGAAACTCAGGATTATTCCTCAGTGCTTTGTATAACTTGTCACAGTATTTTTCACGGCTATTCTTCTCAAGTTTGCTGTGAGAGCCTCGCACTGGCATCCCCCCTGACGGAGCTGTGAGGCTGGAGGGCTCTGACAGTGAGGTCATCCCCTTGCAGAGACAACAGCTACTTCTCAGGCCCCAGCCGGCCTCTCTGTTCTTTAAACCCACCACCCATGGTCTCCTCATGAATTCAAAGGCCTGAGGCCAAAGGCTGAAGTTTAAGGGCTTGCTTTGCGTGGGAGGAGAAAAGAAAGGAACACGAAATACTTTCACATGTAACCTGTTTGCACCCGTACAACAGTTTGTGGTGGGGAGTGGAGTATTATCTTTTGGTACGTAGTCTTTGAGGTTTTGGCCACCCTGGGAAGATTCTACTACTCCGACCGCCGTCACCTTATCTTATTTAGATGACTTTGTCTTTCCTTTATTCTTCCATAATATCCTAAATTTATCTCTCTTGCCATATTTATCTGTTTTGAGAATAAAACAGCCATTCATCTCTGAGTCGCAGACAGCTTAACCAGTGCCTGGCACATAGTGAGCAATTGATATTCATCAAGCCAACATTGATTAAGCACATACTATACACCAGGACCTGTACCAGGCTCCTCAACACAAGGGTGACCGATACATACAAAGCACCTGATCTCAGAGAGGTTGAATTCATGGGAGACAGACAAGAACCAAGGTCACAAGGAGGAGAGTGTTGAAGCCACTGTTGCCACGGAGACAATAAGGTGCTGGTGGTCCAAAGTTGACCAGAGGCAGAGGGGAAATGGTGTGGTCAGGGAGCCTCGTTGAAGAAGACCTGGGAACTGCAACCCGAAAGAAGGGAGAGGGAGAGATCTGGGTGAAGAAAAGTCCAGGGAGAGGGAACAGTCCAGTCCCCGGTGTGGTAGTGGAACAGCAAGGACAGCAATGTTGCCAGATGGAAACGAGCAGACGGTATGAGGCTGGATGGGCAGCCAGGGACCAGGCTGGTGTGGGGACCATGGCTTCATTCTGAGGACAGTCAGAAGCTACTGGAGGGTTCAAGCAGGGGAGCAACATGATTCACTGCATATTTTTAGAAAGATCCTTCTGGACTGCTGGGCAGGGAATGGCTGGCAATGTTGAATGGCCACAGGGATGGGAGGGAGGTGTTTGCTACTCCCAGCAGGGGCTGAGGGTTTGGGCAGAGGCACAGCAGTGAGGCTGGGTTGTGCTTTCAAGGTAGAGCTGAGGGGATCACAGTTCCCTATTTAGAAGGGGCTAATCCAGCCCCCAAACACGATATGACATATACTCCATTCCAAGTGCTTTACATTTGTTACCTCATCCCTGCATTCATAGAACATTTATGGCTCATCCTACAGGCCAGGCACTAGGAGGTAGAAAGTATCATCCCCATTTCAATACTTGAGAAGCTCGATGACAGAAAGATAAAGGGCTCTAACCAAGGTCTCAGAACTGGGAGCAGGATAAAAGTCTCACTCCAATGTCCCTGTCATTTCTATTACAGCAAACTATATTTCCTTCCACAGTTCTCAGGGAGGCAAAAACCCCCATGGCTTGATCTCCTTAAAAATACTGTAACCACAAATAATAATCACACCTGCCATTTCTTGAGCACTTACTATGTCCTGGGCACCGTGCCTGGCGAACGATGTATATTATCTCATTTAACTCTTGACACCCCCAGGAGGTAGATGATGGAACAGGCTGAGGGAACTAATTAGCCCACATTAATACAATTAACATAGAACACTAGCAAGAATTAGTAAATAGTGAAACCAGGTTTCAGAACTTGGCTCTGCATGAAGGACTTGACCAACATGGTTTTCTGTCTCCAGTGATACACATAAAAGATTGGCATTGTCCTTTACAGTTTATGGAGGCCCCCCTCCCCCCGCAAGAAGCCACATCACCTCCTGTAGGGTTTGGACTGTGGACCAACACGGGCTTAGGAAAAAGAATGACACAGAGATGCAAGAGGCCGTGTGGACACAATGTCTGCCGAGACTCCTCCCTGCTGTGCCAACTTGTTCCAGAAGGAAAGCAGTAGCCCAACCCTGCACTTACCCATGTGGGTCAACTTCCAAGAAGCACATCAAAGCACCTGAAATATACCCCAGACAGATCTTTTAGACTGATACAGGAGAACCACCCCAGAATGTTATTGAAAACATTGCCAGTAAAAGTGATGAACCACTGGGCGCCTGGGTGGCTCAGTTGGTTAAGCGACTGCCTTTGGCTCAGGTCATGATCCTGGAGTCCCAGGACTGAGTTCCGCATCAGGCTCCCTGCTCAGCGGGGAGTCTGCTTCTCCCTCTGACCCTCCCCCCTCTCATGTGCTCTCTCATTCTCTCTCTCAAATAAATAAATAAAATCTTTAAAAAAAAAAAAGTGATGAACCACTTCTGCAAGTGACCCAAGACTAAAACTTTTTTTTTTCTTTGCCTAGAATGGCATCCCCTTCATCTGTCTTATATTGTAATCAGATACAACCTTGATAGAATGAAAGCAGAGGTCACACTGAACAAACTGGCACTTTACGTGCTCAGAAAAAGGCTCCTTTGTAACAGGGAAATTATAGCATTTCTATAGAGGGATTTTTCTTAAAAGGACAGGTTGCTTTGTTCAAATGGTGCTGATTTCAGTGCTCTGAGGAGAGGGCCCTTTCAGAGTGTCGACCGGCTGAAATTTGTGGGGTTCCTTTTGTTTGTAAAAAGCTGAATATATTACAGGGGGGTGTATTAAAATAGAAATGATAAGGCATTTGACTAGGCAATGTTTTGATTGTCCAAAAACATCAGGCCATTTTACATTTCGCTTATACAGTGTCAGATATCCTAGGAGCACTGTGTGAAACATGGTTTAACAGATCTCTGTGGGTCCTGAGTTACACTTTCTGTCCATAGCATGTTGATTCCCTTGGGAAGAGAGCTGATATTTTTTAACAATGGGAATCCAGATCACAGTATTAGATGTACATTTGAAAGGACAAACAACAACAAAGCAAAACTCCTGAGTTTAGGTGATGTACAGGAAGAAAGGAAATAAAACTTGGACCTGTGGAGCCAGGCCAAGCTTCAGGAAATCACATTGCAGAGCAGAGTGTGAACACAGGAAATGTGTTTGAGCTAAAAAAAACAAGGTTTTGTGTCAATCGAAATGCCAGGCATGTCATGTCTCAACATGTAACGTTATCAAAAATTAAGCAAAGTGTTTCATTTTCCCGGTGTCAATTTTAACACTTAACAATATTTTTGGCATGGCAATTACTGTTTTCATTCCATTAGGCCTTCTGTGAGTGGGAATGTTTTGTCTGCAATCCTAATAATCATACTTTTTATGAGCAGATGTAGTGCTTCATTAAACCTAATTGTTTATAATAATAAAAGTTTTACCAAACCTACTAAACCTCATATTTGTGCTGCAAGTGCTTGCTTCTCACCCCCTAAGATCTGCCAAGCAGACGAAATCAGTACTTACATTTTTCATGAAACAGCTGTCCCTGGGGTGGGGTGATGCAATGAGAGTCTAATCTCCTCTCCCAGGTAAGAAAAAGAAGGAATTGCAGTGTGATACTCTTTAATTTCATTCACAGCATACAATGCATTATAATTTAAATCTGGGCAGGAAGAGGTGCTTCCCCCTACAATCACAAAGCCACTGCATTATTTCCCAAGAAATAGGGTACGAGTTTCATTAATAGGAAAGCTATGAATGTTTTGTGCCTCCTAGCCAGTAAAGAAGGAGGAATGAATCTACCCAGAGGCAGCAAGATGGGCTTGATTTTAGACTGGGTAAGAGCGAACTAGCTACAGCCCAGAGAAAGAAGATCCCTCCGACTCAGGCATCCATTTTGCAACCCGGGGCTGGATCTGCACGACCCATACGCTTTCTCTGCGTGAAGCCGCTGAGCTGTTAAAGTTCATGCATTACTGCAGCAGAGCCTAGCCTACTCTAACTAACAGATATTTGCCTCTCCGGGTGGTGGCGAGGTTCGCGTGAGAGGTGTTCGCAGAGCACCTGGGGTAGACTGTGCCTGACTCTCACACGTGCTCAATGAATGGTAGCCCCTGCGGCACCCATCCTACACCAACACCTGAACCTGGTCATCAGCACACAGGAGGAGAGGAAGGCTCAAGAAGCAGGTTGTTCCTGCCTCACCTCTGAATGTCATGACAACCTAGAAAATGTTATAAAGCCCACATGGGCATAAGCAAATGAAGTGTGTGACTGCCAGATTTATAGAAAGTTGATAACAGAGCTCTTGGGCAAACAAAGGCAGCTCTGGAGTAAAAGGTTGGAGAGCATTTTGATGCAAATGTATGAAGAGGTATTTTTCTCTACCTGTCAAATCTTCCTTGGCTGAGATAATAAACAATTGAAGCATCCTGGTCCTGTCCCAGGGAGGTTAATCAGATGTGGCACCCGATGGAGATGAGGTGGCAGGTCAGCCCTGGCGCTGGCCGTGAGCAGAGAAGCCAGTGGGGTCCTACTGGGCCACTTGCTTTGACTCAGGAAATACCTCCATTGCTACAGTAAAGCCAACATATTCAGACGGGAACGGGCTTATCCTCCTTGTTCCTTTCTGGACACTAAGGCAGGTACCACCTTCTCCTCTCTTTTTTGCCTCCAACCAGCTGTGTGTTTGGGAGGGCTGTATTCTCTCTAGGAATTCCTTCCCTCCTCTGCACACAGGTGGATGGGAACAGAGCAGGGCTCCGTGCATTTCATGCAGCAACAACAGAACCCCTGTTTCAAGCAAAATCTTATGCAGAGAGGCAACATAAAGCATGAAACAGTAGAAATGTTTCAGTTGAAAAAGGAACAGGAATTGAGAGACACTCCACAGCCCCCTCACCGGGCAGCTCCCCAGCATCCCTTGCTCTGCAGGCTTTGGTTTGAAAACTTCAGGCATGGATCATCTTGCTGGTCCTTTTGAACTCTGAAATTTTGTGACTTCTATCCTTTCATTAATGCACGGTTTCCCCTTCTCCAGCGGGACCCTGAGCTGCCTGCTCACTGAGCTCCTGCTTTCCAACACTCAGTTTTGTCTCTGGCTTTTCTGAAACCTAAAGATGGGATTCTTTCTTTGAACGGACTAGAAAGAAGTTCTTTAACAACTTGGAACCAGCCTCTGTTCCTGAGGACCCACCTCTCTTTTTTCCCCTTTGGAGAAACAAGAAGATACTGATAGGAACTCTTTCCCATGTTTTCATAGTACTCATAGTTTGCATGAGTAACTTTATTTTTTTTAAGATTTTATTTATTTATTTATTTATTTGAGAGAGAGAGAGAGAGCTTGCGGGGACTGGGGGGGGGGGGGCAGAGGGACAAGCTGACTCCCCACTGAACACAGAGCCCAATGGGGGCTCGATCCCAAGACCCTGAGATCAAGACCTGAGCCGAGATCAAGACCTGAGCCGAAATCAAGAGTCAGGCACTTAACCAACTGAGCCACCCAGGCGCCCCACATGAGTCATTTTAAAGCCTTCCCTCAGTTTAAGAATATGGAAAAGGGTGAGAGAAGGTGAGACCATCCCCCTTCACCTATTAGATGGTTCCCAGATACCACTCAAAGAAAGATCCTGGGGCTCAGTGAGGTGCCTTACAGAGGCTGTAACAGAGCGGGGAGAATGGCGCCATCCATCTCCTACCCCCAGAACTACACACAGCATCCTAGCATCCACCCCGAGCTTTGAACCGTGTCTGTGAGCATCTGTGCTTTATCTCCGTTTATTTTGTGCATCTTGGCAAGATGTGTCCTTAGGTATAAGAAAAGACTAAGGAGGTTATTTTTTGGTCTGTGAATGCTCAAAATATTTTCCATATGAATGAATGGTACTTGCTTCTCTGCTTTACATCATTTTGGCTTACAGACGTTTTTGTAGGAACACTCTACTTTCAAATGGTGGAGAACCTTGTACTGGGGAAACAGAGTGTCCCTGAGTGCCTGGACAGTATCCAGGAAGATGAATGGAAAGGGAACAGTAAAGAGGGGAGGAACAGTTCTGAGAGAGAGTAGACCTAGAATGGAGGGAGTATTTTCCCAAGAGACTGAAAGTACCCGAAGGGGCTGTTTTAGATGGGAAGAAACTGAGTTTATATTCTCCCCACCACCCATTACCCATTACTGTCTCCAACAGCTGGAACGAGGAAGCCTCTGGGGCAAGATGAGATCACCTACAGAGAAGAAATTAAGTTATCATTTTTGTGCTTCTGAGTTGGTGTGTAAGTTCCAATTCCGCTACATAAACAACAGCAAGAACAAGATATAAAGAGGGAATTTTACAAAAGGGAGGTGAACGGTGGACATTCTTAGCTGGCATGGTCAGGGCAGGTCTTACTGATATGGTGACATTTTAGCGATGACCTAAAGGATAAGAAGGAGTCAGACACACAAAGAACCTAGAAAAAAAGATTCCCGGCAAAGAGAACAACATGCAGAATGGCCCTGGGGTGGGGAGGTGCTTGGCATGAGCAGTGGGAGATGGAGAAGAAGGACATGGATGAGATTAGAGGTGGAAGGAAGTAGCGGATCATTTCAGTACCCATAACTACGGTGGAAAGTCATTGTGGGCTTTCAGTGGGGCAATGATAGAATCCAATTCATATTGTTTGAAAAGATCACTCTAGTGATGTGTAGATAATACTGTAGAGGAACAAGAGTAGATAGAGCAGAGGGTCTGCAGGAAGCTCTGGGCATACCCCATGTATGAGATGTTGGGGGCTCTGACTAGGGCAGGAGAGAGAGGGAGAGACATGGATGGATTTGCAAATACTTTGGAGGGAGACTCACCCAGATTTGCTGATTGCTGGTGGATTGGATTTAGAGGGGAAGAAGAGGAAGGGATGAAGAATGAGTCCCAGGTTTTTGGCTTGAGCAGCTGGGTAGAAGCTATTGTCATTTATTGAGATGACGAATACTGGTTGTAGAGATATTAAACATATGGCTGCAAATCGTCACCTTCCTGCCCCAAGAGGTGGGTTCTGTGTCGTCTCCCCTTGAATGTCATGACTGCATGGGCCAATAATGTACAGAAGTGACTGTGATCCAAGGCCAGGCCATAAAAGACTAGGAAGTCTTCCTCTTCTTAACTGGTGCATGTACTCTTGGGTCCCTGGGCTGTCACTATTCCAGTTACTATCGCTGCAAAATAAGCTACACAGAATTTTCCTGATGTCTAGCAACCATTTATTATGCTCATGGATTTTGAAGACCAGTGAAGAATGCCCAGATTGCTCGTCTCCACTTGGCCACACTGGTGACTCGAAGGTGGGGGGCTGGACTGATTCGAAGCTTCTCTCACAGGGCTGGCACCTGGGCTGGGAAGACTTGAACGGCTGGGGACTGCAGCAGCTGGAGGCCTTTGGGCATCTTTAACTGTCTGTAGCGTCTCTGCCTATTCTCTCCAGCTTGGCAGCTTCAGGGTCACCAGGCTTGCATGTTTCAGCCCAGGACTCCAAGGTTGAGTGAGTGAGCCAGGTTGAAACGGTACCACCTTTTCTAACCTAGCCCCAGATGTCACACTGCATCACTTCCATTCATTGGAAGCAAAGTACTAAAGCTAGTAGCCCATATTAAGGGGAGGGAATTAGACTGACCTTTTGTGCAGTTTATGCAAGAGGTATGGCCGTGGGAGGAGTTTGCCTACCTTAAGACCACCGTGCTGGGGAGGCCATGTCGGGACACTCCGTCAACAACAACCCAGTGGAACCCAGCCTTCCAGCGATCCCCACACAGCCCGAGCATGCGAGTGGATCCCCCAGAAGAGCCCATCTGCCAACCGAACGTCACCTAGTGACCACCATCGAAGCCACATGGAAGAGAAGAGTCACTCAGCTGAGTCCCGCAGGAACTCCTGAGCCATGAAATTATAAGGTCTGGTCAAAGGATAGCTGTTTTCACTATTAAGTTTGTGCGTAGTTTGGGACACAGCAGTGGATAACCGTAGCACTCAGGAGGAGAATCTATTTTTGGACTCCGAGCATGGTGGGGGAGAGAGAATCAAGAGTCTACTAGGAAATCTCAAAGAGGTGGTTAGAGAAGTCAGCCGGAGCCGAGGGAGAGGCTGCCAGGAGCCGCGGCATCGTCAGTTGACTGCGTCAGGGCAGCCACCTTGGAGGCGCTGACTTAACACACCCAAGAGAACATGCTTCTGGTTCCTCCGCCCCGTCTTCGCCGCGCATGCCCAGCACGTACTCAACCGCTCTGCGCGGGCAGCGGGTTGTCCTGCGCACGTGGGAACCAATTTTTGCCAGCACGAGGGCATTCGGCAGAGCCTCTGCCCACACCTTCCCTCTAAGGCTAAAGTAACCTTATAAATGAGGCCCAGTGTGAGGCTGGAACCCCCGCCCCACCTCAGTATGATCTTCATGAAGTAGAGAAGATGACTATTTACATTGTGAGTGTTATATTCAAGGTATTATGGGATAATACCTTGAAAAGAACAATGTTCTAAAATAACATGTAATTTCTAAACAATATTTAAAAACTCCAGGATTCAGGTGACCTCCCCAGCCCCCCACCTCTTCCTCTTACATAAACAATCAGGAAGCCTGGGTTTATTTGTTTTTAACTCAAAACATCCAGAAAAAAAATCCTTTTCTTCTTTTTGACTCCTGAATGGTATCCACATCCCTCCCTACTCTCTATCAGAAGTTTTTTTTTTTTCAGTTGTGATTGACAAATCTGAAAAGATCCCCCTTGCACCAGAGACCCTGTTTAGGAATGAGAAGGAATGAAGGCCCTGCTGGGTCCTTCTGTCTGTCTTCTTGTCTTTCACGCAGTCAACCCAGAAAGAGAGGAAGGAAAATTAAAGATTGGGAAAGGCCACGAATGCAAAACAGCAAACAGACACGCTGAAATAAAAAACCAGGGTCACTGACCTTTCCAAGTTGGGTCCTCAATGGCGAGGGAACACGGAGGGCACTGCTTTATTGAAATTTGGCCTCTGGGGAGTAACCTGCCATCATCTGCCTTCACCACCAGACCCTCCCTCCCCGCCCCCCACGAAAGAATTTGTCTTACCCAAAAACAAGATAATAAGGCCGTAATCGTTATTTTTCCAGAGCTAAGGAAAACATCTTAAATCTATTATTGGTATTTGGGGGGAAAGGGAGATTTGGCTGGGGCCTCAGAGAGTGGAGGTGTATGCTAATTACATGTTTTCAGTTCAGTTCTCCAGATCCTAAACACAGCCTGCTCCCTGGCAGAAACATCACAGAGGTTTACAGAGGCTGCTTTGAGGCTTTCAGAGGCTCGGAGAGAGCCCTTCGGAGCCCAGGTACGATGATCACTGACTTTTGTCCTGGCCCCACGGTAATGGAGCCACTCAGAGCCTTTCTTCTACAGAAGTGAGAGGTGGGGATGGCAGACAGCAGGACAAGGACAGCCTAGCAGGCTGATGGGAAGCCACAGGAGGCTCTGACTGGTGCTGGGCGAGCCGGATCTGAACCTCAGAGAGGGCTGCTCACAAATGAGCTCATCCCTAGCGTGGTGCCTTTCACCCAATGGCCACTGACTGTTTGGGCTGTTTTGAAGTAAGGCAAATATATCTCCCAGCGGCTTGGAATAGAGGAGCTCATGGTACAAAAACCAGAGTGACAAACCACAAAGTTGAAAGCTGCTCCTGCTGATTTGGCAAAAGGGAGGGTGGGGAGGTCCAGGGGAAAAGAAGACCCTGAGCTTTAAAGATGCTGTCAGGGAGCGTGACCTTCCTACACCACTGATCACCAAGGCCGGGAGCTGGAGTTAGAAGCCACCTTGGAGGCAGGCGGGGCAAGGTGGCTGCAGGGCGAGTGCAAGTCTTCTCAGGGCTGGAGATGCTGGACTCCCATCCTGCCTGTCTCCGCTGGACGTCTCTTACAAAAGACAACGTCGCCCCCCAGGCAGGCACTCTGCCCCATATTTCCAGGGCTCCGAAGGAATTTTATCCTCATCCTGCTGCCCTTCAGACAGGTCAAGTGCCTGCAACCTCCTCACTCCCCCTCCCCACGTTCTCTTTAGATAATTACTATCCTGTAGCACCAAGGTTGGCTTTGAAGCTTGAGCTGCTGTCCTTGTTTGCACTGCCTTCATGCGCAAATGCCCTCAGGTCCTTCAGGAGACTGGGCTAGCCCACTTCCCCTTGGGCTCTGCACTTAAGGCAAGTATGATCCCCCTCTTTTTAACACTTAGCCACTCATCTGTCAAATGAGGGATGGACTGGGTGACCCTTGAAGGGGTTCAGGACAGCCCCCCACAAGTGCCCATTTGGCATGCAAATTATTCTGAGCTGAAGGCAATCAAGAGCCTGTGGACTCAAGAGAAACTTTTGCCCTCCCTTAACTATGTAGAAGAATCTAAACTAGAGGTATGTGTGTGTGTGTGTGGGGGGGGGTCTTTCCCAGAATGAGGGTTATTAGCAGAGATAAATGTTATCTGTGTGACCCCTCTCATCTCATTACCAAACATCTGCTCTTCTTCGTGTCACGCATGAAGTGCATTCCTTTCCTTTGAAGTCCCAGACCACTGCCCCCTTTTCCTTAGTTCAGGACGACATACCTACCTCATGTTGCCTAATCTCCGTGTCTGTGTGGATTGCCAGTACTTATGCTATTAAATTTTATTTTCTCCTGTTAAAGTCTGTCTTATGTCAATTTGATTCTTAGTCCAGGTAGAAGGACCCTTGAGGGGACAGGAATTCTTGTTCCCGATACCCTCTGGTGCCTTGCATCTCCCATACCCCAGGGACAGCCCATCTGGGCGCCACCGTCAGAAACTGGATATTGGGCTGATGGCTCCCAGACCATGTGGCTCCTCTGATGCCAATAGGGTTCGTGTGAAGCAAATTAAACTGATTCTTCTAGAAGGGCTCAGAGCAAATGAAGGCACATTGTAGAGGAGATGGGAACTCATCCCTCGGGAGCCAAAGGCTCCAGACACAGAGAGAGCTGGATCTGTATGAGTTTCCCCTCGCTGCTAGAGCAAATTACCACAGACTTAGGGCCTTAAAATAACACTTACCATCTTCTAGTGCTGGAGGGCTCGAGGTCTGACAGGGGTCTCGCTGGGCTGAGATCAAGGCATTGGCAGGCCGCCTTCCTTCTCAAGGCTCACGGGAGAGTCGTGTTCTTGCCTCTCCGGTTGCTGCTTCCTTTCTTGCTCCCCTTGGCTTACAGCTTCTTCTTCACATTCAAAGCCAGCAGCGTAGCCTCACCCAGTCTCCTTCTGACTCTGACCATCCCTCCTGGGCCTCCCTCTCCCACTCTCAAGGACCCTTGGGATTGCATGGAGTCCACCCAGATAATCCAGGATACTTTCCTTCCTTGAAGGTATGCTGGTTAGCAATCTTAACTATCTGCAATCTTAATTCCCCTTGCTGAGTAATGTGTCCATTTACAGATTCTGGGGGATTTGGACATCAGCATGTTTGAGAGGCCATTATTATTTTTTTATATTTATTTATTTATTTGAGAGAGAGAGAGTGGTGGGGGGAGAGGCAGAGTGAGAGGGAAAGAGAATCTCAAGCAGACTCCCCACTGAGCACAGAGCCCAACACAGGGCTCCATCCCAGGACCCTGAGATCATGACATGAGCCAATATCAAGAGTTGGACGCTTAATGACTGAGCCACCCAGGTGCTCTAGGAGGCCATTATTTTACAGATCATGAGATCTATACTATGGCTCTTAGATGCGACAAGAAAAGGCCCAGACCTGTGGCCTCCTCTGTGGCCACTGACCCCATAAGTGGGATGAGGTCTCCTGCTGTTAGCTCCATAGCTCCTCCCTTGCCCATCATGGAGCCCTGAAGAGTTTAACTACTTGTTGAATAGCTGTTCTCTTTCTTATATTGTAACTTCTGTGAGGCAGGAAATAGTGTCTGCCTTCTTCAATCTGCCACACCCTAAACAGTGTATTAGTCAGCATTTCCTGTCAACAAACACCTCCCCACCACCAAACCTCAGTGAGTTACAATGTTTTATTCAATGCTGCAGACTGAATTCAGGTCTGTTCCAAGCGTTTTCACATTCAAAGACCCAGGCAATGGTGAGGATGTGTAATTCTCTTACGGGGAAAAAACAAATAATAGAGAATAATAGTACATTCTGTCCTACCTGGGATCTATCAAAAGTATTACTTACCAAATAGATGAATAGATGAGTTACATCGGTAAAAAAAAAAAAAAAAAGGCAAGAATCAAGAATGACTAGGAAGTTCCTGTATATTACCACCTCTTTTACTCTTTATAACAAGTTTGCCAGAAGGTCTTATAATTTCTATCTTCAGATGAAGCATCTATTGGTTGAGAACCTCCTCTGGAGCTTTGTGAGTGTGATCTGAAACCTGCCCCCATATGTAGAGGACAGGGAGAGACAGAAGAAAGACATGGGCCATTCTAGTTGGGGAGGCAGTGGGTCGAATAAGCAAGAGAACTTACTTATGAGGCTTGTCTTGGGCACCGCAAGATGAGTAGATCTCTGCCTCTGCTCTAATTCTTAAAAGTTTATACAGAGGCTTGGGTTGTCACATAGACCATCCAGAAGGTCTCAACACCGCATCACTATCTCAAGGCTGTGTCCTTGGGGCAGCTTCTGGGAGTGGGGGAGGCAGGTGGAAAGTACATTCCAAGGACAAGGGAAGGGATGAGGAGCCTCCCATTGTTGGGGTCCAACTTATGGGTCAACTGGTGGACATGTGCTTTTAGTGATCTCCCCCAACAGCACCTTTGTGCTGGAGTAAGAATTAAATCTGGTTCTCTCTGGTCCTATCACCCTGCCCTTCATCTGACCTATTTCCCTTGAATAATTATTTGGAGAATAGGGCATGCTAAAATGTCATCTTAAAGGATTGACATTTAGTATATGAGCATAAATTATTATTAGTGGGGGAAGTTTGATTAATATGAATATATACTGTGAAGACAATAAGGATCTGATATATAGAAGCTTTACATCCTGTCTTACAAACATGAAGCTGTGTTTGTAGCAGGAGCTTGAATCCAGCTTTCTCATCCGTTTAGATCCTTTTCCACTCTGTCTCTCTGGGCCAAAGCTTCTTTTCCCTATAGCAACATGGAGTAGTTGACAGGTAACTGGTGAAAATTGCATTTGCTTTTTACTGTCTACCAGGATATGAGAGTCAACGATGCAGTAATCCAATTGTCGGGTGCCAATTTCATTTGAAATAATTGCTGATAAAATCGAAAAGAAAACTTCAGCAAATCTGAAAACAGATTATGGCAGAACTCAGTGGCACAATGGGCTGATATTAAATATTGTTTCAGTACTTAGGATCAGACTTCATATTGAATCTAGATGAACACTGGGTCACAGGATTTGGATAAAAGCCAGGCAGAGTCAACCTTCCCATCATTCATGGTGCTTGGATTCTGAGTGGGAGCTGATTTCCTAAAGCCACTGCCCTCACCTGAGTCCACAGTGATGACAGATTTGAATTCAAGAATAGCATTGTCTGAAATTAGAGTAATCCTAACGAATATTCCTCCTATATACCCATGCCATCCCACATAAGCCTCACATCCCAGGAAGGGGTATTTCTTCCCTAATATAACAGAGGAAGAATTTGATTCTGGCCCAACTTCACACAGATAGTGAGGGACAGAGCGAGGATTGAAACCTAGGTGGTTTGTCCAAGGGCTGTGATCATCCCACTGGACCACATTGCCTCTTAATCTGTCCGGAACAGTGGTAGCCATATCATATAATTGAGGGTCAAAATCTACCTTGGATAATCCTATTTAGCTTTCTATGCTGATTAGTTTAATTATATTACTGCCACAGTCCACTTCATAAATGCTGCACAGAAAAAGCTGAATGTAATTAAAATAACCAACTATTCAAACAGATGTGCATCTGCAAAGCTGAGTACAAATTGAATTTTTAAGCAACATATTGTGTTTTATATGCAAAAACATCTCCATTAATTTGTTCATTCAACAAACATTTATTAGTGCCTTGATGCCGGCAGGCACTATAATAGACCCTGGAAACACAGAGATGAATGTGACCCAGCATCTGTTTCGAGAAGCAGAGACCCCAGTGAGGAGTGACAGACCAAGGAAATCAATTAAGATGAGGCTCTCCCTCTGCCTAGACCATCCCTCTTCCAGGGGTTCCCGTCTCTGAGCCACCTGCAGCTCTCTCCCCGTCTCTGTCATTATCCCATCAGTCTGAGCTGTCCCAGGGTGGTGCTGTGTTCTCTTCCCCACTACAAGGGTCCAGACTGACTGTGCGTTAGAACTGGCTTCTCTCCTCGTGTAACTCACGTGTCAGCCACGGTCTCCTGCCCTTGACACACACACAGATACGGTAGTGTCAGCCACATTCTGATCCTTCCCCGGCCCATGGAGATCCCACACTTGCCTGTGTGATTTCTGCGAAGTCCAAGAGCCTCTCTTCCGTGGAGCTTCTTCAGCCTCTTAGGTCTCTTGCTGTGTGTGCTGTTTCTGTCCTATGCCATGCTGAGCCCAATGTGACAGCAAGCTCGTTCCGCATTTCTATGAGGCACCCACACCCACACGCACGCGCGTTCCTCTCACAATAGGCATTTATGAGTTTGATAAACCTTAATGAAGATTTGGCAGCTGCAGGAAGGGATGGGCTCACACATCACATGGCTTCCTGTGGACTAAGGTCAACACACAGAGGGAGCTCCCCATCCCTTCTCTTCCCATCCTCAGGCTCAAGTTCAAGTTCAGTTTAGAAACGTCTCCCAAACAGCGGCCACCCCCTTGGCCTCGGAGTTCCCGTAGTGTCGTCTGCCCTCAGGAGAACAGACGAGGGAAGAACCCTAGAGGCCCAGCAGCTGGATGGGTTAGCGGCTGCATGGGCAGGGAATTCCAGAGTCCCGTGCACCCCAGACCCAGTCTGGCAGGGGGTGCGGAGGATCCCAGTGGGATGTGGCCCGGACTGCTCTCAGCTAGGGCAGTACTATTGCTATCATTGTCTTGTCTCCATCCTTATGGGTGAGGAAACTCATGGCGCAGGTTAAGTAACTCGCCCAAGGTCAAAGGGCTAAAAAGAGGCAGAGGCAGGACTGGAACTCAGGCAGCGTGGCTCCTAAGATTCTTAGCTATTATGCTGTACTGACTCCCAAAGACAGAGTCCCTTGCCTCCTGAAGCTCAAGGCTCAAGATAATCGTGTGTATGTGTGAGTGTGTGTGTGTGTGTGTGTGTTAAGTAATTACTGTTCTGAGTTCTGCGGGCGCCATACGCTAGGAGAGATGAAAGCCCAAGGACTGGGGTTGCCCAGAGGAAATACTCCCTGACCTGACTGCCCTTGGGGGAGACAGGCTGGGCAGGAGGAGGTCAGAGAATGCTTCCCTGGGGACATGACGTGGAGACTGAGCTCTGGGTGATGAAGAATAACACATGCAAAGGCTCAGAGGCATGAGAGCATAATGCTGTTTTCCGAGAATATAATAAAAACCGTTATTTATATCTATTGAGCTAATTACAATTCAGCCTTCACTACAGCCTGTCAAGCAAGTGCTGCCGCTAACCCCAGACTGAGGAAAGATGAAACCAAAGCTGGGGATCAGGGCTGTCAGACCAGCTAGTAATAGGGTCACCCTAGGTCACCCAGCTAGTGAAGGGAGAAGCTCTGTTTGTAACCCCTTCGCAGTGCTGCCTCCAACGAGCTGAGAAATGTTTGTTGAACTGGGTTAGTTGACTGAGGGGGAGCAGCAGCTAGGGACCCACCCACTAAGGAAGGCCCCTCCCAAACGTGCCCCCCAAATCCCTCTTTTTTAAAAAATATTTTATTTATTTATTTGATAGAGAGAGACACAGCGAGAGGGGGAACA
>NC_138372.1:164859570-164871610 GCF_054177405.1 Leptonychotes weddellii
TCCTTTCTTCGATCTCCTGTTGAGTTTGTAGGTGTTCAGAATGGTTTGATCCCTATCCAGCTGAATTCCTGAGAGGAGACGAAATCCAGGTCTCCTACTCCTCCGCCATCTTGCTCCGCCCCCCCTCCCCCAAATCCCTCTTAAGGGCAGTCTTCTGGTTCAGGACCAGGCCACTCACCAAAGTGGGGAATGTCTTTGAAATGTCAGCTTCCATCTGAACAATTCAAAGTTTGCACACTAGACCAAGGTATCCCGCTGTTTTTTTTTTTTAAGTTAATAATATTGTTAGATTGGTTACTGTTAAACACAATCCTACCCGGGCAGGACATCTGTGTTTTGCTGTGTCTTGCCCAGCACACTGTTGAGTACCCCAGTTGGGAGCACCAGTATGAGTGATGGAGGCCTCTGAGGATATGGGGCTGCTTGATCAGATTTCCCTTCTAATTAACTCTTATTTTTTTGTCTAAGATTATCTACACTGATCAGATTAGCATACTTCCTTTGCTTTGAGGGGTGTATGCTGACTGCATACCACTGGCAGAAACTCTTTTATTCTTCAGCCCTGTATGAGCCACCCTAATGATCTGTGTGGGATAAACATTTCAGAATCAAGCTTTTGTTGGAGCTCCTTGTATTTGTTTGGATCTATCCCTTATCACTTTACCAACAGATGGGAAAGAAGCCTAAGGCAGCTGGACTGGGGGCCTAGGAGCCTGAGTCCCCTCCTGTCTCTTGATGTGCCCAGTACCTTCAACTCCAGGCCACGTCTCCCTGTGCCCTATTTTGATCCGCTGCCTTCACCTGGAGGCTGAGATGTTTTCACTTAAAAACTTGGCTCTCCAGGGATACCTGGGTGGCTCAGTTGGTGAAGCGCCTACCTTCGGCTCAGGTCATGATCCTGGAGTCCTGGTATCGAGCCCCGCATTGGACTCCCTGCTCAGCAGGGAGTCTGCTTCTCCCTCTGCTCCTCCCCCTGCTCATGCTCTCTCTCTTTCTTTTTTCCTCTCTCTCTCAAGTAGATAAATAAAATCTTTAAAAAAATAAAACCTTGAATCTCCAATGTTGTTTCTCCTCCTGTGTCTTAGCATCCATTCTGTCCCCTCGGTTCCTATGCAAGGACACCCTGCCCGCTTTCTTTGATCCTTCCAGGAAGAGCATCTGGGACAAATGCTTTCAAAGATGGCCCCCATCCATCCCTCCCCTCCCTGTATGTGCACACATCTTCCCACATCAAGAGGTGCAGTTTACCGCCCATCTTCTTTTTTTATTTTTTAAGATTTTATTTATTTGCGAGACAGAGAATGAGAGACAGAGAGCATGAGAGGGAGGAGGGTCAGAGGGAGAAGCAGACTCCCTGCCGAGCAGGGAGCCCGATGCGGGACTCGATCCTGGGACTCCAGGATCATGACCTGAGCCGAAGGCAGTCGCTTAACCAACTGAGCCACCCAGGCGCCCTACCGCCCATCTTCTTGAATCTGCTTGGCCTGAGTGACTTGTTTGGGTAATAGGATGCAGCACAAGTGATATTCTGGAACTTCTGTGGCTAGATTCTAAGAAGCCTTTAAGCTCCACTTGGAGCTCTTTAGGAAGCTCATTCTTGGCATGCTCACTGTTGAAATGAGCCACTCTGATGGAGAGGCTGAAGCCAAGTGGAGAAGGCATGTGTCAATGCTCCACTTGTCAGCCCCAGATGAGATGCCGGCCAACAGCCGCCATCAACTGACAGTCACGAGAGTGAGCTGTCCTGGACGTCCAGCCTTCAGGGGCCTTCCGCCCCAGCTGACATCTGACTATGCCCACAGGAGAGACCCCTAGCCAGACCTGTACAGCAGAACAGACTCTGTGGCCCATCCACAGAGTCATGAAATAAAATGGTAAGTCTGGGGTCGTTTTCTATATAGCAAAGCTTCTGGAACAGCGTTGTAACCAGCCACCTTGTCCGAGGCAGCTAGACTAAAGTTCACGTGTTATCTGATGCTACTCACGCAATCCCAGGCAGAGGGGCTGGAAAGGAACGAAGTCTTGCGTTAGCACAATTGTTCTGCATGCAGTCCTTCCACAGGGCTGGGGGACATCTGGGGCATCTGGGGGGCCAGGCTGCACACTGCAGTAGTGTAGTAACTCAGGAAAATGCTTACAGATCCATCGAGTGTAAAAAAGCAACAAAGAGGGCGCCTGGGTGGCTTAGTTGGTTAAGCGACTGCCTTCGGCTCAGGTTATGATCCCGGAGTCCTGGGATCGAGTCCCGCATCAGGCTCCCTGCTCAGCGAGGAGCCTGCTTCTCCCTCTGACCCTCCCCCCTCTCATGTACTCTCTCTCTCCCTCATTCTCACTCTCTCAAAAATAAATAAATCTTTAAAAAAAAAAAAAAGCAGCAAAGATTGTGTGCATACAGCCTGGCGTCCAAGACGTGATGAAGGGCAGGGTACTCTGATGTGCCCCGTCCTCTTTCAAGGAGGAGGCCATACTAATTGGAGTGGTCAGATTCCAGGTTGCTGATTTAGTGCACCCCAAAGGTCAGGGCATGGGTGTCACCCTCTCCCCCACTCCCTTACTGATTGGGATTCTGTTGCCCTCTCTCTTACACCCACAGCAGACGTACTAAGAGGCTCTCTTTCTTTGACTTCTAGGTGATGGTCAAAGAGCGATAAGACTGGAAATCTGGCTTGGGGATGAAGTGGTAGGAGACCTCTTAGGCCCCCACTTGAGGCCACTGGCCTAGCTCTGCTTTCCAGAGTGCTCCTTTGGGGGTTGGTGTCCAGGTCAGCTGGCAATAAAATATTATACTAATTTCTGCCTTACACTGTTTCTTACGTACATATCTTCCTTTGGCCCTCACTGGTAAAGAAGCCTATGGCTGGCCTAGATTCAGATGTCCCTGCATTCCTTGGCCATTATGTCATCTTGATGCCACTGAATAACACCCAAATCCAACCTTTATTCCTTTATTCAATGTGTGTTTATTGAGCACCTACTATGTGACTGGCACTGGGAATAATACATCAGAGAACCAAAAAGATTGCTGACCTCATTCTGGAGGGAGAAGAAAGGCACTCAAGGACAAAACAGAAACGTAAACCATATACCACAGGGTGAAAAGTCCTGGCAGGTGTGAATGACTTCTGCCTGTGCAAATGCCAGGGGTCAGGAGAGTGCCGGCTCCAGAGATTATGGCTGCCTGCAGCGAGCCAGGGTGAGAGCCGCCAGAGCAGTCTGGAGACCCACAGCAACCCACCTATAGTCCAGAGATGGGTCGTGAGAAGTGGTCCATTCTGGATTTATTTTGAAGGTAAAAGGAACTTGAGTTTTTGTTGGCTTGGGTGTGGCATAGGAGAGAAAAAGCCTTTCAGCCTTGCAACAGGCTGAAATGAAATGATATGCGGAAAATCGCAGGAGGTACAGTTTTGGAAGGCAATTCCCTTGAGCCTCTTAATAAATATGGTAATAATTATTTACATGAGTACTGTTTAGAATTGGAAATGGACTCTGCCCCTTACTAATGGAAGAAGCACAATTTAATCATTTCACCCCTTGACCCTCAGTTTCCTCATCTGTACAATGGGATCATAGTAACCACCTTACAGGTTTGGTATATGGATCTGCCATAATGGAGTTAAGTACCTTGCATGGTGCCTGACGCATAGCAGGTGCTCGATTGATGTTAGCTGAATGTGTGCTTGAATGGGTGATACGGGTGCACGTGGTTAGTAGCAAAGCCCAGAATTATGTATAGTACATGTTCACTCATTTATTTATTTTTTTTAGTATGCATCCAAAACCATAGGGGATTTATAGTAAGCTTTGATTCCTAGTTCATCCAATATTCCACCCAAAGGTGCATCACTTTGATGGTAGATTTTAAACCTATAAGGAAATGGAAAGCTGGTTGGTGAATTTCTTGCCCTGTCTCATTTGGCAACAGGCCATGAAGACAAGGCAATAATTGTTCTTATTTCTTCTCCAGTGCTCCAGACAGACAAGGCAGGTAGTTGGAATAAACTATTTAAACTCCTCTTTCCATTGGCATCCAAGGGAGTTTGCAGCTGGCCTGGTTTGTTACCGAGTAATGAGATGGATTAAATGATCTATTCAAACATAATAGTTACTTCCTTGATGGCTAGAGCCCCGTCTTAGCTTTTTCCTGTATCTTACACAGCAGCAAACCTGTGTAGGTAAAGCAGGCGCTTAACACCTAAGCTGGTGGAATTTTGATTATTCAGCAAACGTGTGTCAGAGAAGAGCACCAAGCCTCAAGTCATGGCTCACAATGCCACCTTCCAGGTGGTAGAAGTGATGATGCTTTTGCTGACTGTGAACATGAAGTGGGCACCTACTATGTGTCAGACCCCACAGGAGACCTGATGAGCTTACCTCTGATCTGCCCAGCAATCCAATGGAGTATGATTGTCCCTATTTTAAGATGAGGACCCTGAGGCCATGGGAGCGAAATGATTTATCCAAGGTCCCACCACTGCTATGAAGAAAAGTTTGGATTTGAACCCGTATCTGCCCAGGACTTTTTATCACACCATGAAAAGGAAAGCCTATTCCCACTTGAATAAATATTTCTCTATCAGCTATCTGAGCGCAGTGGAACCAGATTCAAATTCCATGATTCTCAATCAGCAAGTCTAGATTTAACTCAGCTCAATTGACTTCACTGTTTGAGCAGCCAGAGGGCATCAGGGGCTGTTCTCTGCGCTGTGCCGAGTGAGGAAGACCTCCCCTCCCCACCATGGCTGTTCCGTTGTCTAGATGAGTGGGGACCCTAGAGTGGCCCTGAGTCTGTGGGTGCTTTGTTGGCTCCAGGCAATGTGCCCCAGGCTCCACATCACCAGAATGTTGAGATGTTTTGGTATTTGGGGGATATGGAGACGGGGTGGGAAAATGAGAGGATCAAAGGAAGGGAAGAAGGGAGGAAAATGTGAGTTACCTCTACCAGGAAATTTCTGCTCAATTTAAAACAAAGTCTTAGAAAGAATGGAACCAGCATGGTGAAATCTCAGAGAATAGTTAGTGGAGAGGTGGAGAAGACAGTATTTGGGGATTTGAGACATATTCCAGAGACAACTAAACTTCTCTAATGAGGACTTTGCCTATTTTAAGAATTTCTTTGCAATCAAGCATTATAGAGGGAAAAAAGAGGGGTCAGGTGCATAATGGGAAAAGCACTTTGTATTAGAAGAATAATGGTGTTGATATCCTTTCAACAGATCTTTAAGTATAATTTGTCCCTTTGCTTAATTAATTGCAGACTGAAGAGAACTTATTCTGTGAAGAGACTTTGTTCTATTGACACTACCATCTGATGAAATATAAATTATTTTAGACTATTTCAGAAAATGTCTTGCATATAGAATCTGATTACACAGACATTAAAATAAGCATGGATGATCTGGCTATATCTTTCCTTCCCCCAAATTTCACCTATTTCCACTATGGATCTTCGATCAATTGTTTCGTGTCTGTACCTGTTAGCACAAAATTCCATTTCAGAGTAAAATTATGTTGTGTGAGAAAAAAGCAGTTTTTAGATATTATGAGAAAACATTTAAAAAAGGAGCAGGGGTATGAAAATAATTCCCTCAATGGAATCACCATGATTGGTTTTCATCAATGATTCATAATGAGATCAGAAAAAAAGGGAAATATTCAAAGGCATCTATTTGAGTGGATTTAATCAAATAAGATCACAGACTGCTGGAAGTAGAAAGATCTCAGAAATAACCTAGCCTTATTCTGTGCTTGTGAAGATGAACCAATTAAGCAAGGCTGTGACTAGTGGGGAAATCTCAGGCTTTGGAAGAGAAGATCTTTGTCTACCTCATTTCTGTCCCTGGCCTTCTCTAAGAGTCAAAATGCTCAGGCCTCCATCTCCCCATCTGTAGAATGAGGACACAGGACAAAGTGATCCCCCTCTAGCTGTCACTTCCCTGACCACCTGATCTCAGTGGGTCACCCACTGTTCTTCATTCAGAGCACTTATCACATTTGTAATTTCCATCTTGGTGTGTGAGCTTATTGGTGTAAGATGTGTCTTCCCCAGACGAGGAGCAGAGACCATAGCTCCCTGAGGCTGAGGCCATGCCCCTGGTGCTCCGCGGTGCCTGGCAGAGGGACCCAATGATTTGCTGAATGAATGAAACATACTCTGATCATCATGGAGGTAGACACTATTACCTGAATTTCCCGAATATCAGTTATAGGAGAAAAAACAAAAACAGAAACAAGATTTGGGCTCATACGGATTTCAGTTTTATTAAAATGGATGTAGATTTCATTTTTTTGAAAATTATTGGCTTTCTAGACCTGACATGTAACAAACTGTTAAGTAATTTAACACACTTTCAAACTTTTAGCTGATAAAACCCAGAAATTTGATGCTTCTCATGAGTACAGGAAATGAATGCCCTGTATTTGAAGCTTTCCCCACCTCCACTTCCTTAAAATCATCTAGATAATAGCTATAGGCATTTTTTTTTACCTAAATGCTAAAACTAATTATCCACAAGCAGTTTCCCTGAAACTACCACTTCTCAGAACACATCTGTCCAGTATAATATGTCGGATATAATGTATGCAGATGGCTTATGTGGCGCATGTTAAACCCAATATTGTTTAACTGATTACGTGGAAAGACTTGCCACAAACTCATGGCGACAACAATTATGGGTCATCTACCCACCTAACGTTTATTGAGCACCTATTGTCCCTGGGCTCCAAGAAAACAGTCTGGTAGGGGCAATGGATGAGTGTTTGAAGGAGGCCGCCATACACTTGGAGGAGGAAGTCCGAGCTCTGGGAGCCCAGAGGAGGGGCACCTCAACTAGGATGGGCATGCTGTCAGGTGAGTTCTCTAGTATGAATGGGAGGATCCAGGGAGGGAGGAGGAGGAGGCTGTGGTGAGGGTTGGGGAAGAGGAAAAGTGATCCTTTGGAATATAGAACAAAAGCAGGAGAATGCAGCTGTCCCACATGCTGGAGCACAAACATGAAACAGATAAGCTGTCATGCAGCCCATTCTCCAGCATGCTTCGGACAGGTAGATGATTTCATCATCAGATGGACGCCTTGACAGGGAAGGTCAGGGTGGGCTCTGAAATGTGATGAGAAGTCATGGCTTATGGAGACCGAAGCTCAAACGATCAATTATATGGACCACAGAAGGCTTACACTGGACCTGGCAAGACCAGGTGTGAACACACACAGTGATGATTCTCAGGCAGAAAGAGTTTCACCATTTCATTCAATGCCTCCAGTGGCTTAGAAACTGAATGAGCTTTGGCTTCAATTTCTTTATCTGTGAAATGGTAATGACAGTAGCCTTCAGTAGATACTGCCGAAAACACTAATTCCAACGATGCCCCCCAACCCAATCCTAACAGCCCAACATTGTGGCCTCTTCACACCTCCCTTGTCAGAAATGAGTCCCAACTCTTATTTCAGAAAATGTGGCTTCCTCAGAAAAGGTGCTGTTATAACTGAGTGATTATTCAGCACTACTTCCAGCTATGAAGAAATAGTGCCTTTCGCTCCTTCAGAATCACGGGGATCAATCTTCTCTCCTTGCTCTCCCTCCCCTCTCGGCCACTGTTGTCAGGACTTGACGACTGAGCAGGTCCCCAGACTTCTGCAGTAGATTACAGGAGATGCAGGCAAAGAAGAGAGGGAGGCAAGCACAATTTCAGGCCTTTGGAGAGGTAAATGTGTCACACACAAACAAGACGACATCTACAGCTAAACATGGCCAAGGCCCTGATTTTTCCAGCTCAGTTCAGATCACCATAGCCCCAAGCAAACTAGAACCTTCCTGAAAGAGGGGAACACTAATCAAGAGTAGGATTCAGCCTGACAAATGGAGGGAGCCTGAGAACTCAAGAGAACACCCCCTCTCCCTGCCGGCCCCCAGAAGGAAGTCGGTGCATGGGGCAGGAGCATGGCAAACAGGCTGAAGACACTCTGGACAGCCTACTGCTGGACAAAGCTGGGCAAGCTGCCACATCCTCAGGGCCCCTCACCCCTGTAAGATGGGGAGAAAGCATAGAATCTTCTTTACTGAGACATCGTGAGGAGTAAAGGGAGAATTCATGAAAAAGGCCTGAGTTAGAATCGGTGTTCCACCCATGTGTTAGCTATTGCAATGGTCTGAGCTTTGACAGAGTGGTGAAGGGGAAAAGACCCAGGGTCTAGAGTTAGATTGGCATGGCTTCCAAGCCTGACTTACTGGTTATGCAAATGGTCCCAAGAAGGCAATTGTTAATTTTGGAGGATGCTTGGCATGGGGAGCAGATGCAACCCAGCATTTATTAAATGCCTACCATGTGTAAGGCTCTCTGCTTGGTGATTTACATGAGTTCTCTTATTTAAATTCTACCACACTGACATAATTTTCTTCATTACTATTACCTTCATGATGTTGTCATTAAACCTGAGTCTCAAAGAGGTGATGAGGGTCGCCTGAGGACACACCCTGAGGAGCTAAAGAGAAGACATTTGAACCAGATCTGTGTGCCTAGGACACCCATATTTGTTCTGCTACATCCCAGACCCGAGTCCTCTGGCTCCATGATTCTCACAGCTGACTCCTTCGTGTCTTAACCGTAACCTCTGTAGAGGGGCCTTCCCTGATTATTCCACCTACGTAAGTTGCCCCTGTCATTCTTCCTCAGGGCCCCAACTCCCTTCCTTCAGAGAACGGGTACAATCGGCAGTCCTACGTGTCTTCCTTCACATAACAATAATAACACAAAACTGTTATTGGTCGGAGACATTATCTTGATGCTATCCTGAGCACTCTTCTTGTACTATGTCATCATAGCTCACATCAGCCTTATGAAGTCAGCAGTTGACCTATGCTACTTTATTTCATTGCGTAACAGTGCTGTGAGGGTTACATCCGTATTTTCAGTTTATAGGTAAACTGGGACTGGGACACAGGGAGGTTAAGTGACTGACTTAAGGTCATAAAGCCAGGAAGTAGCATGTCTGTCTCCTGCACTCAGTAAACGCTGATCAATACAGAGATGAACACTAAGGAAAAGGAACACAAAAGCATTTTGAACTGGTAAGATGTGCCCTTTGTTTTCAGAAACAGCCGTTCTATCTCTGGCCACACTGATTTACCTAGTGCTTGTCACGTGTCCAGGCACTGCTGGGCTGTGATAGTCTGGGGAGCATTGCGTGTGCGTGTGTGTATGTGTGCATGTGATGCTCTGATGGACTGAGGCTATGGGAGGTTGGTTGAATCTGTCCTAATTCTCCCCCAGGATGTTCTGGTGGACCAGTGAACCATACTTCTTTTGCAGCCCCCACTGGGAGAGGTCAGCCACAGAAGAGCTTTGGGCTTTGAGTGGAAAGAAGGGGAGAGGGAATGAAGGAACGTGGGTCAACAGTCAGATCCAGAGGGGAGGATGGAACATGGGTTAACAGAGTCAGAGTCAGAGGGATGCTTGGAGCAAAAGGAAGCCATTGTAGGTTATGGAGCATCCATTCAATGAATTCATGGTACATTCTCCCAAACCCACAGATCTTTGTGACTGGAGTGAGAAGAGACTTGAAAAGTAGGCAGGGCCAAATCACGCAGGCCTTTCTTGGCTGAATAAAGGGTTTCAGTCTTCATCAGAACCAACAGCAATGGGGACCACTGCCAGGTTTTCGGAGAAGGAAATGACCAGACTTGCATTGATACAGATCAGCCTGGGTGCAACACAGATGAGGGACACGTTCAAGGCCAGAGGGCGGGAGGCTTCTGTGGAGAAGGTAGAGCAGGGACAGAGAAGGGGGGAGCGGATTTGGGGATATTTGGGAGAGGAGAACAACAGGAACTGCTAGCAGAGTCACTGTGGGGCTGAAGGAGAGGGCAGTGGCTTCCAGGTTTCTGGAATGATAGAGAGGACCCTCGATGAGAGAGAATACTGAAAGAGAACAAGATTTGGGGGGCTGGGGGAGAAGAGTAAAATAAAAGCTATTTTTAAAGGATAAGTATTTTATGAAAGGCAAAGAAGCAAATGCAAAATAAGACCACATTAATCTTTTAATCAGAGGCTCGTTTGTTATAAGGGCTCTTAGGCTAATCTGAGGGGCCTGTTATAAGAGCCAACTTGACGTCTTGCAGAAACTATTCAGTGACTTAACTGCTCTGCACACAGCCTCAGATCCTCAGCCAATTTTAAAGATCTGCTTGGAAGCAACTTCCCCAGCATTAAGCACCTACTTGGACCTTACTTGAAGTAAATTGTCCTCATGCCATTAAAACCTGATGGCTTCTTCAGTGGAGGTGGCATGATTTCTTTAGAGTGTAATGTTCTATTCCATTCTGTATTTCAGGAAATCTAGAAAATAAATCATTAGCGAAAGAAGTAATTTCTGTAGATTTTTTTTCTTTATGCACTTTACAGAGGAGCCTGTTTGATTTGACCAGAAGCCGAATTTTCTATCAAGGGGGACATGCACTTACTGTAACAATTACCATTCACCAAGCCCCCAATTTATGTGCTGGGGAATTTTTTTTTAAAGATTTTATTTATTTTTTGACAGAGATAGAGACAGCGAGAGAGGGAACACAAGCAGGGAGAGTGGGAGAGGGAGAAGCAGGCTTCCCGCTGAGCAAGGAGCCCGATGGGGGCTCGATCCCAGGACCCTGGGATCATGACCTGAGCCGAAGGCAGATGCTTAATGACTAAACCACCCAGGCACCCCTGTGTGCTGGGGAATTTATGAACATAATATTAGTTAATTAACCTCAATATTTCCATAAGGTAGATGCTTACAGTTAAGGAAACTGAGGCTTAGAGAAGTTAAGTCCGTGGTCTTGATTTTTCAGAAGCGAAAGTCCCTTTAATGCTAAAAGAGAAAGAAAAGAAAAGTTGTCACTTGTTGAAGGAGTTGACAGGTTGAGCTCCAAAGTCTGTGCTCTTCCCACTATGCCTCTGAGGTACGACCCCAAAGCAAAAGACTCAGAGCAAAACCATGGAGCCTTCTGATCCACACAAGCAAGAAGCATCCCTTGCACATGGCTTAGTTAAACAAACCCTGCTGTACACTTGGCTCCAAATTTGTTAACGCTTAAGTCACTGAGCCCGTCTGTGAAATTCAGTCTCCCAAACTAGTTCTTTCCCAAACTTCCTCCTGGCTTACAGACTTTCAAAGACAAAAGATTGGAGGACACCACTTGCATTCACTGAGAAACTGATGTGTGCCTGGAGAAATGTTTGATGCAGGAATTAGTCGTCCCATTTCACAGATGAGACAATGAAGGCTCAGAGAAAGGCAGCATATCTTGGCCAAGTCACACATTCAAGCTGGGCAGGGAAGAGGTAGGATTTCATTTCCAGTCTGCTAAATCCTTTGTTGGTGGTCGAGAAGTATTGGCAGAGCTTTGTTTTGTCCATAAGGCAAAAAAAAAAAAAAAAAAATCAAAGCCTTTTCAGGCTATAGAATGCCGAACAATGGATCTCCCTGACTTATGTCAGTGAATGGACCTCTTGATTTTGCTGACTTCATCATTTTCTATCTTTTATCCTTGGACAGACACAGTTTTGCTTTGCTCTCAGCCCCCGAGGGAGAACAGTGTCTCAGACCAATACTGAACACCGAGGAAATCGATGAGCCAAAATTTGTTCACAGAGCTGAGATTATTCTATTTAAGAAACGTTTATAAAGCACATACTATGTGCCTGGCCCTGTTTTAAGCACATTCAAATATTAGAGCTAATTTCATTCTCATAATAATCTGATGAGGTAGGCGCCACTGTAATCCCCTTTCTCCGAGTGAGAAAACAAGCACAGAGACATCAAGTAGTTCAAGGTCACACAGCTAGAGAGAAGCTGGCTCTGTAGACGATGATCTTAACCACTATTACCAAGCAGCCCTCTGCTTGAACTGGGCCCAGGTATTTCTTGGCAGAAGCATGGGGCAGTGGCTTCTGTTCTACCCTTCCTTTTCCCGAGGACAGGGAGCCACCCCTCATGAGCCCTGTCCTATACTTTGTTCACGCTCAGATGCTCAAAACATTGGCTTCTACTGTATCTACCCAAACAGG
>NC_138372.1:164871710-164888855 GCF_054177405.1 Leptonychotes weddellii
GGAGGGGTGGAGACATCCCATCCTGACACCCTAACGTAGGTGAAGCAGAAAGATTGAAGGACCCTGGCACACTGAGGACATCTTGGAGCCACCCCACCAGTGCTGGGCAGCTGACTTTGGACTTCACGTGGGGTGAGACCGGGACACATCTTATTTGGTTGAGTGCTGACAGCTGGGGTTTCTATTCCATGCCCTTGAACCTCTTCTTCTGATCTGCACTGCCTAATACCACAGCCACTAGCCACATGTGGCTAATGAGCACTTGATCTGGGGCTGGTATTTGTGAAGAACTGGTGCTCATGGTATTTAATTTTAAATGAATTTGAATTTTAAAATGGAAGCTGTATAAGGTATTCTTCCATTAAATGCATCTTTATAAGGGCGCCTGGGTGGCTCAGTAGGTTAAGCGTCTGCCTTCAGCTCAAGTCATGATCCCATGATCCTAGGATAGAGCCCCATGTCAGGCTTCTCTCGCTGTCAAATAAATAAATAAATAAATAAATAAATAAATAAATAAATCTTAAAAAAATGCATCTTTTTAGTATTGATAGGACAACATTTTACTTTAACCATTCGCATCTGGATTGAGAAGTGCTGTAGGTGCAAAGTACACACCAGATTTCAAAAACTTAACATAAAAAAAGATTGTAAAATATCTCAATATTATAAAGGCATTGATTACATGCTGAAATATTATTTTGGACATAAGGGGTTAAATAAACTATCTTATTAAAATGAACTTTACCTGTCTCTTCTCACATTTTTTTTTAAGATTTTATTTATTTTTTTATTTGAGAGAGAGAGTGAGAGATAGTGATAGAGTATGAGGGAGAGGGAGAATCAGGCTTCCCGCTGAGCAGAGAGCCTGATGCAGGACTTGATCCCAGGGCCCTGGGATCATGACTTGAGCCGAAGGCAGACACTTAACTGAATGAGTCACCGAGGAAAAAAGGTTTTCACCTTGTTAATGTGGCTGCTAGAAAATTTAAAATTGCACATGCGGCTCCCATCATATTTCTGTGTACTTTACATATACGCCACCCATTCTGCGCTTGCTAAGTGTCAGACTCTGTGCGGAGCACTTTACATACATTTACCTCATGGAGAACTCAAAGGAACTATTTGTGGGGAGCGATACTGTCTTCATTTCGTAAGTGGGCAGAGAGAGGCCAGAAGAGGCTGCTTTACACAGAGCACTCAGTTGATTAGGGGTAGACGCATGGCTGGGTTTGGTTCCTCAGCTGGTGGCTGCAACCATTACGTGCTCAAGGGCAACTTACTGTGTAGAACTGTGCCCAGATCACTGCGGTTGGTACACCTAAGCTGCCGTAGCTTTGTGGGGCTGCTACCAGTGAGTGTGGCCAGGAAACCTCGAGAGAATCGATTTTCAGGCTACGATTTACCAGAGGAAGCTGGAACTTCCCCCACGTACCCCACGTACCAGCTGCCATCCCAGGCTGGATCGAGTGAATCAAGATTGCATGAGTATATCTGGTATCTTACCCTCCTCCCCCATTAACAGCAAGCAAAGGATTTCGAGGTGTATATCCAGCCAGTAGAAATCCAGACAGGGTAGTGATGAAGGTTGTGTATGGGGAAGCTAGTGCAATGTTATCCTGAACCCAAAGAACAAAGTCCATAGAGACACTTGGGAAGCCCACGGGTTACTGACAACAGTCCACTTCTGTTTTGAGATGTTTTCTCATGCACTTCAGTGGATGTGAGTAGAGAACCTCAACTTCATGTCCCTTCTTCCTCCACAGACATTTTTGTTAAGATTAGCTCTTCATTTTTTAACTACAGAAAAGCACAAGCAAACACTGGCGTTTTTTATGTGACCTGGATGTGTTTGCTTTGCAGTGGACTCTACGAAATGTCATCACCCCCTTGAGGGTTGATTGGACACTAACTTGACACCTCCCAAAATGCTTTGTTTGATCATTGTGCCAAACTCAGACATGTGCAGGTTTATTGTAACGTATTCCGTTAATGTGGCTGGAAGTGTTTTGTGGGCATCTCTCTGCACGCTGACAAGAAAGAGTGGTTTAGGAGATGGACATGGATCTTTTTACTACTGTGGTAATAATATTTTACATTTCAACAGCGACTTTCAAATCACAACATCTCACAAAGCACCGGAGGTTGTGATAATTTGAAGCGTTGTTGAAGTATAGCAAGTGTGTTGACAGTCCAACATCACATGTCACCTTTGAGTCCAGGAAGCAGGGGATAGAAGACTGCTGCTGTAAGAGGGAAATAATAAAACACACTTCTATGATGGTTAGACCTGGGAACTCAGAACACTTTTCAGGGTTTTCTCTGCAAATCTTTATTGTTCTCATCAGATCTCAGTAAAATAGGATGACAACAACAACTAGTAGCTACTCCTTTACAAGCTCAGAAATAGAGACAGAGAAAGAGTTGGATTTTGGAAAGATTACCAAGTCAGGCCGTGATGGGGTCAATCAGCGGATGACCTGGCTCGTCCGTACCCACCTGACTGGTCATGACATGCTGACCCTGGACACGTCAATTCTTATTATTTTCCATTACATCAAGTGCCTATCCTTGAAACAGAGAGAGGCTTAGCAGAGAGAAACATCCCTCCTGTAAGCTTTCCTATTCCCTCGTGCTCTCCTGCTATCTATCCTGTGTTCTTCCTTTCTCTTCCTTCCTCTCCTGTCTTCTTCTCTCTCCCTCATTTTCCCCTTTCCTCTTTTTCTTTACCTTCCATGTTTCACTCTTTCACCTAAGAAAATGCTTCACTCTCCTCTTTCCTGGGAAGGGGTTAAATCCTATTTGTGATTCCCTTTTGGTGGCTACCAGGTCCAACCCAAGTGGTTATCAACCTGACTCAACAGAACTTTTGGGGGTATGCCCTTCCACATTTGGCCACTAGGGGGCGTGTGCGCAATACTGTGGTTTTTATCAGCGGCTGTAAGACAGAACCCAGAGGGCTCTCTTCCTGTTGAAAGAAGAGTCTGCTAGAGGGCCTGGAGTTTCTATCTACCAAACAGCGAGGGGAGGGACTTGACTTTTGGGGAACATGGGTATAGAGACAGATAGGTATCTTCAGTATGTGAGTGCCTGAGCTGAAAGGTCCCATTCCATCTATCCTTAGACATGGGTGGAGAGAGAGTGTGTGTGTGTCCAGTTCCCCACTTACTACCCACTTACTACCTTCGAGTCACTTAAATGTTCTGGGTAACAGTTTCTTCACCTCTAAAAACGAGTGACTTGTGAGCTAGCTGATCTCTGTGGCTCCTTCCAGCTGTATTTCTGTATTTCTATACATTGAACACAGGAGGTTTGGGGACGTTGACTGAGTAAAATAGGACAGAGACCCTAACAGACCAACTAGTCCTCAGTGAAGGCATTCCTGATTTATGGCTGGGCTTTGAACTTTGGAAGGCTCCGGACTTTGAGGAGTCCCTCCGTGTCTTCCTCCTCATGTGTTAAGCCTTTTTAGTCTACTCAAGGTTTGAAAATGCATTTCCTGTAACTGTCTGGAGCCAGGGATCGGAGCGAACATTCTTGGCGCCTTTCTGCCTGACACATAAATGACTGATTTCTAGGTAAGGCTGTGCCATCTTTTGGTGCTTGTCTTACATGACAAACTCATTTGTCTCAGGTAGCTGGAAAGTGGTGCTGTGAGACGCTGTGTTTGAGGACAATGGACTTGAACAGGTGTCAAGGGCTTGCTGCAAACTGACTGCCCAGCCAGATGCTAGGGCTGCGGAGGCAGAGGGGTCCGCAGACGACTGGCCCCCGGGGCGATGTGTGCTGTGTGCTCAGGAGCAGGAACGATGCTTGTGGGTGATGGGGAGGACAGAGAGTCAAAAGCTTTCAGCACGGTCACTTGGTGTCCATGATGAGCCTTACGGATCCACTTTGCCACCATCGTGGGAGATACCGATTTCCTCTCCCTGCCCAGAGACATCAAGTACCTGACTCAAGATCACACAGCTAGTAGGCAGGAGATCCAGGGGTCAAACCGAGGCCTCTCGGGCTCTTGGCCCAGATTTCAACTTCACCACCCATGGCACTGCAGGGTCTTGGGGGATCTGGGATAGGGCTCACCTTTCTTAAACCAAAGGAATAGGACACTTGTGTGGACAGCAATCTGGCAACAAACATGATAACTCAGAAACACGCTGCCCGCTTTTGTGTATTCTCTGAGGCATGTGGTTTCTGTGGCAATGTCTGAGAGGTTGGCAGGTACTTGTCCACACCAATATGTGGGTGTGGTAGGTGGGAGCTGGGTGGGGATTCTGACAGACAGCCATGGTGGTGGTTGGCTGGAATAATGGGGCAGCTCCTGAGATGGCATGGGGATGGCGACACTTGATGAGGCTGGTTTTAGATGTGCCCCTCTATCTCTGGGGCTGGGAGGTGAACCCCTGACATATAAGAGCTGGGAGAAGAGCTTCTTACTACAGCTGAGGGCCTCCACTCCAGGCCAGATACAAAGTATGCAGATGGGAGAGTGGCCCCAGTGGCCCAGCCTGAGGTGGCTTTGCAGAAGTCTGTTTGGCTCATGGCTGGTCACTTGTACCCAGGGCAGTCCCTGCCCTTGGCATGTGCTCAGGAAATCCTGGTAGGTGCCTGGAGAGACCCCTGGCCTGAAAGTCAGAAGACCGAGTTTGAGTACCATCTGCAACGGCTTGCAAAATAATCGGAACTGTTCCCAACATCAGATTTCCTCATCATCAGAGGGATCCGAGGGTTAGTGCCCTCAGGAGTGGTCCAGGTGTGGAGGGGCCCCACAGCTAGCAGCTCAGCCAGGTTGGTGGGTGGGGACAATTTCCTGAGCGTTTCACAGAGACATTCGTTTCCTTCCTCCCTGGAGGACCCCGTGTGGGTACTCATGGTGCTGGGCACCTGCCCTCTTGGAAGGTTCAGAGAGAAGGAGGGTCCGGAGCAGAAGATTCAGTGCCTCTGCTGTCAGCTTCCTGGTATACAGCCCTCCTCTCCAGCTGCCAGCAAGACTCCTCTGCCAACCTTGCCGATGGAGGAGGGCTGGACTCTCACAGACTGACACCTGGGAGGGAAGAATGGGGAAGGGAGGGAGGCCTGAGGGTCCATGAGTCTAGGACCCCTTACTGACAGACGTGGGACTTAAGCAAAGTATCAAATTGCTGTGAGCCTCGGTTTCCTCATTTGTAAGTGGTGATAAATAGTATGTTTCCTACCGGTTCTTGGGAAAACTGAAAATAGTGAATGAAAGAGCCTGCCCCTTAGTAAGTGCTTAATGAAAACAGCGATTACTCAAAGTGTGGACTGTTAATGGGGTAGTGGGCCTGAATGGAAAGGAGACTGTAAGGCCAAGTGACGAGGGGGCTGCTGAGTGTCCAGCATCTGGTCCCCCTTCTCCTCCCCTGGGGCTCACCAACATCCCAGAACTCCCCTTCTGCCTTCCTCCTTTTAAGTGTGGCCGTCAGGGACTCACACCCTAGCATGTAGGTCCTGTGATGCAGGGGCATGAGCCAGAGGCATGTGCATTCCATTCCAATGCTGTAGGAGAAAACATTGCCCCATGAACCTTTCCAACTGCCCTCTAGGGCTGTGGGCATAACCCTGGATTTGGAGATGTGGTCTCCGAAGCTCACACAGGTGAATGAGCCAAGGTCCCACAGAGAGTCAGGGAGGGGCTGGGGCTGCAACCATCTATGTTGCTGTCCCAGAAGCCCCATTCTGGGCCCCGGGTGAGAAATAGAGCCCTGGAGTCCCAGGTCCTTCACTCAGTCTGCCCTGGGGCAATGCACGGTGTCCTGCCGTGAGGATCCCACGGGGTAGTGTTTGCTAAGTGCTCCTGGGAGCTACAGTTGAGGGGAAGGAGAGATTTGGGAGACCAGGAGGAGAGCCATGCAGGAAGAACCCCAACAAAGACCAGCTAAGCACTTACTAGGTGCTGGAGATTGTTTTGGGGATTTCATTATGAGTTGCCTTGTTTAATCTTCATGGCTCTGTTATGAAATAGGTTGTATTCTCATCTCTACTTTACAGATGAGGAGACTGAGGCACACATAGGTCACAGCTAGTGAGCACAGAGCCATAATCGCAAATCCAGGCTGTGGGGTCCCAGAGGCCACATATTTAACCTATCATTTGACTGCCTCTTGAGAGTTCAGACCAAAGAGAGACATGAAGAAGATTCTTACTGGGAACTCTGAAATGACACTTCTGCAGGGAGCCACTGCAGTCTAGGAGTGGAAAAGGGGATGGGGTGCTTGTGCTTGAGGACAGTGGGTACTGGGGGCTGGGACTCAGAGCAGCTTAGTGCTCCTTGATTTCCACTCTCAGCCTCTCTGGCTGTGGAGGCCTTCATGTGCATGGGAGGAAGATTCTGCTCCAGGCAGCTGGCCACAGGAGTGGCATTCCACTGGTCTGTTCCTTCAACAAACATTTCTGGTGCCCCCACACCTGTCCCAAAGGCACCAGGTATTGGGGACCCTCCCCGCAAAACAAAATTCTTGCTCTGCCCCAAGATGCTCATGGTCTCACGGTAACAGAATTACCAGCTGTGAGCCAGGGCTGACCCGAGCAGGGGAGGGGAGGGGAGTGAGGGGGCATGGTGCCTTGACTGGTTTGCAGAGGAAGTCTTGGAAAAGCTGTCCAGGGAAGGCTACACTGCGGCCAGGACTTGGGATGGGGTTTGGAGGGGGAAAGGCAGCACAGACTCAGGAGTCTTTGGCCGGCTGGGGGACATTTTACTCCACATGCTGAGGAAACCTGAAAACGTCCTGAGGGAGGGCTTGTTGGGGAAGGGGACGGAAAGGGACGGAGGACATCAGCACCCACGTGCGTCAGGGGACTCTCCCCACGAGGGGACAGGCTCCTGCAAGGCTCCCTCTTCCTCCTCCAGGCACAGCCGGTTTATGGGAGATCTGAAAGACAAGCCGGTGGCAAGTCGGGATGACAAAGACGCCCTGAAGGGCACGCGATTTTATGTAATCGACCTCAGCACCTAGGGTCCCGCGTTAGGCGCCTACGAAGGACGGCGCGCCCGCGTTATTTCCTTGCAAATAGGAGGGGACAGCAAAGCGAAATAAGTTAGGGAAGTCCTGAGAGCCTTAAAGAGCAGGGCGGCTCGCCCGCCCCGTTGCCTCTCCCCAGAGCCCGCTGGGGCAAGCCCGGGCTCCCCCCGCTGACCTCTCTCCCGGCCGGGCCCCTGACTCCCCTCCCGGGAACGCTCGCCGGGTGACCTTGGGCGAGCCGCACGACCTCTCCCGGCCTCAGTTTCCCGGCCTTCGCAACCGGCAGCGCCGTGACCGCACAGCGGGATTCCCCAGCGCCCCCGGGGCTGCAGCAGAGCGCGCGGCGGGCGGGAAGCGCCGGGACCCCCTTCCCCGCGGACAACCGCGCTGCGAGGGGCGGCCCCCCGAGGCGGCGGGTGGGGCGGGGCGGGCGGGGCGGGGGGCGCGGGAGCGGCGCGCAGGCGCAGGCGCGGCGGGCGGGGCGGCGGGCCGGGCGCTCGGCGCGGCCGCTCGGAGAGCGCGGGGCGGCGCGCGGCGTGCGGGTCGCGGCTGAGCTGGGCGCGGGCGCCGGCGCCGGCTGGCGGGGCTCACCCGGGACTACCTCAGGCTCGCCGAGGTCGCCGCCGGCCCGGCCCGAGGGCCCGCCTCACCGCGCCGGCCCACGCCCGCTCCTGCCCGACCGGCTGTGGGGCTGCGGGGGCCGCGTCCCAGAGGCAGCGGCCGCCAGCGCGGGGCACTCAGCGGCCACCCCCGGGGACCGGGGCCGCGCGGCCGGCGCCCGCCCCGTGCCGCCGCCGCCGGGCCGAGCGCCCGGCTTGGCTCCGCCGCGCCCCGGCCGCGGCGCCTGGCCCGGGTTGCGCGCCGCTGGGGCGCGGGCGGGGTCGGGGGTTGTGGGGCGGCCGCTGCTCGCCTGCCGTGCGTCGGCGTCCCGGGCCCGGCGGCCGGCGAGCATGGAGGAGAAGTACCTGCCGGAGCTGATGGCGGAGAAGGACTCCCTGGACCCCTCCTTCACGCACGCTCTGCGGCTGGTGAACCAAGGTGAGAGCGCACGCCGGCCGGCCGTTAACTGTCGCCAGCGGCCGTTGGGGCCGGGGGACAGGGGAGGGTCGGGAGCGGATAGAAATGCGGGGCGCTTGGGAGGCGGACCTGTGGGGTTGGCTGGAAATAGACCTGGGGAGGCGGGCGGGGACCCGGGTAGCAATCTGGGGGCATTTGGGTGGGGACCGGGGAGAACGTGGGATACCGGGGGGTGGGGGGTGAGAGGAGATATGCCTATGGGAGGCTTGGCGGGGCGGGGGGGGGGCAGAAGGCTGGATGTGACTTGAAGATCTTTGGGGACTCGAGGATACCCGAGGGAAACTTGTGGGTGGGGGACGGCGAACATCTGGGGGATATGGCGGGGCGGGGGTTGAATGATCTCATTGGAGGGGAGTTTGTGAGGGACTCAGGGATCCTAGTGTGTTTGGTTTGTCCAGGGAACTGGAGAAAGAGCTGGAGCAAAATGGAAGGATCTGAGGAGATGAAATACACACGAGGTGAAGGGAACAGGTGCTTGCATTGTTAGTAAAGTTTGAGGACCTTGGGGGAGGTTTGGGGTCAGACCCTGAGCATTTCAGAGGAGAGGGACCCGGTGGTCCTAGTGGCAGAGCCCAGTTCCTCTTCTTTCCCTCTTGTTCTTCCATGCCAAGGCTATAGCCACTCTTGTAGGGTGGTATGCCCTCCCTGGGGGTGGGCAGCTCCAGCCAAGGCTTGCAAGCTGGCCCTTGGACGGCTTGGTAGGGGAGAAGAGGCCCACGCAATTGCACCGTTCTTGGCTTGCCTGTCTTCTCTTTGGGAAGCTCTGGGTGGGTCACTGTCACTGGGGGCTGGCTAGGGGTTGGGAAGACTGGGCAAGGAGTCTTTGCTGCCTATCCCTTTCAACACTGCTTCAGCCAGTTCAGGGTGTGAACAGTCCTGGGAAGTACAGGGCACCGGGATACAGGGACATATGGAGGCGTGCCTACCTCGGACAGTATTTCCTGGCTTGTTCTTCCTCCAGCTTCTTGAGTAATCTGGGATGGATGGTAAATCAAGCCTGCCTTCCCAGGAGCAGTCCTCAGTTCCTTCTGTATCTGTTAATCCGTGTTTCAGATAAAGACGGGTTTGGGGGCCACTGGTCTGCTTTTTCTCTGGGTGATGGCCGAAACATTATCTGGTCAGATCTGTTACCTTTTGCATGAATCACTCCGTGCAGTGACAGTTTGTGGTCCCCGAGTTAAATCGGGTCTGCTGATCTTAATGCTGGCCCTGGCTCTTTTATTGTTGGAAGTGAAAGATGAGGCAGACATATTCTATTTGTATATAGATGTCTATATTTTAAAATAGCAACCTCCAGCATTTGCCTGTTTCAACCAGTTCTTCAGAGTAGGGTGTTGTCGACTGATGGCGGTAGTGGAGAGACTCAGTATCTCCAAGAATTTAAGCATGAATGCTGTTTGAACGGTAGAACAGAAATCAGTTTACAGAGCTTTCCCATTTTAATTGCAACCTTATTTTTATTTCTTTAATAAAGTGGGCTTGTGAAAAAGTGATGGGCTTACATTCTTAAATTAGAGAAAAAGAATTTTCAGCTTTATTCCCATGCTCTTCTGAACTGTTCTGCAGTTAGGCTTGTACTCCTTGCTCTTTATGATTTACATATATCTTTTGTTGCCTGCTGGGCTGTCATTTCTGTGAAAGAAATTTCTTTGTACATTGTGTGAGATCAGTGGCATTAGAAATATCCTAGATTGTGGAATCAAGTGCATTTTTTTTTTTTTAAATAAAGCTGACAAAGTTATGTTGTACTCAGTTAAGGAAACAGATTAACTAAAAGTGTAAGAGTTATCTTATTTTGAAAGTTATTTTTTTTCTCTGTGCCATGTTACAGTACCGTGTTGCTAATACATTCAGAATTCTCTCGGTTTCTGTTTCTACTGGTGTTAATGGCCTCTAGTTACTTGAAACAGATATTGGACAATATTGCCATTTAGCATTTTTTTTTAGATGTTAAATCTGATTACCTTACTTTCCCATAAAAAGTGTGATTTGGGTAAGAAGTACATTTTTCACATTGAACAATTATGTGAAAGAAGGAAAGGGTGCTACGGAGGTGCTCTTATTTCTGTTAATTTAGATTACTTCAGACAGACATGTTTCCCCTTAAGTCATAAGCTGATATCCAGAAAGCAAAGCCCTATCATTTAAAATATTAATCATGCTCATTTATGTAACTCCAGAATTACAAGTGCATTTCTAAAATAGTATCTTAAATCTGAATTTTAATGGTTATTAGAAAACTTCGATTTTGAATCTGACAAGTGTCTTGTTATTGGCTACAGAAAAGTATTTTTATTCTTATTTAGCTACGTTTTTGACTCTTTGCCTCGAAAAAAAACTATTTTTTTCAGAGTTTATTCTGAATTTCAATACTGGCGTTAGTGTTCCGACAGTAACTCGTGCAGTGACAATGGTCAGCAGTGAACGCGATACCTCATGTTTGTGTGGAGTGTGTTCAAGTTTCCAAGGCTCTTAACGGTACAGGATGTCCAGTTTCTGTCTCACTCTTGCACTCTTGTGAGGTCGACACTGATGTCTCCATTTTTCTAGGGAGGCAGCTGAGGAACCCAGTTATGCAAGCTTGTGGGCAGCTGAGATTTAATTTGAACTCAGGTCTTCGGTCTCCTAAAGCCATTATTCTTGCCACTTGTGCCTTCCCGCAAAGATAGAATAAAATACTTCGCACATGCTAATTTAAAACCCTCCAGAAATCAATATCATTAATACGCTTGTTTCTGGTTGACTTATCTTGATTTTCTAAAAAAGTGTCTTTCTATTCTTATCTAGTGGTCTTTTTGAAGAAACAAACATTGGTAGCAGATTTATCCTACAGGATTTTAATGCTCCGGCCAAGAGGCATTTTTGAATTAAAGCCCTCCTGTGACCAGTTTATTACTTTCATAATCAACACATCACGATAATGAAACAGTTTATAAATGAGGTGTTGCCGTTTTTTAAAAATTCAGTAGTTGTAAACATTGATCAGCCTCCTAGCTGAATTATTTTTTTTCTAATAATCTTTGGTAAGAACTTGAGCTGGGATGACATCAAGATATATGCTCCTGTGCTCATATAGTTCGGCTTTTATACTTTTCCCAGGCTTGTGTTTCATGATGGGCATTAGTTGCTGACTTTTTATTTTCTCAGGCTAACTGGCTCCCCTCCCCCCTAAATACTGAGTACTTTTGTTTCTCTACCAAATGTAACGGTTAATGTTTACTTAATGTTCAACCTGAATCAAAGAAAATAGGCTTTGGTATCACCCCCTTCCCTCACTTCTATGCCTGTAGAGAATTGACATTGCCGTTTCTTGCCAAGGAGGTTTAATTGGAGATGAAAGTGGCGTCCCATGTTTTGTATTATATTTGCTAGTAGGGGATGCGCTGACTCTCATGCAAAACATCTTTAGAAATGTCTTATGCATTATAATTTAATCCAGCTCTCTGCTACTGCTTTGGATGGTTTTCAATCCAAGCCAAGTAACCATTAAATAAGATTACATAACCCTGTATTTTTAATTATCTGATATAATATATGGATTGGTGGCTGGTTCACTGCCAGGGTATATTTAGTGGTTGGTTACAAGAGGAAGTGGAGCAAAGGATTCAAGATTAACGTGGTCTGTTTGTGTCCAGATTGATAAAGTTCTCTGGTGGTATTTCAGAATAATAATTTTTCATCTTACATCAGTTTCTCTAATATCAGTACTCTTAGCATTACTTAGGATATATGTGAGGGGTAAAAATGTATAAAGGGAGGATCAGTACTTGGCCCGATGTGCCGTGTCTCTTTTTCAACAAAACCTGATGGCTTAACATTTCATTTTTGGTGACCCCCTTTTGGAAATGTTTGTGATTTGCTTGACTGTTGTCAGACATGTGGAGTAAGAGAGACGAATGAGAATGGAAATTACAGAATTATATTTAGATGTAGAGTGTGATTCTCTGTTTCATCCAAAGGAGGCTGTGGTTTTTTAGTTTTCAATTGTTTTTCTTAGGGTTTTCCGAATTTTTGATTGTTTTTTGTAAGAAAATGGATGGGATGCCCTTTCTGAGTTTCCTGTAGCGTGCTGTGATTCCAGGTGATCCAGTGATTGTGAGTCACAGTGTTTTGGTATCTGGTCATTACTGACATGTTGCTTGAGAAGCTGCCGTGCCAGGCCCTGGGGCTGAGTCCTGGAGGTGGCCAGGGAAGAACGCAGACTCCGCTCCTGAGAAATGAGTGTTCTCACATGTGTGAATTTGAGAGTGAGTGTCAAGTTTGTAGATGCCCTCTTCTTTCCTAAGGAAGGTCCTCAACTATCCTTCAACTGTCCTTTTGAAGTGCTGAGTGACTAGATGGTTTAACTTGGTCAGCCTAGGGACATTTTTGAGGTTCTTCTCTGTGCTGAGTCATGTCTGTAATCTGAATAGTGTAACAGCCCAGAAATGTAGAGGTTATTAGCCCAATTTTTCAGTTGTAGAAACTGAGACTCCAACAACTAAAGTGACTTACTCAGGGTGACTTACTTGCAAAATCTCCCAGTGAGGGTGCAAGCTTTGTTCTTCTTTCCTGAACCACACTGGCCTGCAGAGGGAGAATGTCCAGCTGGGCTGGCAGTTCATGGCTGGGCTGCGCTTGAAAGGCAAGTTATATGGCATCCCTTTTTATACCTCACCCTTGGAATTTCTGCTCTAAGGGATCTCCTGTGATCACTTCCTTCCCCCCAAATGGATTTAGATGGCCCATTTTTTCCCAAAGCAGCCGGTGCTTACTTCTCTGATGGTGTGGTTGTCCTTACACTACGTTATTTGGACCTCTGTCTTCCATGGGAGAATGTCAGCTTCTGGGCGGCCGGCCTGGGCTTCCATGGCTTGGTCTTGAGCACCTCGTGGAGCTCTTGCAGCCTTCCACTCCTATCTTCATTTCAGTGTTGTGTTGTAATTTTCACGAGGGTGGAAGACTCAGAGTGTTGTCGCTGTAAGGCAGCTGATGGGGGCACAGACACAAAAAAGAAAGAGGCTCTGAGTGAGATGCAGCGTGAGGCCAGCAGCAGAAGGCCCAGGAGACAACGAGATGTTAGCAGGTCTGCTTTGCGTCAGATGTTTATTTACTTTTCTTCTTCTTAAGGAACTTATTAATTAAGCCAGTATGCGCTAATTCAGTTAGCTCTCCTTCCCTAAATTCCTAATGACAGACTAAAACCAGAAATTTGAAGCCCTTGTTACATGGCAAATAAGCCTTCTTACCTGAAGGAGTTAATCCGCGATCTCAGATGGCAAACAGACACCCCAAACCAGAGGAGCAACTGGGCTTGCACACTGAATGCCCGCAGCGGCTTTGAGAGCACAAGACCCTTTTGCTTGTTGTCATCATTCCCACTGAGTGAAGATAGAATGGTTTATATTTTTTACCAAAAAGTAGAAGCTTTCCTTAGCATTGGGGATAATGATTATGATAAAAGCTGCCAAATTAAGGGCTTCTTTGTGCCAGGTGCTTCCTATGCATTAGCTCTAATCCTCACAAAGATCTTGCAAGGTAGGTGGTTTTATCCCCTGCCTGCCTCTTTTGTTTTTTCAAATGACTCATCTGAGTTTCAAAATGTAAAGCAACTTGCCCAGTCAAGGTGCACAACTTTAAATATTCAGGCTGAAATTTTGAGTATGCAGTGTTTTGATAGGTTACTTTAAGAAAACAGATAAAAGGACAGAAGTCGAGATTGTTTTTAAATGAAATTTTTATTATAGTAGAAGCCAGTTAGGAATTTCCACTGGTGATGATGAATTTTTAAAAGAGGTCCCCCTAAAATGTGTTTTACCAAAAAGGCAAGTTCACTTTTTCCCTGTGTTCTCCAGCAGCACTTCTCAGTCTTAGGTAGGCATTCAAGGCAAGGATTTTTAATTATGTTTGTTTCAATGGACAGGGAGAAAATAGGGAAACTTTGACTGTGGAAAGTCACTAAGACAAAGGCTCTGTGTGTCTTGAAGGAACCTCTCCGAGGCACAGAGCTCTTTATATTTTAATACTATATTTATCACAGAAACAGTTGGTCACAAGGATGATAATCAGGGATTTTTAGTCCGTTTATTGTATGTTTAGAAATTCTCCATTTTCTAAAAATAGGCTCAAAAAGTGGGGGGAAAAGAGTGCCAAGAACATAAAAGAACATATTCTCACAGACAATGGTTTTGGCTCTCTGATGGCAGTGGGCTGGGGGTGGGGAGGATGTTTCAATATCCTTGCCTTGCAATTGCTAATAGTAATAGTTAACATTTATCAAGAACTTTTCCTGGGTTAGATGCTTTATGTGCATTATTGCACTTAATTTTTCTCAGTGTTAAAAGAGTAAATCGTTTTACCTTATTTTACACATGAGAGAAGTGAGGGCATGAAGAACAAATTATTTGACTAAGGTCAGAAAGTTAAGTGGTAAACCAGGGTTCAAATCCTTACCTGCCTACCTCCCAGACAATAGTTCACCTGTGAGCACCAAGTACAGGTGGAAGCTTCCACCGCGGCTGGATTTTCATCTTTGACTTCCATGGGAAATTCTCTGCCATGCAGCTCTTCAAATTAATTGCTCGGGATGGGAGGGGTGGTCTGTGAGTGGGCGGACTGTGTACTGTGCAGAGCGGCACACAGTGGCCTGACCAAAGGGGGCAGGAACTCTGTGACCAGTGGAAGCATGGAATGGGTGCTGGATGGCATTTACATGGGGAATAGTGTTACTTAACAAGGGAAGAGCTGCTGCAGGAGGCAGCCTGTGATTATGGGAGTATCCAAGTTACTTATTTCTGGGAGCCTCGGTTTCCCATCTTTAAAATGGGAGTGCTTTTTTACCTCCTCTGCAGGGCTGTTGTTTCAGGCATGAGATGAGCGCAGTGTCTAACACATGAGAGGTGCTTAGTACACATTACCTGCTCTTTTTACATGATGACCTGAGACCGATGTGTGTGTTGGTGACATAAAACGTAGAATAACGTAATCCCCTAGTTTCAGCTCTCAGGGTGGTTTTTTGTTATTAGAATGAGCTTAGTTTTCCGGTGCAGGAAAGACTGAAGAACAGACTCGTTCTTGGGAAGCTTAGTGATGCCCGGGGGGGTGAGCAGCACTGGTTGGCTTCCTGTGCTGCTCGAGCTGCAGTAGCCCCAGAAGCTTCAGTTCCACCCCGGAGCTTCCATAAACAGCTTTGTGACTGCACCTCTTAAAACATAGCTGGACCCTCAGCAGCTCCTCTCCACAAGCACAAAATTTCTTGCTCTGAATTGGTAAGCTGTACATTGCCATCACTTTTTACATTTCCGTAATTTTTCACCAGTCAGCCCCTGCTGCTATTTTGAGGACTTTAAATGGTGCTCCTGGCGTCTCACTGATGTTGTTCGTTGGTATGATAAAGAGCATGAGCTGGATGTGAGAGCACCCTGTTTGATATACATCTTACACGGGGCGCCACTGTTGGTCCGAGCTCCCCTGGAGAGGAAAGCCGATGGGAGCAGGGGCGGTTTGCCTGCTCGGCCTTCTCCCTCGATCGGCACTTGTGCTCTGCTCCCGCTCCACTAGATGGCGCTGCGCACAGCTGGTTGCCCTCTCCGTCCGCCCCGCGGCTCCTTCGAGCTGTACTGGCTCGTCCACAGGCCGGCGTTGCTTTTGATTTTCCTGTGTCAGTCTTCCACATTGCTGATTTTAAGAGGCATCCTCGGTAGCTCTCTTCAGTATTCGCAGAGAAGCATGACTTCAGTCCCGTAGGCACCGTCTGGAGTGCTTCAGGTGTCCCAGGCACTGCTCACACGTGGCTGCCTTAATCCGGGGAGCCCCGGGGAGTTAGGTCCCTTCTCACCCTGCAGGTAGTCGGGGGAGTTAGAGGGTAGCTCGCCTGTGCAAGGTCATGGTGGGGGCTTACCGTCCCCAGAGAAAAAATGCCCCCAAAGCGTGAACTGAGAACTGTATTCAAGGTGTTAGGGCAGTCTGATGGATGGCTGCTGGCCACAAATTTGTTCGTTTTGTGCGGGAAAATTATAGTCCTGTTGCTTACACTGGAGCAGAGGAGTCAAAATCTTTGATTTGCATGAGGAAGCAAACAACAGTAACCAAAGCTTTGTCAGCTGCTGTAGAAGTTCCTGCTTCCCCCTGGGGTCAGGGGCTTGATCCATACCAGGGCCAAAACCTGGGAGAAATTCTGGACAAAGCCACGATTACATTTTCTGTAATTTTAGCAGAGCTGTATACTGGATAGAGTACATAAGCCTTCCAGAATGTATACTGAGCTTTCTTTCATTTTACTCGTTTATTCAGCTAATATTTGTGAAGGACCCGCACTGCTCGGTGTAGCTGTGTGTTCTGGGCCAGTCGTTTCTCCCGCCTGTGTTCCTTATCTGCGCAAGGCAGTGATGCTTGCCTCGTGGCTCGTTGGGGTGGAATGACAGTGATGTTATTTAGTTTTACTTCAAGATTTTAACATACAGGACATATTTGTTACATCTAGTATGAGTTCACTACACATTTATGTATTTCTCTTCCTCACATGGTATCTTTTGTATCTCAATTTCCTACCTCAGCTCTTGCTTATCTCCCGGCGAGTAGATTATCTGCTGGCAGTTTTCTTAGGGCCGGCTTTCTCCTCCCTCCTTGTGCCTCCTCTGCTCCTTGCTTTGAGTTTGGGTATGCTCACAAACAGGAGCAGAGCAGAGCACTTAGAGAAATCCTTCTCACCTTTTGTTTGCCTCTCAAGTGCAAGCCGCTGCTAACTACAAATACTGGGATGAGGAGCGTGCTGTTCGGTAGGAAGGAGAGGTGAGGGACGGTTTTCAGTCAGGTTGGAGTTCCGTCTCAACTCTGCCACTTCGTGTAGTGACCTTGGGTATGTGATCCCTGCTCAGCCTCAGTTTCCATGACTGTAAAATGGTCATTAAAAAAAAAAAAGTGAAGCCAGTTGGACACTTTGGGCAGTTTACACGCGCTGCATGGGGAGCTGGGTAGTGTCATGTGGGATGTGTAGTAAGTGCCGGGTAGGTGACTACTGCCGCCTTCATCGTCGTCGTCGTCATCATCATCATCATTTCACATTTTTAATCCAGCAATCTGTAACCCAGGGAGGGAGATAAACATGTAGAGG